>NW_017257338.1:4808341-4925061 GCF_001594055.1 Mycetomoellerius zeteki
GCGAAGGTCGCGGGTTCGATCCCCTCATGGGCCAAGTTTTTTTTTATTTATTTTGTAATATTAATATCTTTTTGATAACAGCTATCTTTTCGTGAATAAAAATAATTAAATTTAAAAATTACATTTTCACAACCGAGATAAATATCTCATACTTTTTTACGATACTTTCGAAAGAGAAAAAAATGAAATTATCGTGAATTTTGAAAGAACGCGCGTTCAAAATACAGATAAAAATTATCTAAACAGAGATAAATTATCAATAAATATTTTTCAATAATATGTACTGTGCTATTACAGAGATACAAAAATTTTTGCAATATTCAACTCTCATCGAAATTTACTTAATTTACTGTTTTCACACCAGCTTCGTAGCAAAACATTGATTGAACAACCGCGTCAGTTTCTCATATTCTAAAATCCATGATTCATCATTCATGGATACCTTGGACTAGCGTCGCATTCGAGATGCATGTAACGCACAAAGGCTTATCGTAAAAAAATACGCGTGTGTACAAGACGCATAGTCTTACATGGAAAGCTGCCACGAAATATCTGGCAATATAAAGGCAATAAAACAGTATATCTGGTTCTCACGTGGTCGTGAAAAAAAAAAAGAAAAAGGCCGTAAGGCCGCCTGTCCAAGGAACGTGAGCAAGATAGCGAACGAATTTCGGCGTGATAACCGATGAGTCGTGAACGCTCAGCACGAATTCGTTTCACGGAAGCCGTTCGACCGGCACTTAAAAGACGACAATAAAGCCCAGCCTAAGTATATCTAATGACATCATTTGGTTGGCAAACGTAATAAACGGGCACAAAGCCGCGGGGATTTCGTCGAGAATGTAAAAACGCGGGAACGGCTTAAGACGACCGAGAGAGGGTGAATCCGTATCTGCTCGCGTATGTTTTGCGAACCGCGCGAGAGGACATGGAAAGGCCGTTGGGCGAGAAGAAGAGAAAGGAAGATGTTTGGAATTTCGTGTGCGAGACCAAAGTCCCTCGCGAACAAAAAAACCAAGGAAATACCCACCTCCAATCCTTTCTGCTGCCATACGTGAACGCTCGCGTCGTTTTAAGAGAAATATGAGAGAGAGAGAGGGGGGAGGAGAGGAGAGGGGGGAGAGAGAGACTTGGGCCTGATGGCGCGCTTCAGGGCGTATTGTTTGACCGACCGGGAGCAAATCCTATCGGCAAACGGAATACGGCTGATCCTCTCGAGATCATCAGGTCTTAGTTCGTAAATATGGCCCGAGATCTTTACGCGAGGTCGCGTAATATGGTGAATTTTCTTAATCTTTCCAAGTGGTAGATAAGAACGGGGAATCGTGAAGTGAGCGTCGCTTTTGCGTGGGATTTTTCATCTCAAATAAAGAAGTAGATAATATTTCACATTTCGCGCGAGCGGCTTAAAGATGTTCACTCGGATAACGATGGTGAGACGTACAAATCTTTGTTTTGGAAACATCATGTATACTCCATAATAATTATGAGAATCCTCTCGAACCCACGTCACTTTGCTAAATCTAATCGAATCCGACACATCCACGCTTGATTCCGGAGCCACGGAAGGTGGGTCGCCCGTCGTATTCATCCTACCTCGTCGGGAAAAAAATCGCGTATACATTTTAGGCAACAACGAACCGGAGATATATCACCAGCGTGAACGTCATCGTGCATTCGCAAGAACGCCCTTTTTTATCCCCAGTCCCTATAATCACGAGCTCATTAGTCCCCGCCGGCGGATAATTTACGAGCTGGACGTTACTCGCGCGGCCGATCGCCGAGGGACCACATTGTTTCGCTTAAGTAGGCAACGAGTCCGCGAGAACGGCGAAGAATCGCTTTCGCGAAGGGCGCTGTAATATCCCAACCGAGGGAAAGAAAACGAAGGGCGAGGAGAGGCGCCTCGTGTTCCTACAGCGTAGGAACGAGCTTGGGACGACTGTAATCTTGGGCTATCTAACGTTGTAAATGTAGCGAGGTGATGATTTGCGACCTCCCTGCAGCTTCGTGAGGAGGACTGGCATGTGGGGATACACTCGGACCTTTAGATTCAATTTCGCGGGGCGTTAGCCACTGACGTGACGTCCGCCCACCTTCCGCGAGACGTTGATGTACGACACGGTAGACCGCGGTAGACCTCCTCTGGAAATTTTCAAACGCTGATTCGACCATGGTGTAAAATAGAATAATTCTGACCCATAAATTTGATGGGCTTTGTAAGAATTAATTTTACATAGAATTAATTTCACATTTTCAAGAAGATTAATTTATAACGGATCATTCACTCAAACCAAAGCTAAACTTGGCAACCTGTTTTTCTTATTTATTTTTTATCTCTCTTTCGCTACATATCTAGAGAGAGTAAAATGTATATATTATTGCCGCGTATTTTAAAAGAACGCGAAAGGAAGAAAAAAAATTAATGTATCTGACGGATATGATACATCTAGTGTGATACTATCATTTAGAAATTACGATGGGTAACCGTGAGAATCAAGCACGTTCGTTTGGCGTCCGTGCTTGAAAATATCTGCATGAGAATCACCCTCCATCGATGCACCGATGCAGCCGATGCGGACGCATCGATTTCACTTGGTATGCTAGGAATGCGAAGCAGAGATGCAACGATCCTCTCGCGAAGCTCGATCATTGAGAGGATCGGGAAAGGCTATTTGAGTTAGCCGAGCGTTACGCAAGAGTCAGACACGGCAAGAGGCATGTCTATCACTCGACGTACATACATACATACATACATATTACGCGTCAACACGCGCTAATATACACATGCAGGTAGAATACGATATTAAAGCCACTTCAAACTGAGAGACGCGTGTGTGACTTAATCTACGAGGTTTCTCTTTACTTTATTATTCTCGAGTTTCGAAGATGTTAAAGATATAGATGCTCGATAAAAATTCAAAGAAATAATTAAAATATTTGAATTAATCTACATATTTTATTCGAATGAAATTATGTATCTAAATGTAATTCATTAGACCGAATTCGCGCAAATTTCTTAACCCACGCTCGACTTTCGTGCTCCGTGCTTCGAGTAGCAATATTCATAGCTCGGCGCGCGCGAACGAGCTCTCTCCTCTGCGTCATTTACAAACGGCAAGCGGTCCATCATAAATTTAGCGCGCTATCGCCGGCTGCGATCGTATTTATCTAACAAATAATTATTCCTGATTATCTCGCGGGTGATGCATGCCTCGGCAAACAGAGATCAAAGATACGGCGCCCGACATCCCGTGGGCCTTTGTTTAACGCTTAACCAGCCGAAAGGTACCGGTCAACAATTTCGTTTTATTTACGACGTAGTGGTGATGGTAGTGGCGGAGCTGGTCCGAAGCTTAGTTCGAGAACGGAAAGAGCGTGGGTGCGAGGGTTGAGGGCCTATTACCACAGTTGCCTCGGGGGTAGCCCCTATCCCGATGTCTGCTGCAATCAAATTTTAGAGTTATTGCCACATGAAAGATTCCACGTGGGTTAGCTCGGGCAACCTGGACCAGAGAAGCATGGACTATTTTAGAATATTTTGTGTCACGAATTATTCCCGTATTAATTTCGATGAATAAAATAATAAAGCTTCAGGGCTTAAGATAGACAGGAATAAAACATAGAGATTAAGACTATATTAAATAACGGTTGGGATATTATAATTATATTGTATGTTATATTTGAAAAAGAGATTATATAACTTCTCTAAAATTGCTTTTTTTGATATTAATTATATAGCACTCATAACATACAAACCTACTTTTCTCACGCAAGTTTTTTATGCTTCACCATCATTTAAAATGTCTTTCTATTGAGCTCACTCGGGGCTATAATTATGGGCAGAACCGGCCGCGGCGCGACGGAATCCCATGGTGGTAGCTCCGAAGAACTACTATTAGATTCGAGAAGAAAATGAAACGGGCTACCCATAAAGTTTACGTGAACGATCAAGAGCAGTCCGAGGAAATATATGCCGGTTTACCGACGACGGGTAGGATTTGATGTCTCGTGGACAGAGAATCGTTATGTAACAACATCGAAGTGAGTTGTACGACAAATGTCGAGGGAAGACTCGAACTAAGTGAACCGTGAATCGATGGGATCAACGGGCAGAGGGGACCATAGGGATTTCTTTTCCATGCCGTATTCCGCTATTGTCGATGGAACACCTTGGACGTCATGCCGCGGCTTTGTGCAACTGCGAGACTCACGAGCAGCGATGGACCAAACACCCGTTTTTCGAAAAATTGAATACGTGGGTGGCGGAGTCACTCCCTAGCTGATGCCTGAAATCCATCCTAATCAAGGAGCGGAATCCGAAAACGTGACCGGACAGATTTGTGTAAGATGATGATTGAGCAAGAATATTTATATTCACACGCGCCATCAAATATTGATAAATGTAAATATGCTAGAGGCGAAAAAGCTGAGAAGATGGACAAGCTAATTCATTTTTGCGAGTACGGGAAGAGCGATTTTGCTAGAAAATCTAAAAATTTACATAAAGGAAGATGTAATAATTTTTTTGGACTGTCAAAATAATTATGTAGGACGTTCAAGCATAATGAGCTGCAAAAGGTTTTGGTATTCTAAGTTTGAGCGTTTCACATAATTATTTTAATGATTTAACAAAATTATTTTCAGATCTATCTATATCTACTTAAATTTTTGAATACTTTAGCAAACCTGTTTTTTCCGTAAAGTAATGAAAATAAAGAAATTTTCCGATAAGCAATATGTAAAAATACAGAATATGAATTTTTATTAAGGGGATGGTTTTGCGATGAAATATTGTTTTCTTTTTCAGAAATTGATTTGTTTTGTGCAAACGAAAAACTAAACGTTATTTCTGAGATCTTTAAATATCTTCGAGATAAAAATAAGCCTGACTGTGTACCTTGTCGAGACACGGATGAATGTCGAATAATTTCCGGTTTGTATTTTTATCCGTTGCGGGAATTTGTTCAACCCTTTTTATAAATGAGCGAGAGATACCAACAAATGGGGTGTTAGATGCTTGTTATCCCGTATCTTGGGGAAGGATTGCTCATTCCAACATATGGGGATATTTTTTCATATCACCCTCTATCGATGTAGCATAGCTGAAAAATCACGTCACCTTTATCACCGCACGTTTGCGACTCGACTAACGCAGACGTGTTTCTTAAATAGTAGTAGGCGTCGACATGTAACATGTCTAGTTGCGGAGAAGCTCGTCGTGAACACGAGGGAGAGCTGAGGAATGGATAAATCGCTTAAGTCAGCGAGAAAAATGAGAAAATTATTTTGGACCTTTTAAACACGCATTCGTGTTTGCCTTCACGTTAACTATGCTGCTAACACTCTGTGCTCTCCCTACTTGTTATTTGTATACGCTAAGATTGAAGTCCAAAAACATTTTTACTTGGAGAAAAAAATATTTATTTTCTCTATTTTTCAATATTATATAAATTATATTAATTGTATTATCTTTATTATTATATTATTACTATATTGTACTATCTATAATATTATATTATATTAATAATTGTAATATCTATAAAATATTCACATTTCGATTTTATATGCATATATCTGTCATTTAAAAATAATAAAATAATAAAATCGAAAAGGAAATTTTGGCGCGTTTTCTACGAGATTTTTTTGATAAATCTCACGAGACGAGCAGATAGCAGATGTCCTTCCTTGAAGGAAATATTTAGCATACGAATGAAAGGAACACGTTTCTAATTTTCAGTCTGGCCTCCCAATCCATGTATCCGAATGCCACAATAGCGCTCTATTTCCTTGACGCGTATACAATCGCGTCATAGTAATCCCGTTAGTAGACGCTTCGCTGGTCAGAAGACTCCCTGCTGAGAGGGTAAAGAGAGGGTGTTTTCTCAGTCGTATCCAATCGATATCACAACCTGCATTGCTCGTTGCGATTTTTCGCAAAATAAATTTCAGCTCCCTGCCAATTTTAATCCGACGTTGGAAATTGCTAACTTTAAATGTCCATTTCTATAAATCAAATTATTTGAGAAGCGAATTTATATTTCAATTACAGATATATGATCGTTTCATCCATCCGATCTGATGTATTAGCAAATATTTCATGGATTTTTCTTAGAGATGTCTGTCAGTGTGCTCAATCACGAGATTACCGATACGCTCTCGGTTTAATTCGCATATTGTGAGCGCGTAAAGAACGCATTTGGCAGGCGTCTGGCGAGGAGAACTTTACTTGTTGGATGGATTCTCTGCGCCGTATAATCCTTTCGTAGTAAATTACACTTTGGAGAAGACTTTCGCGGAAATCGGCTCGGAGTCACATTAAATCCCTTACGTCCCGTATTGTGGAATTTGCTTGTAAACAAGATTTAGGGATTTGTCCCATGGTCAGAAAAATATGATAAGCCTTTCGTTTTTCTGGCGTCTTCTCTTCTACCTCGATCTCTTTGCGTGCCCTGCTGCTTCGTCGCCGTGTTTATGAAACGTAAAACCGTGAAAAAGCTTTCAAAGAGGATTTTGAACTTAACCGCGAAGATCATCGCGAACGGAAGGTGAATCGTAGGGGATTCGGGGACAGTGAAGGGAGCCACAGAATTCACTCTTATACGACTCGTCCGCCTCACGGCATATAATGTCCTGGAACATAATATTTTTAATCCACTTTTTTTATCGAATATCAAGCACATTCAAGCCAATTCAGGAAATTCAATATACGATCGACGGTGTCGTGTTCTGGCCGCATTCGTATTATTTTCGCCGCGCGAGAAAGGATTACTGTGAATGGCTGAATTTTTTAATCCCATCGGCGGCGGCCTGCACACGTAACTGGATAGGCTCGATAGATCGAGATTTATCGATCTTAAATTACCGATATACCGTCGAAACTGGGTCGTGCATTCGCATCAACGCGTTGCGTGGATCTTCTTTTCCTGCATATTAGTGTTCCGGGAGGAACCCGAGAGCGGCCTTATTGAGGATTATCGTTGGTGAACGTCGATTAGTGTCGAAGAAAGGCCGGTTACAAAGAATCCTTTTTAAGGCCGACGAGCCTATCGCCAGACAGAGATCTCTGGATTAAGCTTTTGCTTCTTAAATTGCAATCAATGTAATTCTCACCGGATGTACGTAACTTCAGTTATTTAGTTTTAAGGCTACGGCGCACAGAAAAAATTTAAGCAATAAATAGTAAGCAAATCAACATTGTGGATTTCCTACTGCTTTCGTTATTTCTCTATTGTGATTGGCCGATTTATCTAGCATTTACATTTTATTGCTTACGTTTTTTGTGTGCCGTAATTTTTACGAAATAGCACTTCGTCGTAAAAAAATGTGTCGTAAAAAACACGTTTGAAAGACAAAAGCGAAGCGGAAGAGAAATACGGAAGATGTTCATGTAATCATAACACGGGTTAATTCGTCATAATGGCTTTCAACCGAAGTTGACCTTCGATATTCGATAATTCGTATAATTGCGACTTTAGACCGAAACTTTCAAATTAATGGTTATTTCGCAATGGTTACCTGCCAAGAATAAATCGATGCCCGAATCGCCAACCTTCGCCACCGAGACTATTTATCAAGCGAATACGTGTGTGCGACCGAGTCCTTAATTAAACCTATGCATATGGAATAATTAGAAATACCTCCGCGCCTGTGCTTGCCATGCTAGGCAAACAATTTGTCTTGAGTCGGTGTTAACGAGCGTCTGCGAATTAAATATCGCAGAAATTTATTTGCATACTTAATCACAGTGATGCGGTTGAAGCTCATCTCATCACTGTGTACTCTGCACACGTTATTAAAACAATCATCATTATATATTTCGGCAATATTACATCTAAATAACTAAATAATTCTATTTAATTTATATTTATATCTAAATAACGAAACATATTTTCTTCTTTAAAATATTATGTAACAGTAAGCTTTTTCATTAAAACAATTTTATACGCTAAAATATGTTTATTTATGCACTTATGAACTTCAAAAGGCCAGAGAAATCTTGCTGAGAAATTTGTACCTGGGCCACGAGTATAAAATTAGTGGGACGTTATCGAGCGATCGTTTAATTGACGGCCAAAACAAGTGTTAATTTGATGGTGCTAAGCAGACGTCGGTCGATACGCATCTTTAATTTCGTCCCTATCCGTCGGTAATTGCTTCGACGAGATAAGCTTGGTACTCACAGGTCGTGTATCTTCGGCACACTGTTTGCTTTGTTAATATAGTATTTGTCGATAGGAGCATTGTACCAATATTGCCTTACAAAGTCAGCACAATATTATTATTATCAAGATGCTACACAGTGACTAGCAGTATAAAAATCTAATTATATCAAACCTAACTATAAGCAATTATCTATTGCCATTATTTGAAAAACTGTGTAGTATCTACTAATATATTTAAAAACTGATTTAATAATTATTATTAATAAAATTGTACTACTTTGTTGAACATATGTCTTTTCAATGGAAAGTGTCATTATATAGACAAAAGAGGCGAAGGAAGTCCATAGCAGTGTTCTCTTTTATGACTGCACATAAATCAATGAATTAATTATTCCGTGTACGAAGAAATCACATTGATACGTAATCCAAGCTTCGCTCTTATTTTGCGAGGATCCGGTCAGTCGCGTGAAAGTATCTTTAATTTTGAAGGTGACACAACTACGCGAATGAGAAATATATCAAAAGTGAAATTCGTCTGGAAGGCGCGGCCTTTCCTTTACCGCCTTCTCTGTGCGGTGCCCATTCCGCCTCCCGTTTCTTTTTTTGATATTTATGTACTGGTAATCACGGTCCGGCCTAATCTCTCACGGTGAGCGGCGCCATTGATCGCCTCGATACAACCAACGCCTTCAGGGTCGCGATACGTCCGTGGCCAGAGTGGACCGGTGCCATCTCGATAATTTAAAATTAATGTTTTTGATCCGGGACAGGCCAATGTGATCTTGATTATTTCGAAGCACGATCGCCTTCGCCGTGAGAGCGCCGCGGGACGGACCGCAGTGGCGCTCGCCATATTTTTTTGCGAAGGGCTACGTAAGAAAGAAGACATGAGAAATTCTCTTTAGCTCAGAACAATCTTATATGTATACATATATGTAATAATTTTTTTAATAGTGAATTTAGATTTTTACACTAGAATTAACTACTTTTATTTATTATTACAGCTGTGACTTCATACGCTACATCAATGTAACTAATTTAAAAATTCTTTTATTACATAATAATATACAAATAATTATTGATTTTATTAAAGAATTCTTGTGATAAAAAAATATCGATTTATATGGTAAAATTAATATTCTTCCCATTCCAGTGAGAACCTCTGAAGACCTCGTGGAACCTTAGTATTACATTTGTGGTTGTAGTACCATAATGCAGTTTTATTGACCGTATTAAACAATAATAACCTTCAATCTCGCAGTACATGACCGCTCGACAATGGATTTCATCGAAGTGAGTGCGTGGGTTGTCAGGATTGCACATGAAAGAAATCTCTCGATCGAGACGAAACGAATGAAAATTACGGCTAATGGAATCGGCAAACACGTGTATCACACGCGACGCGAAGCGACGCCATGAAACTCGATCGACCGCTGATCGATGAGATTGATCTTGAATTACTCTATCATTACTTCTCCTTGACCATAGCACGGCGAGATAATTTCGCTTATTTCTAGTCTTCTTGCCCTTCGCTCAATATCTTTTTTCAAAATAATGAGATATGCTATCGATGGCTGAAACATATACTATCACCGATTGCCACCCCATAGGAAATTGTATCTTTTATTAATATTACATTAATAAAACTGTTTAAAAAACTAGTTGTTCATAACAATAATTTTCAATAAACAATATTAGAATTTATTTTGTTAAAAAATGAAACCGTATTCATAGCCTAACGATATAAAATGCGCAAAAAATACTACCATCGATTGCTATCTTTCTCTCATAGGTAATTGTATCTTTTATTCATATTATATTCATAAAACTATTTAAAAAACCTAGTTGTTCATAACAATTATATTCAATAAACAATATTACAATTTATTTTGTTAAAAAATAAAACCGTATACACAAAGCTTAGAAAAATAAGTGTACGTAAATGGTATTTTTTCTTTATTTTTATTCTCATTTTTAATAATAATTTCTTTATCTTTTAATCAACTGTCGTTTGCATTGTTCATTATAATAGAGAAGATATAAAATAAGTAGAGCTTCTAAAGATTATTCAAAAATACATAATTCATTGAAGACCTTCAAGCCACTATAGAAACTAAGCGGTGGAACAATAAGCACCATTCTTGCAGAGATTCTTTAGTTATGAATGTGGTTATAACGTTTGTTTTGAAACTTTCCGGATTTCGACGGACTGTGAAATGCATTTGAAAGAAATCAGATAATATTTCGAAATCCCATTTCTCGTGTTATCTCTCTTTTAAAAATACCTTTCCCAGTTATCTGCAATCAGAATGACGCATTTCTCCAAAAGGTACAAACACTGGAGATAAACGTTGGGAGTAAGCGAACGTATCAAGCTGTATGTTTATTTGTTTTTGCCGAAGCTGTAAATCAAACGGATCTTGAAAAATCGTCGAATGCTGCACAATGGGAATCGTATGAAGTGTAAATGAATGGAGAGAAAGGAGAGTTTTTTCGAATGATGACGTTTACTGCCATAATATAATCGCAAGGAGACGTCTATAGATCGCAAAGAGATGTCCCGACTTTGTTGATTTATGCCCATTTATTCTCCTTCTCGCAATTCGCTCAAGATGGAATCAATAATTATAAATCCGTTATTATAACCTATCATTATTCCGACCGAGAGATGCACAAGAGTTTTTATTCCAAGTAATCATGTGTGAGCTTTGTAAAGCTTCTTAAGCTTCTGAGAAAACTATAGATTCGATCTCGCAAACAATATAACGCTGTAACGGGGTAAGCGGATTGTATAGAATTGTATAAAATTGTACATTGCTTAACATCGTATTCCTCTGCCACACAATTATTTTTTAATTAAATTCTAGGGCACGAAGTCTTATATACTGTCTTACTTTTCCCTTTGTTACTTTTCTCTCCTTGTAATCTTCAACAATTCTATTTTTTCTCCCACTATTTGCAGTCTGAATCTTTTAACATAAATATAAAAATAAAAAATCTTTATTTAAATCTTTATTTAATAAAAATTGAAATTGGAGCAAAAATAAGATAAAAATGGAAATTTATTTGAAAATGTATAACTTAGTAATAATTTCTCAAGCAATAGCAATTTCTTAAACAAAATAAAAAATCTGAGAATGAAATTTCATGCAAAAAAAGATCCACATTGCAGACGGAAAAAATTAAAAGAAACTTATTTTTTGTTGAAAATACATAAGACTCCGCGATACGCATAAATCGCATCGAACGCCGATGACAAACGAAAAGAAAAACGTTATTTCTATTCTATGGAGAACTGGTTTTGCCATTGGAAGAGAGGCAAGCGCGCGCCGCGCGTGCCACTCGCGTGTGTCACGTGTCCCTAACGTGGAGGTAACAGGTAAGAGGTAACAGGTAAGCGGTGAAGTCTAGAACCGCAGCTCAGGTAGAAACGCTCTCCCTCTCGATAAAACGCAAGTGATCATAAACAAAGCCTCGACGGGCATAAATTAACTGGTACTATCCATATGTATTTCTGGCGCAATCGATTTAATTAATACTGATTAATGGTCTATTACTGTGTCCTAGTGATGATCTAACGCAATAATCTAACGCGTACGATTTACGGTCTTCTTTGCGAGCGACACAGACGCAGAATTTTCTCTTTTTTTTTTCTTCTACGAATAAATTCTGCACAGTTTGCGATTCGCGGAAGAAGTGCGATCGAGACGATAATCATTATTCCACGTAGGCTAGCCTCGTAGGTACCTACATGCGTGCCGCAACCGTGGGAAGCTACGTACGATGTACGGCATCGGGGAATGCTAATTTTATGCGAATTCACGGACTCGACTCGGCTACGCCTTCACCGGCGCGCTGCTTCGCGCGTGCTTTGCAGCATTACGCAATAAAGTCGAGCGACGAATGTGAGAGAACGCGGCCGTTGCGGTTGTCGCTGCGATGGACGACGTTTCGAGTTCCAACACGGAGGAGAGATTGCGAGCCTGTTTACGAGGACAGGAATAAAGGAGAGGCGTCCTTCGACGTGTACGAGATTTCGCGACACTCGATCGTCGCGTGAGCGAAATAAACGCTACCGTATCTCTTCATTAAGTGGAACCGTTGTGGAACGCGCGTAAATCGACGCAGGCGAGTAAAAGCGAGCGTCAAAACATCGGGCGAGCTTGAGAAGCGATATTTCGTTTCCTTTGATCGAAAACTTAACTCAGCTCGAAGGTCTCCTGACATTAACTCCGCGCCGCGCGTTACACTGGTAATAAACCTCTATAATATAATGGAGCGAGCCTTTCCTATACTAAACTACAGAAAATTACGGAGAAAAGAGTTGACAAGTAAATACTTTTCGATTCTTTTCTACTTATGGTAATAAAACGATATTAGCCAATCAGCCCTGACAAAGAAAACAGTATTATCTTTGCATCAGAATGTTCTTGTTTAGGAAATGAGACACCTCCACTCTTTGACTCGCTCCAGTATATTACAGAGCTCACTACAATAAACTCGCGTGATTGCACGCAGTATCCAGAAATAGTAGGTACCTTCTGTGTTTTTGATCGAATGTATCGCGAGATGAACGGCAATTCGGTCCCAACGGCTTCTAAGAATGCCTCCTTTAACTATGAATATGCATGAGATCCGCGCGACGGGGAAGGGAAAGTCGAGGTGCACCCTTTATGGCGCGTCTCCCGTGGCTCCCGCGGCTTCTACAACGGTTTTATTTTTCTGTAATAATAGCGTCTCGAATGGGAGGGAGGGGACGAAGGGCGCGACGGCGCTTAAACATTTTATCAGATCATTTATATCTCATGAAGAGCCATAAAGACACGCGCGGAGGGGGGGCGTTTTGCATGAGAAGTGGCCGAAAACACATAGGAATTAATTAAGCCGCCATAAATAGCGGACCCACAGTTTTTTATGAGCACACTTCACCGATTCCCTTCAACCGCCCCTTCACGTCCGAGGGCGCATCGTCGCGAACAGGGACAGAAAGAGGGCGGTGTGACTTTTTAGCGCTCGAGAGTAGGCGCAACGCTTCGCGACGAGTGGTTAAGTGCAATTTGTTGAGGAGATAACGAAGGCCGATCTCTATCGCTGCTTCTGACTGGAAGGGTTATTCTTTATGGATGATCGTTAATGCACGCGACAATTAACGAGCGAGCGTGTCGACTAGCGACATAAATTTAAATATGTCTTTCGCGGTTGCTCTTAATTTACCCGAAGAGCTCGCTCGAGCCGATGAAACTTTGATTTACACCTACATATATGAAGAAGTGCAGAAGTATGTCTTTGCGATTTCGCGAGCGATACTATTTCATGGAAGAAGTCGATCAAAGATGCGCAATTTAATCATGCAGTAGTCAATAATCAGAAGTTCCTTACAGATAATACCAATAATTATATCGTCATTAATTCTTCGCACCGCAATATTCCCTTATTCTCTTCGACCGCCTTCGATTTCGCCGTGTTAATGCATATTCTTCACAACATCACGCATGGCTCGTATCTCGCGTGCCAATCAATTTAATTACAACTTATCATGTACGGTGGCAAGACTACCCGAGAATGCACAATGTGGTCGCTTGCTCCTCCCTTACTGCGATGCAAATTTACCCTTAATATTGTTAATTACAGACTGTCGTTCAAACACTTTCGTTATCGACGCTTTAAATCAGCTATCTGAGACCTAAATAAAAAATGACAGCCATGACGTCTATCTTCACAGACAGATTTTTCTTTGCCCTACCATTTCTTACTTGCACGTTTAGCTTGACATGGGATCGATCGAAGATTTCTAAACTTGATATGCGAAAATGTGTAAGATGAGATCGTCCTGGAGCTTTTTAGATAAACATCTTTAAAATACGTTTTTGTGGTATTAATTATAGATGAGTGTGATCTAAAGATGTGCTTACCTAATTATCGAAACGTCAAATCTCAAAGAATCGAATAAAACATCAGAAACTCTGAAATGACGCATTAGATTTTTAGAAAGAAGTCTTTTAAGCACTCCGTCGTCGCTGTGGATCATTCTATACTTTAAAAAGAAACAAATTGAGATTCTATCTTAATTATTGTGCATTAAATTATAATACAATTATTGTACATTAAATTCTAAAGATTATTGGATTTATGTATGCTATTTTTAAATTAGCGAACACATTAAATGCAATACATATTTAAGAAACATTAAAAATAATATATTTTTTGTTTTCGCGTAAAGCATTAAAAATACGTTTATTTTTTCCACTGCAGCTTCATCAACTTTTCAGAATAAACCGCAAGGATCTGATACTAGTCTCCTGCCTTCTACTCCCTGCTGAAACTATCGTGTTGCTAAACAAACGTCGTGCTTCCTTTCTATCTATTTTTTAACAGCATCCGCCGCCGCAGGCATGCCGAGAAGCGTGTCATTACGGGAGCATAAAAGAAATCATCGATAAGGAAGGTGTTGAGAGCGAGATCGAGATACGCAAACTGTCTTAAACCGTATGGCGTCCGAGGTGCTAAGCGGCTCACGGCGAGGTGTTATATGCACAACAGTAAGAATACTGGATACGAAACAGTAGGCGTTCGCAAGGCGTTTTCTTTATCAGACCGGCACACAAATCATTGGCTATAGCCGAGAGTTTACGATACTCGATCGATCTAGGAAATTCTACAATATCGAGATAATTTTCAATGATATTATAAAATAACACGACGAAGTCAATATAAAAGCGAGCGCGAAAAATATTTATATATTTAAATACAGAGAGATAGCGATATTTTATATTAATAGTTTTAAAAGAATGGAAATAATATAGTATTGTGTTAATTTTAAAATATGTATTTATTTGTATATAATTAGTATTTTTACATAAAAATATTTATGTAAAAATATTAATTTGATACTAAATTTGATAACTTTTATTCCTTCTTCTAACATTTTATATCTTTCTACAGTATTGATATTTTTCGAAGTCTAAAATTTGATCTACGTTCTAGTTCTAGTTGAGATTCTCACACAGCGCGTCGCCTAATTTGAACAGAGGAACTCGTAGCCGCAGGCGGCTTTTTGCGCGGACTACGAAGCGTGGAATTAACCGGTGCTTCCCCCTTTTCTAAAACCAACACGTAATTATCTCACCGGCGGTTGCGTTCGGCAATTCCTTTCGCCCTGGCCTCTTTTTCCGCCGACAGGTTCGGCAAACGACGATACCCGATATTTACATGGCAGGTGATATCAATTATCGCCCATGAGCCGCCGATGCCCCGAAGCCGAGATTGCGGCTGAATCCGAATCTTGAATGGTTCCTCACCAATTTGCTCGATTCGCGCCTACGTCATTTTTTTTCGTATCTCTCGCTCTAGTATAGTTTGCGCGATGTATCATAACTAGTGGTTTCATCGACCATTGCAACGAATCACAAACTTGCATAGCAGAGGTCATGATGAAAGAACGCTCTGTATGATTTTCTCCTGGAATTTTTGTTCTTGAACATAATTCTTCACGGATTCGCAATGCACGTTTGTAGATTAATATAAACAATGAAATAAGATAGAGGAATTATCTTTCTTAAAATATATACCATTATGACTCTCATGAGAAAAATATAAAAAAATAACTTTAATAGACATGTCAATCAATGCTTTTCAAACGCAAAAAGTGTATTATCATACTTTAGACGAAGGAAATTGCGACCCCCAAGAATGTGTTCATAAGGACAACGAGACGATTTTTCTTGTTTTCTTCGAAACTGGGCGTAACGTTCCGTTGCAGCTGAAGCAAACGGTGACTCGATAAGCACCGTGATGGTCCCCCGAGGCAAAAACAAATAATAATTCGGCCACGAGAGGCCCTCGGTTAGCTACAAACGTCCGGCTGTGGTGCCCATCTCTTGCCCTTATTTGCAGGCGACTATCGCAATTTTGAAAATGGTTGTCTCATCACGAAGGGAAGAGCCCGGTCTGGGACGTTGTCGATTACAGGGCGCGCCAATGCTCGTCGTATTTCGGTGTTGGTTTTCGAGCCTTTTGTGTTAAAAAGACGCACGTAATCATCCCCCCCCTCCTTTCCTGTTCCCTTCGATACTTTTGCAAACACGTAGAATCGAGTAGGGATCCAACGAAGTGGGGAAAGAACGCCCATAGTCTGCCCCCCTTTCGCTCATCCCGTACCGCTTCCGATCGCCCCCAGGGCCCGCAACGAGCCGACTGGCCGACTTTTTGCCACGTCGCGAGCTTAGCATAGGGAATCATCAAGCGTATACTTCGACAACAGGTGTCGGGGTGGCCGGTTTTCGAACGAGTGCGCGAAATTGCAGACTCGCGCGGGCGCCGCCGCCGCCGTCGCCATCAAGTCGGTCGCGTGAGTGACTTCGCATGCACACGCGATTACGCGCTCGTGAACGACGAGCCCATGTCCGGCCTCATTGCGCGGTTTCTGTAACGGAGGTGCAATTCATCCGAGGCGGCGTGACAGCTTTATTTAAGGGCCGGCGATGCCACGAATAAAAGGGAACATTAATCTTGAAGAAAATAACTGTTTTCAACAAGCAAAGATCGATACGTTCATGAAGACGATATAAATCAGTAAAGATTATTCATAAAAAGTAATCTTTACGCTGATTTCGCACGATTTAAATATACAATTGTTTTGCGATATTTTGTCATATTTTTTCACATAAAATAAAAAGATTTCTTTGAATTCATAAAAAATAATCTTTACAAACTTATTTCATACAATTTAAATATGCAACTGTCTTACGATGTTTTGTTATATTTTTTTCATATAAAATAAAAAGTTTTCTTTGAATTCATAAAAAGTAATCCTTACATATTTATTTCGCACGATTTAAATACACAGCTTTGGTAGTCGGATGGTTAGCGAAAGAAAATCAATGTCTCCAAATCAGTATTAAAGATAATGATTTATTCTGTAACAGTTGGAGCGCGTCTTATTATCTTTGTGTCTCGAAGTCAACTCGCGACCTCACGTTCGATCGCTCGCATTTCTCTCGAATGTTCTCCACATACAAAATATATTTATCGCTGTGTCCTTATTACATTTGAAATAATCGGTTAAATTTAAACCATTTTATGTCGAATTATTGTATATAATTATCGCTTACATATTAAATTATAATTCTCTATACATCAATATAAAATGCTTCAACTCTGGTCTCTTTAAATGGTCAAAGAAATGTAAATAGACGATATGCAAGAAATTAACGCGTTTAAAGGGCCATTGTTTATATTTCCGCGAACGACGGGCCGTGTGGCAGACAAAATCTTCGTATATGAATATGTCTATACTTTGTATGCGTGTGCTGCGTATACATTCGGTTCTCCGGAGTCGTAGCAATATAATCGTCACACAATTATTTTGCAATGTTTTGTTACATTTCTTGACATACACAAAATGAAAGAATTTCTTCGAATTGGTGTCCTTTGACGAAATATGAATTTAAAAAATCGTATGAGAAATAATCGTAAAACAATTTTCCAAAAGGTATCTTGAGGCCTAAATACTCTGCTTTCACATCCTCTTCAATTTTGTTGAAGAGCACACTTTTTACGTTATTATGAATTCAAGTGCATCGAAGAAACATCGTAAAAAAAAAAGAGTAATTTAGTACCTTCGGACGAGAGGGAATTTTTCGGCCGCGTTACGCTACGGTACGGGGGCTAAACGCGTGGTTTGTTTTATGATTTATAGGATTTGTCATTGCGTGACCGCGCACTGCGGAAAGGAGAACCGTTGTTAGCGCGACACGCCGACAAAAGAATGCACGCACACGCGCGCACCTGTGCACCATCAGGCGGAAATTGCGGACGCTTCGTCGGACCTCAAGTATGTTTTAAAAAGATGCGATCCGTTTTTGCACGCCAAATCGGTTTGTCCGCAGAAACGTCCTCCGTTGCGCACACACGTATGCACGTCCAAACCTGTGAGCCAAAAATGGGCTCGTTTGGGCTACAGCAGAACGAAAGAGCGAAAGGGGAAGGGGGGAAGCCAGGAAGTGATTCGACGAGACAAAAAGGTTGAACACAGCTACAAATTCGTTTCTCAGCAAAGTGGCAGCTGTGCTCACGGTCATGGTCATATCAGCTTTTGAATCACGATAATAAAGATGGTACCGGCGACGTATGTATTATTGATGAATTCGCATTTATCAATTTTTTTGTTCATTCTCCTTTAAAGTGCATTTTTTTAAATCTAGGACTATATCGTTTACAGCGCTTTAAGTGTATATGCGAATTAATCGCTCGTGTACAGACGCTTATGAAATTTAAATTACTATCATTGCAATCGGATACGCATCGACGTATCCAGTAATTTTATAATTAAATATAAAACATAAGTTTGTGTCATTCATTTATTTATTATCGAATTAATTTTATCAATTTAATCCACCGGTGACACATAATTATCTGTTTGTTACCAAACGTACAGCTCTAATGAGTGTTTATAAATATAATTTTCGTTGGATGTATTTCTTCTCTATCAATACGCCATAAAGCTTTGAGAAACAGCGTCATAAAAATGAAAAAATAAATTACGTGATCGCGCGACTCACGATTATATCGTGACGGAAGACGAGACGGAGGATGGACCATGTTTCTCCCTCCCTCGTTCCTGTTTCACTTTGCATTTTCGCGCCTACTTAGTAAGGTCGAAAAGAGAAACGGATGGAAGCGAACGGATGATCGGGCAGCCATTAAGGCGAATCGTGGAGCTAATCGCTGTCGTTGATGGGACATGGGACTGCTCCTCGGAGTCCGCCGGTGAGTGGCTCGGCTGACACGTCAACAAGTAAAACACTTTTTAAGCTAAAGAGTGTTTCGCCAAGAGTGCACTTAAGGACAGATGCAGTTTGCTACTGCATCCGCGGTTGTGAGACGGATGATGGAGGAATGGATTTCTGATGTAAATGAATTCATTAAAATAAAATAATGTATGAAATTACGCAGTTTCTACGTTAACTTAGCGGACGAGTGCCACGAAAGCTACGAGATATAGTCTTCACCCGACGAGCACTAATTACGAGCTTCAAGATTACCTGCTTCCTAGTAACGAAGGTCTGCCTTTCAAGGGCAAAGATCGTATAATCTAGTGGAATCGTTTCTCGTGGACGTGGATTGACGGATGATTGATGAGGGCTCACGGTGCCGAAGCACCGCCTACACGATTTTTATAATTAAAGACCGGGATACTAATAGTTATTTTGTTATCTCTTTCTTATATATCGAGCATATAAGAAAGAATTCGTATTAACCCTTCCAAGATGAAAGAAATAAAGTATTGAATTAAATTAATTTTGTATTTTAAAAGTGAAAGCTCTGAGCGCGAGCGTGGCATGGTAGACAGCGCATTGGTCTATCATGCCAGACGTCCCGAATTCAATCCCAGTAGGAACCAAAATATTTTCACTCATGTCTCCTATCGGAAAAGGCTAGCAACCTCCCAAGAATATCCTTGCCCACAGAAACTTCTCGAAAAATCCACCGTTCGGAATCGGCATTAAAACTGTAGGTCCCATATGCTTGTGGCAATTGAATAATCAGCGTGTGCACCACAAGCATATGAGAGAGATGTAACACAAGCCAGAGGCGATTGTCAACCGATATTCTGATTTTAATTGAAATGTGCCTTTTAACTGATTGCTTTGGTATAGTGCTTTGTACATGAGCGTATTTGGGATTTTTCGGAAATTTAAATCGATAATCAAATGAATCCAGTGGTGATAAATCTACTCAAATACTCGCAACTCGCTGACTCGTGTAAAGACACGGGGCGGTCTCGCGCTGTGCGTCCACTTGGCGCGAGACACTACCGTGTCTCTTGATATTTTTATTACTGAGTGGCACATACTTTTGTAGATTCTTTAATTATTTAGATTTTCTAACAGGTGTAGCATTTCCAATTGCGCCATTGGAACTGGGATGGCTATTAATTAAAGATGATTTTTGAACTTTTACCGTAACTTCCTTTGGTAATCTTGTCAATTGTGAAAATGATTGCTGTAAAATAAATAAATGTATGCATAAATAATATTTTGTTACACAGATATTTTATCGTAAAATTATATTGCTTATCATTATTAATATTGTTATCATTATTACTTCTAAATGATTTCAGTTTTGTCATAATGTTCATAACGTAAGAAGAAGAAGAAGAAGACAAATGTTTCAATAATTCTTTGCTAATGAACATAATTATATTTCTGAATTTCATATTGAAAAATTACATCACAAAAATTAGTGTTCGCTTTTGACTTAAAACATTGCAGAAATTGATATTTTAAGTCAAATTTGATCAAGATCAAATAATACAGATCAGATTAATAATTTCAGTTGCACTCGATGCTCTCATTCTCGCACGGCTGCTGCATTTAGGATATGCAAGGTGTTCGTTCGGTTAGCAAAAGGAGCATGAGAAAGCATTTTGGAGTGTGTAGCCTACGGCAGACAAATTCATGCTAACGCATGACCATACCAGACTGCCAAACATCACATATAAGTGGATATATATTCGCTTATACATAATGTGTGTGTGATTTACGTTTATTTTATGAAATTTAAATATGAAAACTCGTAATTTGTAAAAATTTACATTAACAAAGGTAATATACTTTTAGATATTTAAAAAATTCATATTACTTAATTTTGTTTACAAGTTTTGCATATTTATTATAAAAAACTTTCATATACATATAAGTAACACATTTAAAAGTTTTTTAAATACATACATTTTAAATACATACAAAATAATGATGAACGAGTCATCAAGTATGTACATGCGTATATGATTTTTGACAGTACATATAACGCATAAATATATTGACTCTAAAATTAGTCTAATACGGTAAAATGATTATATGTTTATATATAATATGTTTAATATTATATATATATATGTGTTTATATATATAATATAATATTATATATATGTTTATATATATATAATATAATATATATAAAATATTAAATATTCTTTAAATTTTAATTGGCTTGTAGCCCTTCTTTTATTTATTGTTATATATATATATATGTTTCGTGTTATAAAAATATAACCATTTTACCGTATGATTTTTATTCCAACGGCATTATTGTAATTACTGCTTTTTCTTTTGACTGATTGCTTTTGGTATTGTACTTTGTATATGGGCGTACTTCGGATTTTTCGTAAACTTAGGTCGATAATCGGATGATCTCACTGGTTTATACGGTGATAAATCTACACTTGATATTGAGTTGCATACTTTTATAGATTCGCCAGATTTTCTAACAGGTGTAGCATTTCCAATTGCGCCAGTACTTTTACGTCTCTCGAAACTACTTTTATTATCTGTTGTGTGCTGTTTAGACGAGTTTGGTGTTTTAGAGGAAGCAGTACTTGGTCGATTGTCAACCGATGTTCCAATCTTAATTGAAATGCCATTGGAACTGTTATTAACTAAAAATGATTTTTGAGCTTTTATCGTAACTTCCTTTGGTGATTTTGTCAATTGTGAAAATGATTGCTGTAAAATAAATAAATATATGCATAAATAATATTTTGTTACAAATATATTTTATCTTAAAATTATATTTGTGTGTATGATAAGCAATTATAAAATTGCTTATCATATTATTAATATTGCTATCATTCTTACTTCTAAATGATTCAGTTTTGTCATAATGTTCATAACAGACTTTCGTATTTCCTTCAATGATTCATAAAAAAGATCACTTGGTAAATCTATTTCAGTATCTGTAAGATCACCTGTCCGATCTTTAAAAACGTCCTCGTCGTTAGTTTCCTTCAGGTGTACCTCACGAACAAAAGTATCAGATCTGCTAATGTTGTTAACGTAAATCGCAGGATTCGATCGTGAAATAAACTGTAAATAAATGACAAATGGAAATTAATAATATGCTAGACAACCAGATAAAGTTAATTTGCCAACTATATATACAGGGTGTTTCCAAATTAAATCGCAAAACTTCGGGAGCGTGTAGAGGAGTAAAAAACTAAGAAAAAAAGTCCTATAGACATATGCTCGTTTTTGCTCCGTTTCAGAGAAATCGAAAAAAAATGTTTACATTTCTTGCCATATCTAGCACCGACATATTTGATTACATTTTCCACTTTCTGTTATGAATTTGTCAGTCGCTCTTTGAAAGCCTTTAACAGTAGATGAATTTTGTCTTTTGCAATATGCCGCGTACGTATTCTAATAGTGAATATGCTGATATGGTTTTAAATGCTTGTATTGCTGCAAGAGGTGCACATTTCGAACAAAATCTTCATTAAAAAGTTTATAAATAAAATAATTAAAATAATAAATTAAATATATTTTTTTCTTTTTTCGTGATTTCCTGCGAAACAAAGCAAAAAGGAGCATATGTCTATAGGACTTTTTTTCTTAGTTTTTTACTCCTCTACACGCTCCCGAAGTTTTGCCATTTAATTTGGAAACACCCTGTATATATAATAGGCAAATTACAATTGATTGGTAATTTGACTTATATTTATGTATATATAAAATTATAAAAGTTAGATTACTCATAAATTTGTGACAATGAGTAACGTTTCAAAGAAATAATGCGATAATGAAATTTACCTTCTTATCGTTTTGCAATGTATTGAAAGGATTCTCTTGCTCTTTTTTAATATCTTTTAGTGAGATATCACAAAAAGAAGACTCTTCACTAGTAACAGATCGAACATCTTGAAATCTAAATATAAAACTATTGTCATAAAAAATGTATATTCATAAAGAATCGTTAGACTATGTATTAAAATTTCAAAACAACCTGCGCATATCCTCAACGTTCGGTTCGTATTTAATCTGTACGACCGAAGTTTCTGGAATGGTAGCAACGCTTGCGTTATTAAATATTGATAACAGATAATTTTTGTCCTTATTTATGAGTACCAAAAGCACATTATATATAGTAGACACTATTTGTTCTTCGGTTAAAGGCGTGATGGCATTCGTTGCATCGTTCTGAAATATATACGTAACAATCACAAATTATATGAAAACTTTCACAAGATGTGCAATAACTTATACTCGTTAAACACACGTATACACACGAATAGAATAACAGTCGTTGTTCAGGTAGACATTTATATCAACTATACATTTTACTTTCGGTGATAACATATGATTCTTAATCGAACGAATACTTACATGCGGTGAAGAAGTTCTTGTGTAACGATTGATTAGATGTGAAAACTCTTGCGCAAAGTTTAGCACGCTCATTTTCGACTTTCTACTGCACGACAGTCCTGAATGATGTACGCAAACGAACTAGTTTCAAATGACTGCTCGATCAAGCGACTTTGTAATGACCTCCTGATGTTTATTATTCGTTCGCAGTTAACGGGCGGCGGACAGTGTTGATAATTCTTTTGTTTCTTTCAACGCCCGTTTTCGAAAAATTACAAATATATTTCCAGAAAAGAATGAATGCGATTTAATAATTAAATATATTTCTGCCTACTTGCTTATCCCTTTCTTAAGTATTTTTGCGACACACGTGCCTTTTAATCATTATATTTTCTTTAAGTCCAATCTACATAAAGCCTCGTCTACAATAGTCGCATGTCGTATGAAATGTCGCAAAAGTGTCTAAGCATCTAATCGCAGTCGCAAGAGCTCTTGTTATACGGAGTTGAGCCAACTTAAACTTTTTGCGCAAGTGTCGCATGAGCTCAGCCAATTACATCACAGCAAGTTGGCGTTTAGAATTTGTGATCGAATTTGTGTGCGAACAATCCTTGGGACTGTTGTAGACGCTCATTTAGCGACACTCTTGCGACAAATTTTCTTGCGACGCTACTACTCGCGACATGCGACACAGCCTGTGCGACTATTGTAGACGAGGCTTAAGACGCACAACGCGAGTCGCAGGTCGCAAGTTTGTTGTGTCAGCCAATCCGATGTGTTTTAAAAGTGATTTCGAGATTGGCTGGCGCAACAAGCTTGCGATCTGCGACTCGCGTTCTGTGTCTTGTGTAGATTGGGCTTTAGACTAATTCTTTAATAAATACACGGAAAAATATTCGTCTGGATAAAAAGATTTCGATTTTTTCATTATGTATAACATGGTAATATTAGTATAAAAATTGCATAAAATCCACTTAAATTAATTAATCAACTCAATTTAATGAATCGATATCAAGTGATCAGATACACAATTTTTAAAATCCATGCAGATTACTCTATCTATATTTGTGGGAATCATCATTTTCTCTGTAACTGAATTACTCTGCTCCCACGAGCCATCTCCGAAGTAGTTTCTAAAGTACGATGTGGCCACTCCTCCGCTCTGCCAATTATTCCCTGCCACACGTCGGGCACTGATGGAGCAGCCCGCGAGAGAAGAGGCGTAGGGACATGATAAATCTCCCTCAGGGGAAAAACTAGCCGCCCAAAAATATATGCACGCCGGAGATGGATGGGTGGAGTGCAAGGGCGGTGCCCGGGTAAGCAGAAAGAGAGTTTCGTCTCAGTTTGTTTCTTGAGACTCCTTCTTCGTAACCTGGTCCCTTTCTCTCCTCCGTCCCTTGTCGCCCTTGCGCACAGCGTGGTGTCTTTTTGTGAATTTTTTGGCGATCGACCGATTAGGGGAAGGCGGCGCTCGTCAGTCAACTCGGTGGATGAATCTTCGGCGTATGCAGATATGCGCGTCGCCACTCTTGGGACTGACTTAAAAAATAAAATTGTATACGCGATAAAATTTAACAACGCGTTCGACACCGCACCAGCTGCTCGCGTGATGTCTTCCATCTGGACGCTGAGCTGATGATTAATAAAAGTCGTCACGATCATTGAAAAAAACTCTTACAAAGTGTTAAATTTTTTTATATGAAAGATTCGAAAAATGATAATCTCATTATAAATTCTAATAAATTAAAAGGAAACGCTTCATACATATATGACATAGAAAACTAAATAAATAAATATACAATGAGTGCAAAAAGTATTCGTGCAGAGAAAATATTTTTTAAAAAGACTTTATTTTTAAAAAGTAAATATTATCTAGCGAAAATAAGCGAAAATGAGTCATCGAATTGATGTCGATATCGATACAATGATTTCAACACCAATTTGCTGTTGATTCGACGTTTAATTGACGATCATTTCTTGCTGGGTAATTAACAATTTATTCATAAAAAATGAAATAGATTGCATATTTCTTAAAATTATACATACCAAAAAAATGTGTATTAATTATAGAAAATATATCATCTGAAAAATAAGCGAAAATTAAAAATTGTATTGTTTGGATGCTCAAAAAATATTCGTACAGTCGAGAAATTTAGCTTCTCATCAAGAATACATGCGAAGCTCATTTGTTTATATTAGAACAGAATGTATTCATTGTATAAAATTGCTAATTAATGTTTATTTTCTCTCTCTCTCTGCAAATAAGACTTTTTTATAAAAAAAATTTCCTTGTACGAATACTTTTTGCACTCACTGTATATTATATACGAAAACCAGTTTAAAGAACATAAAGATATATAATTCTATACGTTAGGGTTAGATACAGCTTGCAAGTCCAGTGTTTGAACGTTCGCGCTGCTCAGTCCTAGCAAAATAAAATCTTTCTCCATATATCTCTCATCATTGCTTCCGATACACTAATTTCGGCATGTCTTTACAAATGAAAGGCTTCGCTGCGTCTGCATCGTTCCGTAGCAGCTTCTCAAATATTTATTATTTCCGATGCCGGATGTCCTCCGGCCAAAGCCCGAAAGGATACGACACTACGGAGGCGCATTTTCCTTCGCCGTTGCGAACCGCTAATGCACATGCAGCCGCATCCCATACGAGATATGCCGGCGGTCATTTGAAGTCTGAACATGTTTGAACAGCGGTCATTGTCTTGTCTTCAGTTTCTTCGTTTTCTGTTCTTCGTCACTGCCGCTACTGCCTCAACACAGCCATCTCGGTTCAGATAAGAAACGAGTCAAGAGCCATGCGAAAAGCATTTTTTACGACTTCGAAGAAGAAACATTTCGAGCAGCGATACGTTATCGTGCAAATTCTTCAGTGATAATGAATGAATATATCACGTGCGATTACAATTGTTTTTTTTTACACTGTAGCAATTTTACTGCCACATTAAAAAATAGATGAACAAAAGAAAATCATTACTATTGATTTAAATGTAATAGGAAATGTCACAATTAAAGTGTCGGAAATTTTTGAAAATTGCTTGAAGCACCATCATAAAATCACTTAACTCGACCAGACACAAAGCACGTCTTATTTCGTGACCTAATATTTGACTTTCGCCACATTGGACCACGAGTCCTTCACGTTCGACTGCCGCCGTTTGTTTGCAGTCTGCTTTCGGTTTCGGCTCGCGCCGGGTTGATTTAGGATTTAAGGATTTCCACGTTTGTTATTCGACGATCACGTGGATAAATATACTTGAGATGATTCCTCTATTTAGGCAACCGCGGGTGGGCTCGCCTATTATTCGCGTAGAACTTGGTTAACTACTTGCGAATTCGCGTAGACAAGTTTATCGAATCAAAAATGAATAGAATATAAAAGTTTTGTTAAGTATATTTGAAAATATAATTTAGGAATAAGTTTTGATTAAAGTAAACATCAATTCCGAATTTTTTCAAGAATAAGGTATTACGACTCTTGTATATTATCTATTATTATTTTCCTGAAAGATCAAAAATTAAATTTTAAACTATTATTATAAATTCAACCAGTTATAGTTCAATATGCGAACAAAAGATTCGATTCTTCAGGCGGAAGACTTCGAGTCTAAGACACTCGGTCATGAGAAAAAAGGAAGACTCGGAAGTTCATCGAAAGAACCGGTGGTATCGTCTGTTTGGATAGTCTTTAACTGACCATTACACCTGAATGGGCCGCTTCAAAATGAAAAAGGGCAGCCTGATCCTTGATCCAACCGGCCTACTTCCTGTGGAACCCGAATGGGTAGATCCTAGAGACCAACGGTCAATGGTAATAATGACGAATGTTCTCTCACTATGATTCTCGACGAGCCGCGTGTCGTTTCTACGTTTCCAACTGGTCTTACCTGATCTCCTTCTAAGCGTATTCGTCGACTCTTCGGGAACACTCGAAGAATCAACAAGACGCGCAAGAATCTCGGATCGCGTGATCACAAAAAAATCGAAGTATAGTGTCTCACTAACCGCGAGACACGATTTTTGATCTTCCAAGAACGATTCGTTCTACTCTTATGAAGGAAATTCACATCGCAGAATTGGCTTTAATATAACAATGTTACATATGGTTGATGCCTTTGACCACATTTACCCATTATGATTTTTACGTGATTACGTGTATCTTTCTACCGACAGTGCACAATGGAAACGTCGTTCACTCCCAAAAAAATAATGTAAAACAATACACTTAAGCGCTTTTTGTGCACACAATCGGTCACGTTTGCGAGCGCGAGAACTGCAATTTCGAAATAATGATGAACATCCGTTATGGCGCGTAGATTGTCGCTATTATCGTTTACGACTGAAGATATAATGTTGTATCGAGAGCAAGTGATCCTTCCAACCACAAACCACATTCACCTTGAGTGTATTAAAGTGTCCAGCATCAGCTACGCTAAGATAGAAAATAACGACCTTTAAAAGTAAAGCCAATTTTGCTTAAATTATATAAGTACACATTATTTGCATATTGTGTAAAAGAATAAAATGCATATATATTAAAGTAAGACTGACATCAATAGTAAAGTAACAATAATTTTATTCGTTAATTTAATTTTTTTTTCTCTTTTATTCGTTCAATTAGTCTTGTATTCGATATATTAAAGAAAATAATAAACGCGTCGAGTTTATAAGTACAATAATTTTGCAAATTTTAAGTGCAAAGTATTATGTGCTCCTCGTAGCAAACAACTTGTCTCATCCATCATTTCCAGCAAGCTGCAACCGTCGCTGCTCTGCTTTCGTCGTCCAGGGAGTTGTCGGGTTTTAAAAGAGACAGCTCAGTGACATAACACGTCTCGTAAAGGAACACGTTCGGTGCGCGACGAAAACGAGGAGGCCGTTCGAAGGTAGAACCTTTTCTGCTCTTATATATGAATTCATCCTTCTTTCTGCAAATCGAAAGGCCGATCTACTGCCCTTGTACAACACCATCGGGCATTGTCGCTTTCCTCCTTTCCAATCGCTTGGGAGTTGCTTCCAAGGAATTGTTCGAGCACGAAGAAGCTACGTCGTGGTGGGGACGTGAGTCGTGTGGCCGCACGCGTGTTTACTTAGGATCATCCTCCTCGGACACCGGGATAATTCTGGAATCCCGTGCAAATCTCCGCGGCCTGATACGGATTATAGTATGAAAATCGTTGGTAAAACATGCGTTAGGTAAGAAAGCTGAGGCTTCGAACATAATGCTTCATTTTTCCCATTAAAAATCTTACAAAATTCGTTATCCATGAAATGCAATAATATAAAAATCAGGACATCTATCGTCCCGCGTCACGATTTTCACGATTAGGTGTAAGATTGGGACTAATCGACTTCCGCCAATAAATCAGCCGTATCAAGCTAAGCTGCGCTTGTAACCCGATAACCATACCGCCCTTTGCAGTTCCTGTTTGTTGTCGATACCGTTGGCTCGGTGTTCTCTTACAAGTCTCCACTTGCTGTCCAGAAGTTTGCCGGTTAGTTGGAAACGGGTCTCGAAACCGCTGGAAAGTTCCGCTTGTAGTTTCTCCCGCTTCATCCGACACAAAGAATGCCAACTGTCGCCAACAGAGATACTGTCCAGATCATCGCCGCCGGTGGTTCATTAAAAATGTTGGAGCAACACTTGCGGCTTGGTCCACCTGGTTTCCTGTCGCATTCCAGTCGATAAATTGGTGCTGGATGATGACACTTTAAATAAGTGCTATCGTCAAGGCAATTATCAAATTTGCACATATATGTTCACAATGAAGATGTTACATAAGTTTGCATAATGCTCATAATTCGCATTTGAGCATCTTATAGATGTTTCTACTACAATATAAAACAATTTTGACAAGTTTGGATTAGATATATCGTGAGTTTATTGAACGAATGTAGCAATAATATCTTTTGTTGCAGAATAAAGTATAAACCATTAAGTCGACATCGTTATTAGCCGTATTCGCGTTTGGTGAGATTGTCTTGTTATTACAGAACCTCGTTTGACGAGTATTCAACCAATTTCGGTACGATTCGTGATGTTGTAAAGGTACCGAATGATTTGTTCGAGCACGAGCGCATGCAGTTTCCATAGATGTGCGACGCTCGTATCTTTTACGAGGTACCGTGCCATTCCGTTTATGGCAGATCGAGCAATAAAACGGAATCGCAAATAGCGAAGTACCGGAGCAAAGTGTGCAAGGTAAATGAAGCTGGCATATCGTCCTTGTGTCTCGGATATCGTACGAGTTGCAATGTACATGGAAATTGCCATCGTCTAAATTGAATCGTACGTACTTCGGATCGTACATAAATCGGATTATACGATTATATTATATAGACATTCCAATGATATATATATATATTAATGTTAAAAGAAAATAATAAATAAAATATTATTATGGCTATATAAAATTTAAAGCTGATCAAAATGAAAATATATGGAATGAAAAATATATGAATGAAGACTTCAAAGAGAATTGAAAAAGGTATGGAATAATCTATGTATCATGAAATCATGTAATCGATTATATACTAACTCAATATGCATTTAAAGCACATTGAGTTAGTATACAATCTGAATACTAAATTAGACTTAACGTAGGAGTTATTAATCGTTAGAGAAGTTACTCAGCTTCTAATAAGCGATGGTAATTATAATTTAAATTTGCACAGTAATGAAGCGTGGCCTTTGTAACCGAGCGGCTTTGTATTCTTGATCGCATGGTTTGCGCGCGCTTGAAGCAACATCATAGTTATCGCTTGTTCACACTCCGTTATCGTGCGCATAATTTTCGAGAACGACGCCGTAGGCTGCACGCGCCCGTTTTGTTTTACTCACACGCCGCACGTGTTCGCCACAACTAAGGTCTCGTGTGTCCTTTCCAGAAAATAATACGTCCGTTTAACTTCTTACGGTCCGCGGTGTCCCATATCCAAGCTGGAAGGGAAGTAGGTGTTACGGGGTGTGCCCGACCCTGGCGAGAGCACGATGTTCGAGTAACCGTAATAAAAACCCTCGAATAGAGAGGATCGCGTAAGGGTAGAAAAACGTTTCACTTGCTTTCCGCCCGCGACGATTCGTGGGCGTCAGTGGGCGGGAAGAAGCTCTCGGCAATACACTATAATACATACCATAAAGCACGGAGTTTATATTCGCAAACGTAGAGGAACTCGCGGAAAGCGGAGCGAGGGTATCGCGACGTAAAAATTCACTCCCCGTTCGATCTGAGACAAAGCGTGGATTTGCATAATGGTTCCGAGGGAATTTACCATCCGCGTGTGTGATCGGTATAATATATTCTTCCTGATATTTTTTAGACGTCGATGCTACGAAAATACACGGCTTCGAGTATCTGGTAATCGTACACTGCGCGATGAACACTTTTACTGGACTGAAAGAAGGAGAAAAAAAATTGTACCGGCAAAAGGACATGTCTCTTCGTTTCACGTGGCTTAACTGCTGAGGGTAGTTAGACGAGTCGAGAATGCATTCAAGGCCCGGAAGTGGGCGGAACTGCAGCCTGCGCTTCAGCATTGTACACAAGGACTCGGTTTTTCCTCGCTCATGGGTCGTTCTGTATTATGTGGAGGATAGAAAGAAGAGAGAGAGCGAGATAGAGAGTACGCCTCGAAGCATCGGAGGCACCAAAAGGACATCCGATATCCGTAAATGCCGTAATAACAAGCGCCGCGTTATCCTCGAAAACTTCAATATCTTCTTTTGCGAATCGGGCAGATGGAAAAAAATCTCTGCGAAGAATCCGTGTTCAAGAAATAATGTCACGGCAACAATACCAATGCCGACGAGATTTTTTAAACTTTAGCATGTATTAATAGAAATTATACAACGAGACAATGGTGCGTTAAATTAAAATTTTATACGCAAAGTGGCGCCTGTTTCTCGTTTATTATACTAAAATAAGAGTAATGGCTTGGTTTATCGAGTAGTCAATCAGAGGCGTCAGGGTGATTACAATATGCAAAAACCAATTTCTCCTCCAGGTGCGGGTATGCTACCGTGCTACCGATTGGCAGAAAAAATATTGCAAACAACCTTGATGTTATATTCAACCGCCATAAAAAGCCAATTTCGGATACAATGGACCTCTATCGAGGGAAGGCAGATCATCTGCCGTTCGATATACGCGGAGGAGGTTCTCTATCTGCAAGGAGCGCGATCGAGGCTTGATTAAAAATGAGATTGCGGCAGCGCGATTTCAAGGTGGAAGATTAGACCGTGCTTCTTATTTGATTTGCAATTCGATATTTTTAGGTTCTTTTTAGGGTTCGAACACGGTGCGGCCTCGAACCGAGACATGATTTCGTAGAACTATGACGATCTTGCGGTTTGATTGTGCGATACCTGGAGAAACGGATGTTGTGTAACAATGACTTCGAATCTCCAATATATTGAAGCTATTCGATGTTTCGCACATTTTTATTGTTTGATAATTTTGTCGAATTTATTCAGTAAAGAATATCATATTACAAGAACTGATGAATCTTGAAAAAAAATGCTAGTTATATTTTGTAATATAAGTATAGAAATTATATATCAAAGTAGTATAAAGTGGAGGATTTTCTCGGTATTCTTTGACACGCGCATATATTATGACAGAAGTATTGACGCGTTGACAAAATACGGTCGGCTGCGCCCATTTTTGATGCGCGAGTAACGGCGAGCCAGATAATCTCCGAAGCTCATTTCGAACCCGTTTCTTTATGCCGATGCTAGTGAATGGTTTCCCGCAGAGCGTCTCATTGCGAACTGCCCGTGCCGAATTAGAGCGGGCATTTGGAGAAAGGATTTACTTTAATTCGCGCACAGAGTTGCTACGAATACGCTGTTGTTCGTTGGCAGGACAATACGAAAGAGTAATCCGGCGGGAGATAAGTCTATCTCGTTTTAACAACGATTCGTACCCTTTCAAGTGCCGTTAGGCTTCAGCCGGATTCGCCGGAACCTGATCACTCTCGTTCGACTCTGTGCAATTTAGCGCGAGAACTATTTTAAAAGCTGACGTTCTCAAAAGTCTACACTGAATCAAAACGGTATGTAAATATAATATTCATTGAATTAATGAAAAAATTGGCCCAATAAATTCTCATAATGATTTAGGTTATAAAACTATTACTAGAATTCATTGCAAGAATGAATATGTAGTTATATAAATAAATCCAGTTACTATATCAATGAATTAACTGGACATTAAGTTGGACATTGATTAACGATCATTCATTGGATCAAAAATGACCAAAATTTTTTCAGTGTAGCCTGTTAACTTAGAACATGATTATATTTTTATGTGAGATTTAAATCTGGTCTGAATCGCGTCTGATATACGTTTAAATTTAAATTACTATTTAAATTGTGCGCCTAAATAACGAATTCGCACCCGACATATATCATTATTTGGGAGTGCATTTAAATTATAATTTGAATGCCCCTCGTATATTTAACAAATATATTATATGTATTTTAAACAAATATATATATTTTTTACGAAAATGTCTATTTCAAAGCTCATTTAAACAGTTACAATGAAGGACTCTATGAAACTCGTGTTACCTTAATATTTCAAATATATAGGCTCGAAAAAATCGTGCGGCTCAGTGGCAACGTAAACGCGGAAAACCATAATTATTGCTGCACCATCAAAGACTAATTATCTGAGGCACACGCCTTTCCGAAGGCGTCTGGTCGTCACCTACGATGCCAGTTCGCTGTTAGACGTAATGATTAGAAGGCGCCTTTCTCCAATTAGTTTATTTCCAGTTGACCGTGGCCTCTCATTAACGTAGCTTCAACAGAACAAGGCAAAAAGTGCCTTCTGCTGATAATTAGCGGCTGCAACGCGTGTCGAATCCATCGAAGACTTCAACACACCGATTCCGCGTCCCTTTTTCGGTAAAGGGGTGGAGTTCTGGCAAAGTTTCGACGAGATTAGCCGGAATGACTGGACTGCGTGACTCGGACGCCATATGTCCCCATGAAATCTCCGCGCAAAGGGAAGGTGTTTGTAAGCCGAAAATAATTAACGGAATCAGGCGTGAAGTCGTCATAAGGCAAGGATAGCAAGGAGTGTGGCGCCAATTTGCGAAATGGACTTTCAACCTCGCCGCAGGAGATTTGGGATCCTTCTCTCGTTGTCCAGATGTCGTAGTCCACACGGAAGGTGTAACTAATAGACAGTATCTTCTACTGGCAGATCTGCAAAAATGTATTGACTAATATAGAAATATACTATGAGAGACTTTGTTGAGCAATTGAAATCTGTATAAAACAACAAAAATAGCAAAAGGAATAGTGTCTGACAAATATAAAAACATGTGAGAATTTTTCATACATGCAAAAAGAAGAAAATTGATTTATTTCCGCAATTCTATAAAGAGCTCTGTTGAATTAGTATCCTTGACACCATCTGGATTCGAGTTGAAGGGAGACAATAGGCGAAGAAATACAAAGAAATATAAGAAGGGGAAACTGTTGAGCGGCAAATTAGCTGCGAACCAATTCCTTTGATGCCACCAACAGTGCTAATTTGCTCATTACATCTTTGAAATCATCGAGAACGTAACATCCTTATCACCTGCTTCTGTCATTTCTGAATGATCCCATTGATCAGCCCAAGTCCTTGGAAATCACCGCGACGATCCTGAAATTTCGATGCCCGCCAGGCTGACCCCTCCGGCACCGAGCTTCCGGTTCACGCCAGATAATGATAGGTCACGAATCTGAAAACCGTAGTTCCGAAGGAGGGAAGAAAAGACCCTCGAGACTTCCATTATGCCACTATTTCACCGCGAAAAATCTGACCTGCTAACGTGCAATAGATCGAGGGCAAATTATGTGCCCTTGCAGGGATTCATACACCTGCTTCTCTCACGAGAGAAGGGGATGCTTCTGTAGATTCTTTATTTAGTGAGAGGGAGATTTCTCAAGCGTTCATCAATGATTCATTCTCTAGCTTTGTGCATACAATAGAATACACTTCTCCAAATACCTAAAAACGCTAAAGAATTAATATCTTTATAACAATTTCTATTATTATTTTAACTTGCAGTTAGTATTTGCAAAGCAAAGTACGAATTGGGATAGGGTAACTCCGGCAAATATGCCGCGCTGGGATTTACGCCAGACAGAAGTCAGAAAAAATAGAAGGAGTGGGGATAATTTTCTCGCAACTACTCTGTTACATGCCTTTATGTTATATTAGTATTGAGTTATGATTTGATCTTCTTACTGTTAATATTAATGAAATTATTGTGAGTTGAATCGATTTGTCACTGTAATAAGTAGCGTCATCATAAATTATAATCTACATAAAATGATTACTGTAAGGCGTGTAAAAGGCCTAATGGTTATTTCGTAATACATATGTGTAGAGGAATGGTAAAGTATGTTGTATAGCAAAATACAAGTGCTTTGCTTTCGTATTCTTTGTTTAGTTTGTTGTCCACCTGTTTGGGATATACGGCATTTTTAACGGGCGGGATTTATGCTCAAAGCATACAAAGTGCGCAGATTGAAATCAGTGCACTAAATGCAATAAACGCATTACATGAAATATGTATCTCTTGTAATATATACACTACTCTTGTAATACATAACACTTCTAATATATGTACGAAGATTGTAATTATTATTTATTACTTCATGTACACATTTATTATTTTTATTTCTTAATAAAACTTTATAAACGCATTTTATAAGTTATTGTGTCATTTTACGTCTTATTTATATGCATTATTTGTAAATTTTTCATGAGTCGTACATACCCCTCCTCCCCCTATGAGTAGCCATATATCCCACCCCTATGGGATATATGGCAAAAATGCAAGGGTTTCAAAAAGTTCATTTTTTAATACGAAAAATAAATATATATATTTCGGATTTCTAATATTTTTTTCATATTAGTAGACAGTACAATTTATGTGTAAGAAAAATTTTATAATTACTTTATGGTATATTTCCAAAAATAGCATCGTTTCTCCGAACATTTTGATGAGACCAGCATCTAAGAGTCGTTTCGCTCGTTTTTATTAGACTCTGTCAAAAAGCGAGCTTTTACTGCCGAAAATCGATGATTTGTTCCCGACGAGCTCAGCAGGGCAGCGAGCCAACTCGAGGCGAGCGAATCTCGTGTCTGTCGATGATTTACACACGCCCACGTAACGAATCTATTAATTATTTATGGACTTGCAAAATTTATTTGCGGCACGCCGCGGGGAACCGCACTGCCCTATGCCCCCGAGGCCCTTCCTTCGGAATATGCGCTTAGCATAATGGCGATTCCTTTACGTGCTCTTATAAAGCTCAGAACTCATTCCTCGCCTCGAGCGCGTGTTATCCCCTTTTTAAAGGCAGGATGCGTCATATTAAAACGGCAAGTCGTTTTCATAAATAATTTTTAGTCACAATATTCTTATCTGGCGTTATTCGAGAATTATACTAATTTAAGCGCACTAATTCAATGGTTTTATTACGAAAGAAGTGGAAATGGGCGTTAAGCGTAAGCCATTAAGCACGAATGCGGAGCCATATGAAAGAAGAATGAAGCAATTAAGTCGGTAGCGAAAAAACGACGAGAGGAGATAGTATTTAAAAGCAATTCACAGTAAGCCAACATCACGAATGCCGGCGAATTCTTCAGGAGAGATCTCGGCACGACAAACGATCACACGCCCATTTGACGAAAAAGTTCACTCATCAAGTGCAACAGCAGCGAAACGTAAGATGCACTTTTCTTGCCCGATGCTCCACCTTGGCATTTATGGTGTGACACGCCAATTGCCGCGGCAGATGTCTGACGTAGCGGTGACATTCCGTTTCAGTGACAATTTGACGTCTACGGAATTCTGAAATTACTTAGTTAGGGCAGCTCCGTTACAAAATACATCGCAATGTTTGTCGTTATACACAATTCAAAAATTAAAATAACGATACGTACGTTGAATTTATAAACATAAAATATTAACACAAAAAATATAAAATATATAGTAAAGTTATAAAATATATAAAGTATTGAAGATCACAAAATTCTGTTTTATAATATTTTCGATTAAACTCAAGGAAAACCACATATTCTTTCGAAGAAATCACTTAAGTCTTATAAACTGTAATTAATCATTGAATATAGAGACAAGTAGCAATTTGTTCTATCAAAGTTTGAAGTGCCTTCGAATCTTCGAAAAATATGTTTATGCAAATAAAAGAAAAAAAGAAAATATATTCGTAATATATATGGTTTTCGTAAATATATATTACGAATATATATATATATATATACTTTTTATGTGTCCTCATCGTGCGAATACGTGAAACGGCAAAGTGGCTCCATAAGCAACAACGGACTTATGCACCGGGTATAATCACTAAATGACGCATCATACGACCTTGTTTGCTAGCACGCGCGTTTACGTGTTTCAATTACAGAATAATTATCATGCCTGTCTGGCGTTGCGAAGTGCGCCGTTTAGTTTGAACGACGTTTCAAGATGTTACCTTTGATGGTTCGGCTGGAGGGAAGCCGGCAGTTCAGATCCATCGAAAGGCAACCGGTTAGACTTGGAGGTACTTCGGGCCTCTTTCGAAGCTTTAACCAGCAGGTTTGCGCAATCGGGTAGAATTTTTGAAATACGCAAAACCGTAGACTGCAATGTTAAGACCTTGATAGGCAAGCGAAACATGCAATTTCTCACGAAGAAAATGTACTCGAGCAATATAAGCATTTAAACATAAGGGATACTTTGTTCTTCGTTACTCGCGAAGTAGATTGCGAATACAAGATGAACGTTGATTAAGAATTTTTTGCGTGCAGCGAAAATCGCGGACGAACCTGTACTTGACGTAAATCACCGACGAATTTTCTGAATGAAATCGCGCGCATTCGTCAGGTCTACTCAAATTACCCAATGAGGCTGAATCAGGCCGTCGGTTTTTCTTCGCGGGTTTATCGCAGTATCGGCGGCAAGAGAACCACAACAAAAAGCAAAATTGCCGTACTTACAAATGATGCGCCGAAACGAGCGACAAGGGGCACCTCGTCGCTGAAAAACTCTTCGGCCGCGTGATCAAAGGATCGCTTTCGATTCTCGTGTAAGAACATAATTTGCTGTAGTTTTCCTCGCTGCCTACATGTTGAAATCTCTCACAGTTTCTTTTATCGAATTATTTATATGACGAGACATGTGCGTACTTATACATTTAAAGATTAAATATAATCGAAGCAATTTTATGCAAACCTTTAAATTTAATAAAAGTATCCTGATGATTCGTAATAGAGATATTTATCTCTTTTATTGATAATCCTTTCATAACCAGACACCGCTGTGCGTGATGAGTGAATAATTAATTATTTTTTCATCGAACGATTTTAGTCACCTGTAGCAAATTGTAGCAGCTCAAGCATCAATATCGACATAATGCTTTCATTTAATCACAATGTTTTAACATAATTACATGTAAATTCTCGTCCTGACCGCGTTATGTGACGGCAACGAGCGAACCGGTTTCAATGAGCTGACGTTAATTAACGGCCCGTTAATATAAATCGTTCGACATAGCGACGCACAATTTGAAAGCATCGCGATACGCGAACCGACAGAATTTCAATTTAACGGAACGTAATCGTCCAAAATCTCATACGTTATCCATGTGCGTGACAAGTAAGGATCATTAACGCGGCGACATTTAATAAGTGCTCTCATTAATTACCTCCGCGCCGCACAGAATGCCACCAACAAACCAAGCCAGGTATTCATTGTATGAATGATTGAAAAACTGGCTCCGCTACAATTAATTATTTTCGCAAAATGAATTAAAAACATACATATTTCGTTATTAAAAAAACTTTACATAAAAAGATTAAAAGTTCATATTAATACTTTAAATAAAGGACCGAAATATTATATTAATCAATCATTTTTCATATAAGTATTATAGTAATCTCATATCAATAATTTTTTTTGTATAAATAGTATATTATGAAATAAATCCATAAAAAATTCTGATCTTACTTTAATTTCAACGTTAATTTTCTCGCAGCTGATCACTTTTTATCAATGGTATTTGAGCTCTTCGATAATGAAAAAAGACCGATCACCGACCAATCTGGATAAATGCTATTTTTTGCTGAACACCCAGTAATACCTGCAGAAGAATGATACCGCGAATGACGGGCAACCGCATTAATTCTAATTAAACGGCGTCCATTCGCACGTCTGCGTTGCTCGGTGCTCCGATTGCCATCGAATGTGTGAGGGGGATCGAGAGGGCAATCGACCTGATCCAGAAGGTAGGCGAGCAACTTTCACGCGCACGCGCTATGGATCTCGTTGCGCGTGCCTCTCTCTTCTGAATCTTCGCGAGCACCTGCGTCGCGTTGCGTGACTGTTCTCTCTTTTTTTTCCTCCCAATCACGACCGCACGACCGCGATTTAACGTCAGGCTTTACGATTGTCAATGCGCATCTACAGAGTGCTCGTCAAGTACAAATGATTATAAAATAATTAGGTCGTAAGGTATTTTTTAATATCATACGTGTAAAATGTAAAATCAATTGTGCAATTTACTCTTATACTTTAATGTTCTGTGTAATATATCATGTTATATAAAAGATAATAGAAAATATCTTATATATCGAAGAGAACAGGAACAAACTATAAAATACAAATTTATTTCTCATTATAAAGATAACTTATCGTAAATAAGTGATGGACTACATGGATCGTAAACAATTTCACGTGCGTGCATAAAAAAATTCAACCCGTATTGACGATTCCTTTTCTATACAAGAAGTATTCTTACAGTTATAAGTTTTAATACACCCCGTATACGGCGAACTTGTTACGCCAAGAATCACGAGGAACCGTATTTATATATAATGTACGACGTATTGCTTGCATTCATTAAGTTCGCATTTGCGCGGGTAATCGTATGTGGGAGCCATTACCAGCGATTCTTATTTATTTATTAACCGTATAACCTAAATACATCAATTGCGGGTTTTTTTAATACACGAGAATGTACGCGGAAGCCATTTCAGAACGATAGATCTTTAATGAGACACATGAATCGTGAAAATCACTCGCCGAACAACTCGATTCGCGTATCGGAATAGATAATTCATTTTCTCATCGTAAGAACTCGTCGTGAAACACGTAGGCAGCCAATTCCAAAAATACAGAAGAGGAATATAATAATTTTCAACACAACTTATATCTCCAATTTTGACTGCGAAAAGATCTAACAGCATGTGTAATTACATCATGTTCGTGGTTTTGTCATTTGAGATTGAGGCTTTCGGTTACCACTCAGCCTATGAACTGTAATGGTCAACAAAATTGTCAAGGAAGACTCTCACCTCATTACTGACGTGATCACAAATCAAGCAACGATGCAACGATATTTTGTATTTTTTGTCAACATCCTATTGATATATTATAGTAAATTTTAATACTCTACATTTACGCAAATATTTCCAGCGACGACTCCTATCGCCTCATTATTACTAATTAATGTTATATTAAATATAAGGAGTCCATTAATTAAATTATTTTTTATATTATTTTTATTTATTTTAATAATTTTTATCTTCTAAAATTAAACCCACGAGACACGTTGCTCCGAGACATACTTTGAGGCATCGAAAACCAAAACGAAGCGATCTAATCAATCTCTATTACTTCGTACAAATAGTCATTACCGATAGAAGAAGCTCGGCCTGTTTCGCTCGGGAATGAATATGTATCAACGGTCGCGAGATGCCTCCATCCTCTCCCCTTCCCCGAGGACCGCACCCTTTGAGCATATCCACGGACAGAACAGGCAGGTGTTCCGTTCCCGAGATCATTCTCTCGCGTTTATGCGCGCACGTGCTTTATTGCTCCGTCTCTCGGGCACATCTCAGTGACTCCGGTGCTCGTCAATCAGCGAAGGATGCCGGCCGTCTCTCTTGATCTCCCTCCGCCCCTCCGTGCCTTGCGAGACTTTTTCTCGGGGGGCACACCGCTCACTCCTTCTCTCGTATGCGTATAAGGGGTCATGGCTCATGAGCAGGTGCCCAAAACCACGGCTCCACACGCGAATGTCCGGATGCACGCAGACTGATACGTATTCGGTCATGCGTGCATGAGCCGTTACGTAAATCTCTGCTTGATGGGTGTCGATCTCTCCCTCTCTTTCTCTCTATCCCTCCTCTTTTCCGCGTCGCTTCACCGAGCTCGACATTTGCCACCGAAAGACTATAATTCCCAATGACGGAAGCGTCATAAACTGATCGTATCACAAAAAATGGTATTGGTTTGCAAATAAATTACGAGACTCGCTTGAATGCCGAATATTGATTGTCGTCATATCGTTCGTTATCATTCGTTGTTCTCTATGATGAGTGAGGCGTTTCGAAGCATCGTAAATAAAATTTTCCAAAAATAATATCTCTCTGTACATCGTTTATCATTTATTATGTAAAACAGAAGCCTTAAATAAAACGTCAACAATGCGTCAGCAACACATCGATATTCGCTTATTATGATAATTACAGAAATTTTCCAATTTCTGTAATTATTAAAAACTTTTCTTCCTCTGTATTCCGAGATTCCATGATGGAACAACATTGATTATCCTAATAATTTACTTGCTCTCGCTAAGTCGAGAACAATAATGAACGATTTATCGCACTTCACTCCCATTAAGGAGCGTTATACATGCGGGCCGCGGTTGTCTTAGGACTGAATATCGAGTCGCTACATCCGCAAGACTTATGATCTTACTTCCCTGAATGAACATCCAGAATGCTTTAAGACGATGGCCGACATAAACTCGCTTACGGTCTTTGTCGCGCTGAACACGGCGCACGTCCGTCAGACTCCACGGGGACAAAAAGCGCCTGTCTACGTGGAGGCCGGTGTTGCGTTTCAGCTCGTCAAGATGCACGCTGCATTTACCATTAATCAACGCGGAGAGTAAATGATTACGCCGATGGCACTCACGGAACCGCTGGCGTTGGCCGTGATTGGCGGACAGACGACCGATGACGGATGAGGGTTTAGCGATCTTTCTCATCTACTTAGCTTCGTCCTCTAGGAGATAAGTGGCCACATGGATGACGTGGTCCCAAGGTGGCCCAGATTTCTTTCTGACAACTACGATGGTTGGGCGTTTACAAAAAGTGATACGCTACAGATGGAACAGTTGTTCAAGGTAGCGCGTAATGTCCGTAGGCGACAAATTGAAAAACATCCAGCTCATTACGTGTATCGTGGGTCATTATGCCGCATGTAGGAAAATAATTTTTGATCCGCCCAGCGAAGCGACTTGTTTTTCTCTTTTATTTGCGCGGACCAACACGAGAGCGTAGCGCGGCACCTTCACATGCACCTGTAATAACATCGGTGGGTTTATAACGATGACCTATGACCCTGCCCGCGTTCAAGATAGAGGCGAGCGACGCGTCGAAAGAAGCTGTGGTAGTATATCGATTATCCAGTCATTTTCCCAGGCCCTTTCGTAGATGCTCGACGCGTCCAACTTCGCCGGGGCATTATATGGAGGACGTGCACGTGTGCTAGTGGGTGTATGTCAGAGCTATTACATTCGGACTCAAGAAGACGGCGAGTAACATAGAGGAGGGGAGTTCTCAGAGTGGACTATAAAAGGAAGGGATAGATAGTATATACTCTTCTTTCCTCTCTCCATTATCTCGCTCCTTCTACCTCCTCCAGAGTATCGAGCGAGACGAACAGAAAAGGAAAGAGAAGGAGAAAGAGTCTGGATGAAGCAGGAGACTGAACGGCCAATGGCGTAAACGTTATTGAATAAGTTTTTATTACTGTGTATGTATGTTACGAATATTAAATTATCTTTGAAATATAAATAGTTTGCTGTAGCCGATGCAATTTAAAAATATATAAAAAACCTCCCGAATAATCCGATAACAACTTCGAGCCGAAATATTCAAGTTAATCCGGCACGTAATTTAATTAAGCACTGCAGATGAGGCAAGATGATTTCACGTTTATCTGACGCATCTGCTGATGTAAGGAGTAGAGGCTCCTTTTTAGGGGTCTCTCGCCGATGTCCGCGCCGATGTCGAGGCGGCCTCGTCTCTCGCCATGCACATTAAGAGGTCACGCTCCGGCAGGTGGTGGCGCGTGATTCACTCGGTCGCTTGCTCGCTCGCTCCGAGCTAGGTACACCATTCCTATTCACTCACACGGGGCAAGTTAATTGTCGCGGGACGTTGATTTAAAGGCCCACTCGGCCTAGTCCCCCTCACTGAGATAATGAGTAGCGAGCAACGACGGAAACCTCGCGTGGCTTAGATTACGTCTCATCTATGCTTTGCCGCCACTTGCTTTTTACCAAGGATAAAAGACACCCTTAGGAGATAACATCTATAAGACTCAACCGAGTTTCTTCACGGTTGGGATCTTGGAACAGTAATAATATGAAATCTCAACGCAATAAACTTTTAGCTCACTCATCAGTAAATATTTCATGATAAATCAGGAATGACAAGGACATACGGAAAGAGCGGTAAAAAAAAAGCGGTTTCACTAAAGTATTAAAAAATTGAGCTAAATATAGATTTGAAAATAATGGAAATGCTGCAAAAAATTTTAACATTCTAACCATCGATTTAAGCGTCCTACACATTTATTTTGATGGTTCAAATAAAATTATTCTCAGATCTGTATCTAGCTAAATTTTAGATACAAGAAACTTCAACAAAACCATTTTTTTTTCGTGTACGACTATAACTAGACGCAGTTTGCTTGAAAATACGAGCAACATCCGTGTCAAACTACGCACTGGAGATTGAGGATTCTAAATAGGAGGTTAGAATTTAACCAATCCAAACAAAATGGATCAAAGTTCCATTTACTTGATTGGTTAAATTCTAATCTTCAATTCGCAATCCTTAATCTCCAATATATCTCCTGCATATTCTGATAAGGACTTAAGTAAGTTCAGCATCGCGTTTCGAGAAGCAAAACCGCCAGTGCAGTCAAAAAAGTGCAGCCAAGGTAACAACGGCACTCAGACTGGGTTCTACCGCTCCGCGCCGATGCGAAGATGACACCGCCGTGGTTCGTGGCCCCGAGGTATTACCGGGAGCTCATAAATCTTCTTAAATATCTTCTCTATCTGTTCATCATCCGTACGCTGAGGTGCGGTCCCGAGTTAAGCCGCGCATCGAAACAGCTGCCGCTTAACAGTAGTTGTAATGGGCATGCAGAGTGCGCGGGAGTGCAATCAGACTTCATCTCGTTGCGGGGCTCTGACCGAGCATACATCACGCGTACGTTTCTCCGGAGGCTGTCACGAGCGGCTCCTTCATTGTTCCCCGGTTACGGCCCCCGTGGTCATCTCCGGCCACTCGTTTTCGCTCTATTTCTTCCGCCCTCCGTCGAGGATTCAGCGTTTTTTGCGGTGGTGCGCGCGCGGGGGCGCATTAGCGCTCGGTAGTGCTCGAGGAATCCCTCTTCGAAGTTTCTCAAAGCGCATTCCTTTTATCAAACTAATGCCATGGCCTCTTTTTGCTTTGCCGCATCCGCGGCAAGATTTATCACGTAACGATCTGATAGAAGAATAACCTTTCTTAATTCGAACGCGTATGCGCAGAATCGAAGGATCGGTAGTTCTGATAATGTTCTTCATCATTACCAAGCATTAAAAAGCAACCGTAGATTCTAACAAAAATGGCAAGTTGTAATTGTAGAACGAAGTGCGCTCGCTCTGCCGTATATAACTCGGCGAAATGAAACTTTGCGATAAGCCTCGCGGCAGAAATAACGTTACCTCGATCTTGCAACAAGACCTTCCACTTCTTCGCGTACACGATACCCGCGATACGTCCCGATCGATCGCGATCGAGAGAAGCGAAGCACGCCGCCGTGCTAAAGGTTAAAGAATATCCTCCTCGCGCGCGGCATTCTCCACGTGTACTCGTCGAGTAAAGTTCTCCGAGATTTCTCTCTTCTCCTTCCGCCGCGGCACCAAAGTATCAAGGCTACACCTCTACCTTCGTGGTAGGCAAGCCGAAGGTGAACACCGAGACCCTCTCTCGATCGAACACGCCGCGAGACACGGTTGCGCGATAGCGCCGCTGCCGCTCACGGATCTCCGTAACTTCTCCCGTTCCACGTTCTCGTCTCGATCTCTGTTCTTTCTTCTCTCTTCCGCGAGTCTTACTTCGCGCTGTCCCTCTTCTCGGAAGAATCGCGGCGCGAACGGGCAATCGCAACTGCAATTGCGAAACGGCACGAGCATAGTTACGGCTGCGCCCGGCGTAATTTATTTCATGGACGATCGTGGTATCTGTCCGAGATATCGCATTTGTCCGATATTTTAAATCCACGATCGTCGCTTTACGCAAGTGAACGGTTCATTACGTTTAACTATTTATTGTTAAACATTTTTTTAATATCGTTCTCCCATATCTCCTTCTCCCTTTTTCTTCTACACTGTCAACGTATGATAAACTGCAACAAAAAGAATAATTGCAACGAAATGGAAACAGTTTTACCACATAACAGTGCAGTGCATTGATCACAGATACGCTCGTCATCTTTCACTTTTCTCTTTTTCCTCTCACACTATATACTTCTCATCCTCTCGATCTCTGAACAATCATGGTGGGATGTGTGTGCATACGATTGCGCTTCATTGCGGCACGAGCAGCATGTCAGAGACCGCACCTGTGCCTAGTCTCTTTCTTGCTCCTGAAAGTGCGTTCCCCTCCTCTTTGTCTCATCGTGACATCGACTACCGGCTACCGACACTGTGCCAGCGATGTACTCGTTACTTAAAAGCGTTTTTCTCTGTACGTCGTTAACGATCATGGTCAAAACTGTGATCGAATCAAGAAGGTTATATGTGTATGTAATCAATCACAGTTTTATAAAGTTGACACGTTGATATAAAGTTAAAACTACCCACATCTCGAGGATTTTAAATGAACCCGCATATCTTGTTATTACATTGTATTGTATATTTACGATAATAATCTGCATGTACATATATAGTCGCAAGTAAATCGATATAAATTGCAATGAAGCGCCGGCTCGCTACAGTTGATCAAGATTGACGATAAATTTGACGAACAACTTTTATTACGAGGATAATAAAAATAATTATTCTGAACACTAAGTACATTTATATTTACGAAAAACGAAGTTTCGTCGTGTACAATTTTGAAATTTCCCCAGAGAGATCCTTCATCTTAGGTTGCCTCGACAACGCCCGTAAAGTCATTGTCACCCACTTGCCAAGATCGCGCATTTCCTATCTCTTCCTCCCTTCCCTCCTATACATTTTTCAAAGTGCATCTCTTGATCGTAAAATAGCTAATGCGATGGGGTGTCGTCTATCTGGCTGTGCCATCTCGGACTGACTAACACCTTGGGTGGCACTACGTTTAGTGAAGATATCACCGGCAGATCTAGGAACCACGCGGGACCGAGTATTTTGTCTGCTGTCACGGTGTGGTTCCACTCACGAGAGTGTAATTTATATGCTCGCCCATAGACGGGCATCGCGATCGAGGCGTGTAAAGGCTCGAGTACATGAAAAGTCTCAAGTACGACATCCAAGTCATCGTGAGTCGCAGGAAATCGGTATTCGCTATCGCTTGACATTCTACGTTCCGTTACCCCTCGTGCGGCGAAGGCCGCACAATTTCAGCAAGCTGTAAAAATTTCGACGACCACAGTCGGCGTCAAAATGTTGAGATCTCTTTTTTATCACTCTTAAATCGCATCTGTTATTCAGGGGAACTTGTTTTTCAAAGACAAGACAATAACTCGAAAACTTTAAAAACAAATATATCACATTTTACACACTCATTATATTATTAAAAGAAAAGTACTTCAACCTCTTCAACTGATTATAAAATAACGTTCATTAACGTATATACTTAAGTGTAATTTACACGGGGCGACTTTATTCGCTAGAAACTGCATCTAGTGACGTCATTAATTCGCGAATTCTCTCGACTCTGCTGCTATTCGCTTGAAGCAAGCTTCGTAATTCGTCAGCGAATTCTCGCTGATGAAAGTTTCTTCTTGTTTTTTATTTGCTAGCGTCTAAGCACGCTTGTTTTTTATTTGCTAGCGTCTAAAATTTTGAAATCGCAGCGTCTAAATCACAGAGCAACGATCGAAGCATTTATCACCAGCGATAAGTAGCACAAAAAGTTACCGACAAGCTAGTGACATGCGTCGAAAGCAATATTCGCCGCGACTAGACACTAACAAGAACAAACCCGCGTCTAGAAGAAGTTTTTAGTAGCGAATTCGCTATGATGTCACTAAACGCGGCTTCTAGCGAATAAAGTCGCCCCGTGTAAATCACGCTTTAGTAAATATATATTTAGTAAATAATAATAATCTAAATTTGAAAGACACAAAGTTAATATATTTTCTTGACTTAAATTATTTAACTCCATCGTTAAATTATTATTAATTTAATTAAATTAACAACATATAATTGAGTAGTGGCGACTTATAAAAATTATTTTAAAAAATTCAAATTATTATTAATTGCGTATAATTTGACATTATAAATTTAACAGTGTAATTGTAATAGTTTTGCAGTTTGCCATTTTAGTAGTAAAACTTTCAAAAGGGTACAATGTTACCAATCGTCTTTACGTTATAACATTTTCCACGCGCAAACATCTGCCGGTGCTTGAAGTCGACGATATGGACTCGTGTGGAATTCCATAACTAGATAGGAGAAATAGCGAGTGCGACGGGTAAGAGGCAACGATATATAGGATGTACAGGAACAAAGAGAGGCGCGTACGTGGCTCTGCCACCTGTCCCATCGTGGTCTAAGAATAGAGCAACGTAACAGCGCGAGAAGAGCAGCATCGTCGACAAGATGCTGCGTACTCGCCGGGTCATACACCGGTTTTCTTTCTTCTTTTTCTCATCCTTACGCCCTATCCCCGGAGGCAAGAGTCGGCTGCCTCTCTTCGTCTTTGAGCATTTTCCCCACGTCGGGTGGCTTTCTTCAGGGCGTGCGCTTAATGAGAGAAAAAATTAGATAATAATTGCTATCACCTCGTACCAGCTCGCCCAACAGCGGCCTTCGAACAAATCGCCTTCGTCGTCGCCAGTCACCATTCGCTGTCGTCATTCTTTGGTACAAATAAATAAAACGTATGTGCTTCGCACAAATTTTTAAAATATCTCGGTATAATTGGGCACGATGATTATAAAAAAAGTAACAACTTCTCTCTCTCTCTCGTCGCAATTTCTTTTATTGTATAGGCATAGTACGAAAAAGTAATGTAAAATATTTTTTATTATACATTTTAAAAAATCAAAAGCTACTAAAAGAATCTGGAAACCATGGAAATTTCGTACATATTTCTTTCTTATGTGTCCGAAAGCTGCATTGCTATTTTATTTTTTACATCTTTCACCGAAAAAAAAGCAGTTCTACGATGAAAAGACACGCGTACATGACCGATCCTGATCCGCTAGTAGACCGACAACCTTTCAAATTCCTTCGGCGTCGAGGATTTGCAATTTTTACGAGCTATAATCTTAACGAATCGCTAATCCCGCGGAATGACGACTATTTTTCAAAGTGTTCTTCTTTTTTCTACTCGCAACGAATCTTTCCACCGCCACGGGCACGGAATCTTGGCGTCGCGAATTTGGCGTCGTATATGTCTTATGGCCCTATATATTCGGCGGACGAGTGGTATTTAAGTCTTTGTAATCCGGCAAAGTTTTGCGGGGGAGCCGAGCGGTGAGTCATGGCAGGTGCTGCCCGAAGAACGAAAAGAAGACGAGGCAAGGACCGCGTTCCTCGCTCACAGTGAACGCATCTTCTCCCTACTCTTGAGCTTTTCAGCCGTTTAATGCTCCAGTATGAATATTGCGACAACGGGGAGTCTTGCATTATTTATCACCGATGTTATTCTATAAATCTGAATCAATGGATAATCACTGATATCAGTGCCAAGTACGCCACTGGTAATCAGTGAATGAAATGTGAGATCCCTAACCTGGATAATCTTTATTACATGATCTAACTAACCTTGTTTTAGTGCATAAATTCAATGAATATGGTATTGGAAGATTGAAATTAACGTGCAAATATCAGTATTTTAGTTACATAATGTTCAAACATTTCTTCCTTTTTTAGATGAACTTCATTGATTATCTAAATATGTCACTGGGTAATTAATGACTATTCACTGATTCAAATTTAGAGAGTATATTTGACAGTTGTATCTTCTTTCGTTTCGAACGTGTTTACAATTGGCGTCACTCACAATAATAAACAATTGCAAATTATTAATTATTTCTCTTGATCCTTCTGAAAACTGAGAAAAATGGTTGAAAATGAACGAATTAGAAAATTCTGATTTTCCATTTTTAATCAGAATTCTAATTAATCCAACTAGACTTTTTCTCCGTGTAGGATTAAGAAATGTAAATTACTTTTGTAACAAGAGAATCTATTTAACTTTCAACATTCATCAAAGAAATAACTGTAAAAAGTTTTATTATATGAATATGCAAATTTTTCGAAAGTTTAGCTTTATACTTTTTGCTAATCTAGCAAGTTCAAATTATCCGCAATTTTCCTTACAGTTAAACATGATTTATTTCTTGGAAAAAATCTAAAGTCAGTTTTACGTTTCCAATTATATCTTTTTATGATCACCTTAAAAATTTATCTTTTGGCTTTACTGTTAGTTACCGCTCAAAGAAGACGTTTCCAATGCAGAAAACTTTTGCTAGGCATTCAAACAGTAAACAATTAGATTCGCGCAGTTGTCTTTAAGTTAAACCAACACTGGAGAATCCTATTGTTCAACGACTCGAGAGTTTCGCTTTCTTTCGCATTCTCCCGATTCGCTTGGTTGCATAGCGGACGAGCCCGCTAAATTATTTCATCATGGTCGCGTGCGAACCTATCGATGACATTTCATTGTGTTACTCAATAGGAGTAAATTATGATAAAAAGAAACTATGTATCTTTTGTGCAAAGACAATGAGTGTAAACCAACATATCAAACAGCTTTTAAGTATTACTAGTAAACATGACAAGCTACGCGGCAGAGAAATTTGATCATAAATTTTTTCATATCAAGTATTATTCGCGATTTTTTAAATATACTCTTTATAATCAGATTGTTTTTGTAAGAATAATTTTATTAAGAAAACGATATATTAAAAGGAAATACAGAATATTAAAATGTATTAAGGGAAAGAAATCCTACAATGCGTTCAAGAAAACATTGTAATACATGTTGCCCGCGAGATCGAGAATACGACCCTGTCATCGGTCCCCAGGGACCGAAAGTCACGTCACGTGTAAGGGGACCAAGTGAGTGCTCTCGACTCTTCGTCGAAAAATAAACTTTCGTGCCAGACGGAGTCGTGCATTTACTTGATACACGATATTCCGTGGGATACTCGTAAATACTGAAAAGCGCGATTATTTTCTCAGAGCCCGTCGCCGATTGGACGTGCTGGGACACTAAAGTAATTCTTGACTTCGTCGTCATGCCTAGGGACATCATTATTTTTCTACTACAGAGAAAGGAAAAGAGAAAGAAAATGAAAAAGAAAGAGAGTGCGGGCGACCATCCGTCAAAGGAATCGCACGCGGATGAAGATTCCCCTTCTTGGACCAATAAAAACAAACTTCGCCATCCGTAGCCATCCATGCCGAGTCCACCTTCGGGCTCTTTTCTTGCCAGTCAGGCACCTTCGAGCTGCGTGATCCTAAAACAACTGAATCGCCGCGGCGGTTTACTGCAAGACACACGACATATGACGGAAATATATTGATGATTGCGGCAAGCTTTGTGAAGATTCAACGCTTAATATTACATTTAACGCACTGCTTTTATGACCATCGATGCTGATGAACGCTGAAGATAAACCGTTAAGATAACACTGCTGCCAAAACGAAATTGATTAACCCGTTTGCTAAGCGGGTGGCGAAACGAACTGCACGGCTGAAGCATGATTTATTGTGCGTAATAACGTAACGTTGCGTTGTCCTACCGCAGCATCTGGAAACCGGACTCGCTCTGAGTCTAGATATTTAATTCTAACTGAAGTAACGTTTGCCAGCATAAATGTTAATAGGCTAGCTCGTTAAGTAATGTTAGCGCTTATCGGCAAATTTAATTAATGGAACGTTCTCTCGACTTCCACCGATCTCAGGTAGGCAAAAGCCAATTTATCACGCAAAGGCGTGGACACACGCGCTAGTGCACAATTAATCGAGTCCAGCTAGTGACATTTGAATCGTGAGCCAGGTAGACCGCATACCGTCGAAAGAAATAAAAAAAAAACATTAATTCGCAATAAAGTTCTCCGCTGCGCATCCGGCGCGCGGATCCAGCGAGCTTCATTATGCGGGACACCACGAGATTTAAGAAAAAAAGACACCTCCAGTGGTGGGGTGAGAGGTTAAGAACCATGGAATAGCGAACTGACGGCCGTGTGGGAGGACATTATCTTCACCGTAGCCGTTCACCATCGTGACATCGGGACACGTTGCCCAGCGTGACTCCGTATTATTTGGCGCGGCAGTCGCATACAGGGCCCCATGACGCGGCTCGAAGTCGTTAGGCACCATTCAAAATCACCTTAAGTCGCCATCAAGTAGCGACTATTTTGTCCTCCTCTCCTGGAACCACAGAAGAGTTCTCACTACTTACCCCCGTGGCTCCTCTCGTCGCCCACTTCCCTTCAGATCGAGGAATTATAATTTGAGCGACCCTTGGATCATGAGGAAGGACAACATGAGCTGCTGATGCGAGAAACATTCCACCGACTTGACGTCCTTCGTCGAGAAAGAAGCGCGAATTGGAGAAAATAATCTTTTCGTGATTCTGCTTCTCCTGTGTGTATATGTATATGAATGCACGCGTGCATGTATTACACTTGATATGAGAAGATAAAACATAACTAGAATCTATTATCTTCTCCAAAATCATTTAAATATTTAAAAACTACCAAATAAACAAGCAAAAACAAATATTTTTGTCATCACAAGAACTTTGTGCAATTCGTTTGACTCTTATATATCTATCGATCGCTTCTCTAACTCTAGTCAGTCTTTTTTTTTATGATTTGTACTGTATAGATTGAAAAATAAAAAAAGCAAATGTTGAAAAATAAAGAAGCTAAAACTAAGCTGGGATTAAAGCTTTGCCGCCATTTATCTATACCTGTATCTTGAAAACTCGCGATTTTTTTTATAAAATTAATGCTTTAAAATACGTGTTATTTGTCAACGTTACTTTATCCTCATTACTTCGTTATCTCGGCAAATGCTACTTTAGTAGCATTGTTAAATCGCACCTACGGTAACGTTGCACTAAAAGGGTCAGAGGTCATAAGCGAATCCTTCGTTACTCTTCGGTTGTGAGTATCGATTAGCGCCTTCGATGGCGGACCATCGGCCGCTTTGTAGTCACGTCAACGAGATTTTACGAGCCGGTCGGCGGGAAATATGTTCGACAGAATTTAAACCTTTATCTTACACTACCACGTGTCCGACGAACTGTCACGGAATTTTTGTCAGAAATATTCTTTCCACCGCTCGTAAACATTCTGCGGACAGCTGAAATTCCGCGTCACATTATAGAAAATGGAAAACAGTGACTCCGTGCATTTGTACTGACATGTATATTATGAAATATCGAACAAAAAAGGAATTCATTTTCTTTTAATTTTCATCAGTCCGATAAAACGTTAATAATTGAACACATTTATAATCTAGACAACATATGAAACACAAATCAAAATCCTCTCTTATAAAAATAATGAATTCTTATTTCTTACATTTCTCTTTCTTATTTCTCAGCATATTTATTTCGAAGATACAGTAACTGCACAAAGGTTAAAGAGGCTCATCTTCACGAGCGATTTCAGACATTTCCTGTTGGGTACCAGCACTCCTTTCGCGTACCCTCCAAAATCGCGCGATATTTATAGCAATCGTATACAAGGGTTCATAATAAAAATTCCCCATGACCACAAAATCTTACAAGCGAGCTATTCATCGCCACGCTGTCTTAAGGTATAAGACTCATCATTATTCGTTGATGAAGAACGTTGAGAACGGTGACGGGCAGCATTTGCTGTCTAAAACAACGAGTCCTTTCAGGCCTCTCCCACACGATAGACTGGCGCGAGGAGTCGTTCACAACGAGAGGAAGACAGGGGATCACGTTGTCGGTCGTCGATTTAGTTTAGATTCATCGTGGCTCAGTCGGACAGTCTGATACAAGGATATCGTTATATACTTCAATTAAAAGGATTTGGCTGGTTCGCTTCAGAATTAAAAATTTCGTGATCGTTTCGGCCTTTTGCACGCCCATAATATTACTAGGAATGCTTCCTTTCCAATCTCCGGAAAAGAAATCGAGACGTCCTTGATTCGAAATGATGCCCGACTGCTTAAAAGACGGGCAATACTTATCAACGACGAGGGTGGATCAACTCTGAGACTTAGCGTGACCAATTCTTACGGAATCCTTTCGAATCCGAAATAGGTATATACTTGAGAGATCGGCGCGAAACAATCTCTCTATCCAGAAGATACCGTCTTTCCAGTTAATTGGGTTTAAATTGGATCCAATCTAATTCGAATTAAAGCCGCAGGATCCGCCGCAGATATCTCGGTTTTTTTCGATAACACCTTTCTTAGAAACAAGGTTTACACTGCCATATTTATTTGTACGAACTTTATTGTGAATTTCCAATTCACAACGATTAATTTTATTTTTTTGCATTACAAGCTGCAATAATTAATTATTATTCGTTATTATTAATCAAAAATATTATTTACGAGAGCCAACAAATGTAATGTTGACGCATTCATTGGTTCTCATAGATAACCACAAATAACATTTTCTATTGATAATAATAAATTGCTGCAGCTTGTAATACAAAAAAAAAATAAAATTAATTATCGACTTTCCAATTCACAAAAATGACAAATCATGCAGTTATTATTTGTATTCATTATTTCCATGTCAGATACCGGTCGAATAGAGCATCGTATTTCTTTCGTGTACTAATAACCGCAGGTTTAACTCAAACCCGATCCAATCTCGATTTGGAGATCTTGCGTCCAGCGTTCACCTGGAGAGCTCATTCGTAGAGAGCAATTTCGAGGCAATCCAAATCTCGAGTCGTACAATGTCCCGACGCGTCCTCTTCATATGTACGTTTAGTCGTGCCACCTGTGTGCCGCCTGTAAATCCGGTTATAAAAAGATCCACCGCGTTTAGAGACCGGTGCGACGAGAGTGCGAGAGAGAAAGAAAAAGAGACAGAGAAAGAGAAAGAGAGAGAGTGAGAGTGAGAGTGGATTCACAAGCAGCAGTTCACAATAAGCGGTGCTTTCTACGCGAGATGCGAGCGAAGACCACCGGCCAGGCTCGTTCTCCGACGAGTAAACGCGTCTCGAATTGAAACGGCCTCGCGCGCGATAGGATTTAATTCATTTTCAAATCCCATGATCCATGAGAGGACCATCCTGAGAAATTCATCCACCCGGGAAAAGATTCATTCGCTTGCTACGAGTGGATGCATCATGTCGATTCAGATCCATTTCATTATTTCAGAAGACCTTAAATTATTCACGGCTCCTTCGTAGTTAATTCTTTCACATAATACGCCGTCGAGTAAGCTGTTCGAACGAAACCAGACTCTCAGCAAGTTCTCTCATTATAAAGATTACAAATAAATATAAACAACGAATTTAATATTGACGCAAAGTGAGATGTCCTCATGAATATTTTGAAAGTCGATATCTTTAACTGTACGCAACGACATCCCCGCGTGGTTTTCAACGGTCAAAGGGATCCAATTTCGACCGCGGAGCGACGGGAAAACGTGTGTACGTGTCAATTAAAGGGAATCGCTCGTTCGATTTCATGAGGTACGCAGCGTGCACTTGATTAACTCCGTTTTTCGCCCGTCATTCGCGAGTATCTTTTCCTCGCCGATCTCAAGCACCGATTCTGCGCGTTTATACGTCGCGGCGGGCAGTCATTATGTGGTTAAAGAGGTACATGGACCGCTACAACTTGATCGATTATTCAATGGTATCACGCGCGCGGCCATCGCGCTACCCAAAAAAGAGTCAATTATTCGTGAATCTCTTTAACGAGCCCCGCTTTTGTAGGTCGAGACTCTTCGGTTCCTCCAGCGAAAACTTTACGACCGATGTTCGATATCTCGAAGGCGACCGAATATAATAAAGTGAACGTTCACGAAACTCCTATGACCGTCGCTGGAGCACTTCTGTGGCGTGTAATGAGAAGGCACGCCGAGAGAAAATGTTTAATTGCTGACAGTGTAACAAGCACGATACCTTTCGACGGTTAATTTCGTTCCATTGCCAGCGATGACCTCGAAACGTGCAAGTAATGTGCGAGGCGTTTGTTTCCGTCTTTCTCCGCGACGTCGCGTATGGCTCTTCGTCGAAATTTACGTGGTGTGTGTACGTGTGTGTGGGTGTGTGCGAAACTCTCGTTATTGAAATTAACCAGCGTGTAATCAGCCCGTAAGCACGATACCTTAAACGGATGGGCAAGGCGCGAAATCTGCAGTTTGTGGGACAACCGCATTACTCTTCATGTATACACGACGTAGCAAGGTGCGAAACCCATATTTGGCAATGCTTCGATAAATCTGCGCCAAGACAGAAACCGCGATATCCAATCTTCTTATTATTATCTACTTTCTTCCTGTTTATTGCTCGACCATGTATGAATCCAATTCGGCCGTACGTTCGATCTTCTGATGTCTCTTTTAATTGATTTACCACAAAAACGATGTGCACGTGTTATGAACTTAATAGATTGACAACTGATAAAAACAATGATCTTCCAAATTTCCCCCAAAAACACATACATTTCTATAATAAAAAAAATTACTCTTACAAAAAAATATATATTCTCTGTCGTAATATTCCTTTTCTTGTTATACAAACATTATATCTTAGGCATCTAAAGCCGCTGCTGTTATAATTTAATAAAAATTAATTTTTTTAAATTAAAATTTGTCATGTATAATGTATACGATCAACAAAAAAATTTGACATACAAGCGAAAATAAAAATTATTATACACGCCCCGAATTTCATGGGACGTTTTCAAGATTGAATAAACGAGTACTCGGCTCAGTTCAAACGTTATCCGTAATACTCTTTAATGCGTTCCTCTTTTAATGCAATTTAATTTACAATCTCATGAACCTGCACGGTTTTGGCGCATCACTGTTACGGACCAATTATTATTCCATCATTCCTACGAAGAATGCTTTCCCCGTGCGTTTTTCTTTCCTCGACCAGACCATTTCGTCCGATTTAATTTGGCCGACGCGATCTCACCCGAAGCGTGTGATCGCGCTCGATTATGGCCACGGCACCTGCTTAAGCCGTCTTCGCACCGCCCGCGGCAAAAAAGTCTCATATGCTCAACTGAGAGGTGATTACGAATGAGATTCGCGTGCGGCGCGGCTTGACGATTCGCGCATCCAGTGTTTCATTGAAATCCGCGGACCGCCGAAAAGATGTGCTAATGAGCAAGATGCACGGCTGATTACAGAGCGGCATGGGAAACGAATGTTTGAGAGGAAGACACGCCGCAAAGCGCGTTAAGTGGCAAAAGAACGGCCACCTAGCGAGCGAGCGAACGAGCAAATCCTTTCCTTTGGAAGGTGAGAATCAAGAGCCGATAGGAGGTCGCCAGATGTCCTGTGACGACGTCGTCGATACGTGAAGACCGCCAGGAAAGTGTCATAATCTTGGACTTTGCTTGTGCCAGCTGGCTAATTTCCTACGCCGCTAAGAGCACAACGCAAATGACGCTCGGCATGTAATGTGGATAGCCGGGAACGATGAAGGCGGGAAGAGGCTCGGCACAAGGCCGTTTTAAGGTCTTTATATGCCTCGACATTTCAATAGTATACATTTTTGCATCGGCAATTACAATGCGACTCGCAAACGCTGACGAGGCCAGGTGGAAAATTCCTAAAGGACATGAGATGCTTTGTCATAAAATTGGTAAACGTTTTTATGTCGCGAGATATTTCTATCAAAGAGTCTCGCAAAATGTATAAAGATATATTGATGACATTAGAAAACTTATCTGAAAACAAAAAAAAAACGGAATATTTTAAGCCGTCAATCATTATTTAAATTGCTTGTCAATTTAATTTGTAATATTATTATCCCAGCTCGGTTTATGATTGCATTTCAAGACTGAAAATGATTTCGATGCGCAGTTTGTAGAACAAAATATGTACATGAATTCATACCGAAAATATTATTTAAGCACTAAAGATCTAGTTTAAAATGTTAAGGCTTTAATTTCTCAGTTGTGTTATCTGAAACGTTGAAAAGCTTAAAAAGAAATTACATGTAAAGGAATTTAAATGTTGATTCACACCATTAATCTGAACGCTCATGGAATACGTTATTAGCTACACAGAATGTGAAATGCAACGTTACTTATCAATGTACACTGGAACGGGAAGTCCTTTACGACCGCATACTAATCGTTTATACGCAATATATGAGCTACTTGACAGCTCTATTAGCATGATTATTCTTTATTACTATGTTACTTCTGCGTCGCACGTTGTCTAGCGTCCGCATATGCATATCGCGATTTTCACCGCGATCGATAAAATGATGAATGATGGCAAAGTGATTTTCGTAAAATTTATAGAGCTACATTTGCAAATATATTAAACCACGATATTACATATTTTCCTTTCGCAGATTAAACGCTAAAATTTATAGTTTCTACTCACGTTATGTAATGTAGGTTCGCAATTTCCACGGAATACCATCGTTTGTTCACCGAGTAATTTGAAACGTACGTTGAAACAACAAATAGTTTCATATTCGCTCGAAAGTTAGATGCGCAAAGTAGGAACTTTCGTAGAGAAGCAACGGTTTATAGAAAGTTCCAGGAATACTGGAACTAGGAATTACTTGCGAGAAGTCTTAACAACTGACCTATCGGTCAATTGTCCATGCAATACAATTGAAAGGCAAACCTTTTTCTTCAAGTTTCTCTAATCTATTCGAGCGGCCCCGTTTTAGTCGGGCACGGGCTAGTCCCATTCATAAACTCGTAGTAGTCACAATGGTATTTCCTGCTACGTCTATCCGAGCATGGGTTATCTAGGGAAATCCCCGATTGAAATACTGGTAGGTTTCATTGAGCCTTAGCCATCGAGCAATTTCGCAGCGGCATTGACTGCGATCTAAGGCGACACTTGGCGAGTTGAATTGGCAGGAAGCCCGACGCCGCTTAACTCTTCTTTCAATGAGATTATCGTTGGTTACTCGGGCCTCTTGCCACCGAGCCCGACTTCATTCGTATTGTCGACGACGACTACGACACGACGATTCATGAACGACAGCGGCGAAATGCGAGACTACTCGGGAACTGATTCCGAGAAGAGCTTCTAAGTGTCTGAAGTGGGTGATCGATAACATTTGCCGCAACAAGGAACGTTTAAAGCTATCGTTCTTCTCCTCTCATTGTCAGATTGCAATGACAATACGATTTTATCGTAAATTATTATTTTCGATCGCAATCAGCACGTTACATCCCGTCTATTGTACTCTAAAGGAGCCAATTAACGAATATCAATGTGAAATAATCAATTGCGCTCCATAATTATAACATTAAGTCTCTTTAGTTTTTCGAAGCGTTCTCATTACAATTTTCGCAATCCCCTGCCGCGCACGCGCTTTTCATTATTTGTCGTTAACGAGTTTTAAGAGCTCTAACGATGTACTGTCTGTGTATGCCAAAGGTTGCACGTGAGAGGGTTCTAATGAATACCAAGTCGAACCGGTAGCCACTTACCACGAGCTCCCTCGCGTTTAGCACGTTTAGCACCGGTCAACTGACCGCATAATCATCGCCGTATGAGCTGGAATAACGCCAGTCTAAGTGAATTAGTGGTGCGTGCCTGGTACTTTTATTTTTCTCTCACTTAGCTTTTCGTTAAGCGCAGGCGCTCTAATGGTTCGCCATTTACGGTCGCAAGAGAACAATGCCCCCGATGTATCGATTTTCGCCGGTTCCGACAGTCTCCTCAGCGTATTCTCTCAACGAGTTGACGCGCGGTTCAACATTTAAAATTCAAATCACATCGTTGACTGACTATTTATCGAATTTCACCTACAAAAGTTATTGCGATGTCGCACGTCCCGTTACGGGTGAAATTACCTTTTCTTGCACACTGCGAACTAGGGTAGGATGATATCTCGACGATATTCTAAAGCTTGTTATTAGTCACTGTCGATAATTCGCGAAGGAGGACCTACTACAACGTGCACACCTCGTGCATAATCCCGCTTCAAATCGCACGACTAGTCAAATTTGAATATAATCTCTCGTCGCTTTGACTACGTCGTATTCCCAACAACGTATTATCATAGGTATCGTCCGACGCGGCGCGATTTCCTTATCATGACGAATGGTGGTGGGCTGTCGCGATTAATCGATTTAACGCTATTTCCGAGAAGCAGCACAGTCACGGTGGATATGTTAACGAGTGGTGCGTCGTTCGATAGCATCGAACACGGTTTCGCGAGCGTTCATGAATTATAATTGGGCCGTAATTAATGACACCGTCGTTATTGACAGGTGAGAACCGACATCGCCGCGTGCTACGCGAGTTATTCGCCTCGACCGCGCCCCTTGATCTCGTTTCGAGCTACACTTATTTTTAGGCTTAATTGCACCAACGGCAACGACGATGTTACGGCATAATCACCGTCATGGTATCACCCGATCGAGAGATATCGCGCCGGCAATTGCAAATGTTTATGATCGTACCCGCGCCTCTGAGATCGAATCATTTTTGCGGCGAGTAATTTCGTGAGGTACCGGTGCACGTGAGATAAATAATTTGGAAAGAACTTTATGATATCGCCTGTGGCGTAATGTCTCATTATATCGAGATGCTGCGAGAATTGAGATTGGCTTTTGCACGACCATCTAAAGCTTATGTAACGTAGGACGTACTCGATCTGATTTTTGTCGATTTTGTTCCCTTATCGAATAATTGGTACATGTGGTTTCTTTATGTATGTGATTGTACAATAAATATAACGAAAGGTTTAATTTGAGTTTTTTAAATATTTATTGACAATTTATTTGCGCGTTCTTGAACGAGGGTCAAAATGTGGATATATACAGACGTTTGCATGGAAAAGATTTATTTTTCAAAAAGCGCGATACACGTTACAGTGCGTATCGACGAGGGACAACGATTATAACTATCGTATATATATATAATATATATATATATATAGTGTATACTTCACCTAAAATCGATTGATATCGGTAAATAACTTAGTAAATTCCGTTAATATCACAACACATTATTTTCTCAATTGATCTCGTACGCACCGAGGTTTCCCTTGCGCCTTCTCGAGGAAAACCAACCAATTGTGCGATTTATCTGGTCAACGGATCGCTTCACATTCGCTCGATACTCGTCCTCATAAGCGTTGAGATACAAGTTCTTGAGAAATATTTGATTATCCAGCTCGGAAGGCGGCAGGAATCGTTTCGAACGACTCTGCTGTTGCGCCTGCAGCTCGTCGAAAGTGAACTGTTTTGATTTGGCATCGTCAATGGGCTTCGACTTCCCCGAATTTTTTTGATCGTCCGTGCTGATCAGTTTTACTGACAGAAGCTTCCTCTTTTGACGTGAAGCGCCAGCTTCCTCCGACGTGTTTCGTATCCGCTTACTGCGGTGCTTGGGCGCTCCATCTTTAGCTGGAATCTCGTTATCGAGTACGGCAACATCGTTACTCGGGATTGTTGATGATTGATTACCGTATGACGCGGCCTTCGACGCCGGTGACGTGCTAGATTCTACGGTTACGCTTTCTTCCGTTGAGTTCAATCTATCCTGTATGATATGTTTGAAAAATGCGTACATCTCACCAACCGTGAAAGTCGTGCCGTTCCTCACGGTGAACTTGTCGATGTTCATTTTCTTAATTAATTCCTCGGTCGCATTGCGCGCCTCCAACATCGACAGCTTCTCGGTTACGTAACTGTTGACGAACTCGTAGAAACCCTTGTAATAATTCTTCCTGTGCTTTTTCTTATCTTTTCGCTTCTCAGCGTGCGACAAGCCTTTCCTCTTCGCATCTTTTCGATTCTGCTTTTCGTTCCAGCGTATAGACTTGTTGTAAAATCTCATGATTCGCTCGAATTCCCTCTTCAGCTTAATGAACTCTCTCTGATTACGTATCTCAAAATCCGAGCGGGCTTTGCTACCGTTTCGTCGCGACTCCGCAAGGTCTACATGGAAGAAGTTCTTGCTCATTGCATTCAGTAGATCGTGCATAGTATTGTTGCTAGAATTATTTGGTTGTTTGGCATCCATGCGCTGTAATTTTCTATATACCATCTTGAGAAAATCAATCATTCTCTCCTCTCGCAAACGGGATTTATTGCCATGACCTGCGTGTGCTTTCCAAGTTGACGGATCGGACGCATTGGTGTTGTTCTGTTGGCTAGCAATAGATGCTAGTTTCGCTTCTGCTTTATGCTTGGAATGTTCACGGCTTCTGTTCATTTCCATATGTAGAAGTTTTTTACCCACTTTACGGAAGAAGTCGATGAATTTTCTGAAACATTAATATTTAATTTTTATTTTTAATAATGTTTTTACATTGTTTTTCTAAATACTTTTATACTTTACTAAATATTTTTCAGCACATTAACATCTTTCTAATATGATACCGGATTGAGCATCAAATTATTAAAATTTGCTTTCGATTTAATTTAATTTGTGATATTATTACAATAGTTTAATTGCGTTTTTATAAGTCCGGAAAAAATTCGGCACGCAGTTTGAATGACTACAAATATGATATATATACATGTGCATACATAGTATGCACATAATTCACATTGAATTATTTAAAATGATCTAGTTTCGACCGTTATTGACTTTAATATGTTTACTTTTTGTGTATTCACATGTATGGTCTTAATAAATCATTTATTATTGTTTATTAAATACTGTTACACTTTTTCTAAAATAAAATAAACATATTTACTTATAAGTGTAAACTAAAATAAATATAAACTCTCTCTCTCTCTCTCTCTCTCAGATTTCAATTTATTAAATTGTTGATTGATTATATATTAATATTTATTAATATTTATTGTAAATTCTTACTTGTAATTTAGGGTAACGTTGTAATTCAAGGTAACATTGTCGTTGTCTACAGATCTACGCCGTCTGCTCCATCTAAGTCGAGGGTGCTGTCCAAGAATACACTTGGGCAAGTTCTTAGGACTCCATGCACCGCCTATGCAAGTAGCGCCAGTTGGCCCGTCATCGAGAACGTAACCCTTATCACAGTCGTACATAATCTGCTTGTTATTGACAATCTTCTTCACATACGGTCTATAATCATAAACTCCCATGTTGCCCACCAGAAAAACTTTGCCATGTTCGATGAGGCCGGGAAACGGGCAGAAGACCTGCTCGCAGTAGGGTAGATCGCCGATCCAGTTGCCATAGCGACATTCCACGGATGTGGAGAGATTCAAAGGACCACCGCCAATCAACTTGAAGCCGTCTTTGCACTTAAATATCGCCTTCATACCGTGATCTGTCTTTGGTGCTATTACCATCCCATTCTTCGGACTCTTCGGCATATTCTTACATCGAGCTGGCGAACAACTTGGTACTATCGACCAAGTACCGTTATTGCATAACACCGGAGTGCTGTTAGCGGCGAATTCGTAATTCGGAATGCACGTAACCAGAAGTTTCTCGTTGTGCTCCACCACCGTAACGTTATTAATGTGATCTCTATTGTGGCTGGCTATGGTAACGTAACCGTTTTCGATCTGTGGGACGACGCACGGTGCTAAACATTGCGGTATAGGATAACGCCATTTGCCATCTTTCTGACAGACAGAGGAAGTATTACCATCCAGCTTCATGTGATCCTTACAGCGGAAGATTATGCTGGCGCCCATACCTGTGCCTATGATCGCAACAATTCCACAAAGAAAGAACGATTATAATATATTTATTAATCGTAAATTATATTATTCGGAATTTTAAATAACACACCGGCTTCAATGTTTTCAATCCAACCGTTATATAACACGCCAGGTAAACCACAATTGATTTCCTGGCAAGTAGGCGTCTTTCCAGTCCACTTTCTGTCAGCACCGCAACGTCTAGTTCCTGCGCCTACTACAGTGTACCCGTACTTGCATTCATACGATACAATGGAATTATACGCGTAGGAGGTGTAGACAGCCTTGCCGTTGACTGGATTTTCTGGCTTCGGACATTGCACGGACGTGACCTGCACGAGATATTGAACACGTCTAGGTACGGTTTGTTTCCGAGGAACAATTCAAAATTTTATTCGTATTTTCTTACTTGAACGCATTGCGGTAACTCCTTCGGAGTCCATGTGCCATCCGCCAGGCACAGTTTCTCCGTTTTACCGACTAATTCGTAACCCTCCATGCAATGATACGATACGCGACAATCGTACGTGTAACATTCCCCTTAAAAGTATAATTGATAATTAAAATCTCTCCCGTATCGAAAAATTAAATACATAAACCGATCGTAATTACGTGAACTTACCAGAGTGCCATCCATTTGGAATGTCCGGGGGTAAATCGCAGTTTTGAGGCTTGCAAGTGATATCTGGCCCGTACCATCTAGCAGCTCCTTCCATCAGTAGACATTTCGCTTTTTTCGCTCCCGTTGCTACATATCCATGAATACAGAAATATTGCACACTACTGTCGAGATCGAAGGTCGTTTGCTCTAACGGAGCGTTGTGGCGCGCGTTTTGTATTTTCGGCGGCTGAGAGCAGAAGGAGTTGGAATCTTTCTTGCAGGACGGATTAGACCCGGTCCAATGACCGTCGGCGCGACATATTCTCTCGGACAGGCCGACTATAAAGTAATCGGTGTCGCAGGCGTAACGAGTTCTATTTCCGAAGAATCTTCCGGCAATTGTCATTACACCGTGATCAATCTCGGTCAACATCGGACATTCACGTTCAGGCTTGATGCACGACATTCCACAGGCTCCGTCGCATCTGCATTTCTTTTTCTTACTCTTGCAGTCCTCATCGGTGGAGCACTTTCGCAAACACTTCTGGCCCATTAGCTCCGCCTGCTCTTCATCTCTCGGACATACAGCAGAGGGTGAGTTTCGTGGGTTTTTATAGATTCGGCCATCGTCATCGACCTCGGGCTTATAGCCCCCGTCGTCGTCATCATCCTCATCGTCATCGTCCCATTCATCGTCATCATCATCATCGTCATCGACGGCTGCTTGTTGCCGAAGCTTCGATTCCGAAGTGAGAAACTGTGCGCACAGCAGAAGCAATAAAACGATCGCGCTTGGTCTCATTCTGGCCTGAAGAAGATTTCTAAATCCCGCAAAGATTCACTGGAAGTATATTAGCGATTGGACCATACGATGGATAGACCACACGACGGCACCGAGACACGACGGGACGTTTACATGACCGCTTGACAGCTCGAACTAACCCTCTTACTCGAAGACCTGCGGAGAGCCAATGCCGTGGATCTTCAGGTGCGCACGATCGTCCATCGAAGAGCACCGTTCCGGGAGTTCCGCTCAGAACACCGCGGAAGTCATCTCGAGCGACGACCGAGGACGACGTTGTTTCTCTCGCGAGCGCGACTATTAATCGAGTCCGCCTCTTCGGCGTCCGGGAGGATTAGGGACCCTCTCCGTCGGTCTCTCTCGCCGGAGTGCTCTTTCGCTCCTACTGGCTCCACCTCGCTTCCTCTCGCTCTGTCCTGGATGCTTTTTTCTTTATTGTACGGACTGCGGTCCCCCGCTGACGGGAATTCGCGGATATTCGCGCATCTCGCCGCGCGCATCCAGCCTGTTCAATACATCTCCTGATTTCCCCAGCTTCCAGCAGATGGCGAGGAAACGTACTGATAAAAGGGAGGCTGCGCAGCTACCCCGGGAACTCGGCTGAACTCGGCTTTTCATGTTCATGATGGTATTCGTATGCTAGGACAAGTGTAGCGTACAAGCAAACATCTGCATCTCTGAATCATATTTTAAATCCTGGTTAACTGCGATTTAACTGTAAATAGTGAGAGAATGAATAAGGGTAGATAAAATGGTAGATAAAATATATGCGATGCACTACTACTACTAATTGAAATGTAATGTTCGCCTTTACAAATCTTCTTTTCACTCAACCTTGCTCGTTAAAATTATAACCCAAAAAATCATGAATTATCCCTAAAGTAGAAAGCTTCCACTATACTCTCTAAAAGTGAATCAGCGTATTATTACTGAAAAACAACAAATATTCGCTGATGATTATATATAGTTATAAGTATAGCACTGAAATCACTGATTCACCTTTAGAGAGTACTATGTAATCAGCGGCTACTAAATTTTTATCATCACGCATTATTCGTTATTTCAGCATAGCTTACTAAAAAAGCAAAAAAAATTCGAAGTATACCCGCGGGGTCTGAAATTATTATTCACGTGAGAGGCGACATTCAGGAGAGGAGCAAGCAAAAACGTATCAGCGCCGTAAAAATTACACCGGGCGAAGGTGTTAAAACGAGCTACAGTGCTTCAAGGCAGAGAACTGTATATGCACGTATACATACCTATCTGTGAGTGCGTCCTAAACTTCCGAGTACAAAACATATGTAATGGATATGAATTGTCTCTCTAAACGCATTCGCTTTAGCCTGTCTCTTTTTTTTCACATGATATGCAACAAGTATATTTTGTTTGCTCAAACCTGAGAAATGTTCACCCCTAATTTCTCTTGATTTCTTATGAGAATGACGTATATTATTAAAAAATATTTTTTTAATTTAACGTTCAACGTCGTGATGATTTGTATGATAAAGTTATAATTTGCCTATGTTGTCGTTGAATAGCGAACGAGAAATACGCACGCCAGCTCGTACGAGCGTGGGTAGCAGCCGGGGGATCGGTTTTCATCGGACAAAGTCGAGTCTACCTTCTATGCTTGTTAGTCGCCATGCTACCAAGATAATCCTCGATCTCTAAACCAAGCGTCATCGTTAGAGTAAGCTTATGTCGGCCATTGTCTTCGTAATGATAGCGATCAATCGGTATGGTTCGACGCCCCAGCGACACCATAGGTGATCCTCTCTCCAATCTCGGATATCGGCTTCGTCGTTCTTGCACTGTGTCTCCGAGATGTCTTCATTTGTCTTATTCAAATGAGGCATTTTAGGATAGGATATTATCTGAATAAAAGAAAACGATCTAAGATATGCGGAAATTAAGTCTTGCGTGATGTATACTGCAACTATCTTTGTATAAAGATATATATTTCTATTTTTAGCTTGAAAAATACTTAATCTATAAAAAGTTTAATTTTTACATAAAATACATAGAATATATATTAATTAAGCCATTAATACTTTTGTAACTAATTATAATGTTTATTTATAATTATCTACGCCGTGATATAAAATTTCAGGCTTTTTGACAAGACTGGTTCTGAACGCATTCAGTGTCACGGCCATTTCCGTGTCTGGATGCACGGATCAGACCGGATTGACAAAGTGGCAGTAACTTGGTAGCTGAAAATGGGAGTGGCTGGAAGACAAGAGGACAACTCGCTCAAAAGATATCTTCGTGGCGCCTCTATGCGACTGCAAGGAATGAAGGAAGCCAGTGGATCTCAGTCATTAGGTGAGTAATTATAACAAATATTGATTTTCTTTATTTTCTCATATGACACAAAATGTCCATTATTTCTTTTGCAAAAAAAGATTTAAATGTAAACACAAATCAAAGCAATATCAAGAAGAATACAATGCATATACATATATTTTTAAGAATACAATGTATGTATATCACATGTGAGAATCCCTGCTACAAAGTCTCTTCGAAGGACGTCCCTTTTCGTCCTCGGTGGGCGGCACACGCCTCGCCAACTTTAAGAACGAGAACCGACTATCAAAGTGTCGGTTTACAGTTGCGCACCTACCTTACATGACGTTGCGTCCTTTCTTCATTCGCTTCCTCTCCGAAAAGCTCGAACACTTTCGAGCAAGTCAACATTACGCAATTATTCAATGTATTTAATGCTTTCGGTCGAAAAAGTCGAAAATATAAGAAACCATGATTGGCGAAATTTCTTGTTACGAGTTCTGGAGAGCTCTTGAAAGGTTTAAGAAACACCGCCGTAAATTCGTAGTTTCGTTTTTTTTCAATTAACTTCATCTCGTCGGATGTGGAAAAGTACGGCAAAAAAAAACGAAGCTTATGGCAAAAGCTACGCGTTTCTGCTCATTCTACAGCTCGTTACGCGACCATTATCCCCAGTCTCGCGAATCCATTATTCTCTCTTCAGCCTCTCGAAGGTTCTTTTGCGATTCGCGCACCGTCCACATGACGCTGCGGAATAATGGTTTACGGTCGTTCCCCGACCGACGAGAATCTCCGGACTCTGATCGCGCGCATGCATACTCGTCGGCTCACGCATAATCCGGTTGCAATCTTTCGCACTCAATCACGAAGCAAATGACGCCAGTTGGCGTTGGTCTAGAAGAGGCGAAATTACCGGAATGAAATTGATTTAAGCAGACGCCTCCGGGGAGTTTTGCAACCGGACGTTTCGGCTTATGGTCGATGATTGTCCGTCCGAGTAAGTTTCTATATTTATCATGCAAGAAAATAAAAATTCAAAGGAGTAGTAACTGTTTAAATATAATCAATTATTCCATCAATCTTCTATTTTGCATTTATATTTAATGCTATTATTAACTGCTGAGATTATTTAATATAAAAGTCAATTAACCATCTCTACTATCAATTAAAATGTATAATACAATTTTAAATTGTTCCATCAGAATGTCAAACGTTCTGCCAATCGACGAGACTTTTACGTTTTTATCCCAACGAGATCACTTCTTATCGTACGATAAACGTCCCGATGCAATTTCCCGTCGCCGATTGGCACTTAAACTTTCTTTAACTGCCAGCATCCACTTCGGTGAACGATCTCGAGCACTCTTGAGCACTGCGGAGGCATCCACGTCGTCACTTACTCATTGGATCTTTATGTGCCGCTGTGCAGCGTCCGCCGCTGACGTTCTTTGTGCGCGACGCTCTGGCTACCGAGCGCGTTCATTTGACGGATGCACCTACGCTACGCAGCTCCCTTTCACGGCTTGGTACGTGCCTTAAGCTGCATTCGTCGGACCGGCTCTTACGAGGCGCACCGACTGAGTCCAATTCAGAAGCAATTGAATTCACAATTCCGTCCATTACGAGTGTCGGGAAAAGATTATGGATGGTGCTGCCGGGCTGTGCGTGCCGCATCTGCATCCATGCGTAGAGCGGACCGCGGACGTATGCATAAATGCATACATGCGCCTTCGTACGTTGCATCGCATGTACGCGACGTAGCCTGTCTGTAGCGAGTTACGGGATGGCTCCTGGGATTAAAGCTCGAGCTAGACAAGTAAAGGCATCAGCGCGCCTGTATGGTACGCGGGAACGGCAAGTTGACGGGGACTGCTCGACGGTTCTTAACAGGCTTATGAATAGATATTCGCGGCTCTTTTAATGATTTATTATTAAGCGACAGTTAAGACGAAACATAACACTGCTTGGAGAGTGTAGTTGTTAACTAGATTTGCACGTGCCGCTGAAAATGTGCGTACCTGCCATGTCTATCAAAATCTTGTGAAACTGAAGTAAGTATAAGAATCCCAGTAGACACAAACTAAAAGTAACATAAAATATCAATGTTATAATTTCGCATTTAACAAAATAAATGTAATGTAACATATGATATTGTACAATAGTTATTGTTGAGTTCAAAATTATAATATTGAAATAATAACATTGATGTTGCGTTACTTTTAGATGATATCAACTGAGATGTACCTTCGTTATAATATATAATGAATAAATTTTCAGATATAATTATTTCTTTTTTCTATATATTTCGTCAACTTGCGAGCTGTACATTTTACAATGCATTAACGCAAAAAATACGCATAACAGCATTACAATCCCATTTGGCGTAATGATTCCCTCATTAAGAATTCAATAATACTTTACGAACGAGATCAATATTTTTTCTTACAGTGTTCCAAATTCTGATGCCCAAGCATTGCATATCTTGAACGCGCGCAACGAGACCGTTGTGCGAGCAGTAACAACGCGTACGAATATGTGCGGCGGGAGAAAGTTCTGCCTTTTGACGCGCTGATTGCAGGTTTCCTTTCGCGTCTCGGTGCTTTTTGACGTTCCCGGCCGGGTCGCGGGAATCCGGGCTGCCTGTCGGTCTCCCACCCTCGCCGTCCAAAGAACTGGAGCACCGTGAAGCGTAAAATGATAGTAATTATGCACCGTCATGTAAAACATGGATTTGCACAGAGCCACCTGAAACCAACCCGTATGCCGTGCGTACGATTATTAAGCCGTCACAACGCGGGAGGACGGCTCTTACCGTCTTGGGTCTTTCGCTGCTACTTTTTCTTGCCATCCCCTTTGGGGCAACCCCTCGGGAATTGCAGGGAGGTAACGCACATTTTCAAGTTGTAAGATGTAATCCTCCCTTTTCGCCCTGCATGCCGATAGCCTGCCAACTACAGCTTGCTTCTCTACGAACGATGAAGCAAAAATTTGTGTAGCAACACAACCAAGTAACCACTTAATAAGCAAACGCAATTTATTCCAAGTTGTCAAAAAGGACTGATTAATCAAGCGAATTTGCAGTTGTTATTATTACATGCAGGAACCGGTCGTCCGGTTGCGATAGATCCGTTCGCCATAATTGCGATGCGGAAGAGAGTCTCGCGTGCTCGTGTCGTCGAAAAGAGTCTCTCGCCTCCTTCCGGTCTTCGTCAAGTTCCGCATCATTGTCCCCATAATTAGCCATTCAGATTTGCTTCCTTGCGCGGACGCGTGTGCGGATATGACGTCGTCAATGGCGGCACGTGGACGACGGACGTCGACTGGCAAAACGCAGGCTGCCACGCGGAGGCGTTAACGGAAGACTGCCGATATGATAAATACAGCCGCTGCAGGTGGTTGACACTTGCGAGAGGTGATTACGACCTGGTAACAACATGATCGCACCTCAAGAAAAATTCCTTCGATCCGTAGATGGATGCTTACGTTCACGAGCGACGGAACGCTCGCTTGTAGGAAACGCATAGTAATAACTTAATAACTTACAGCTTCGATCATAGTTGCGAAGAGTTTACGTCAAAAGAAACGGTTCCTCAATACAAACAATGTAACTTGAATTTATACAAGGCTTTCTCATTTAACTTTCTGCTAGCAACATGAATTTTAACTTCCGTCAGCAATAAGAATTTTCGAGAAACAGAGCAAATTTTTTTATTGTTCCAGATTGTATAAAAATCGGATATGATTCTGGTACACTCATTAAAACTTTAACAATAAATTTTATCACGCTAGAAGTCAAATCGTATTTTACTTATTTTTCTTACAGATTTAAATTTACCAAAATTTACAATCCAAATATCGATGGTGCTTTAAAGATCCCATGTTGCCTGTGAAAGGTTAATCTCTAAATTATAATTATTTTATTATTTAATGATAACATTTGGAAAAATTATGTCTCTTATATAAAAGATAAAATATTTCTTAATCAATAAAATTTTTATCTCGTAACAAGTAGCTCTCTCGTTCATCGCGGCACGTGAATTTCAGCATGAAACACCGATAACCATCGGTTATTGCGGTACCGCCCTTGCCGAGATATTATGCGTCGTTAATACTCATTGCGAGCCTCTGTTAACAGTCGCGGTTAATTCGCAACTGAATCATAAAGCCGTCGCCATCCGGGATCGTGAGCTATTAACAGAGAACAGATACCGTTTGTGTTTAAACAAAAAAATCTTAATTATTTATTTACTGCCCGTAATAAAGGTGCTAAATCGACCGTGCTTCTCCGTCCTGACTAAGATTTTTGTGGCCTTTTTGCGTCGTTCCGATTCCGCGCTCGTGCGTGAGATAAAGCGGCGACGAACGCGCGATAGCGATCGATAAAGCGCCAATTATGACTTGTTAATGGAAAGCGGCATCATTAAAGATGCGCGTAAAATTTACTCGTTATTCGGCAGCGCGCGAAGGACCGCGAGGTGTCCGTCGCGGTTTACAGCCGGATGTAAAGTGACTCGGGGATACGATTTCCTCAGGCTATCGTAAAGACCGGAATTCCATTAAATGCGCACTGCGCCGGTGTATATAAGTAATAACAGTAATAATGTCGAAAAGAGCCGACATCGTCCCGTTCGTCCGTAAAATGCGGCATCCATGTCTCGATCTAAGATAACGCGCCGATTTTAACGCGATTCGAGAAAGTTAAATGGCACGTAATATCGCGGAAGGCTAAAATAGAATTACAAGTTTATAGTGCTTACAAGATAACTTCATGAACCCAAAGTCTCCGATATAACCAAGATTTCTTTGTTATTTCCGAAAATCTTAAAAGATGATATCCATCCCAATTATTTCAAAAGTAGCATAACTACAAAAATTAAGTTTAAAAAAATTATTTTTCAATTTAATAGAAAATTATTGACTAATTAAAATAATGTCGACAAAAAGAATATACTCTTAGAAACATGATTAAATTTCATTTTTGTTTCACAATCCTTAAAAAACCACCCTTTTCAACTTACGACAATTTTGATATCCTGCAAAATTATAATAAATCTGAAATAATTCATCAAAAGTGACATAATTCGAAATAAATTAACAGTTCGTATTTACCTTAATATTTATCAGTTTGTATTTGTCTCAATTAAAACAACTAAATTTAAAATAAAATAATTTTTTCTTGAAACGTTAAGCATCAAAACTTCTTAACTGTAAATGTTCTCTGTGTAACACTTTCCTTTTTATTTATAAACGACATATATAACTCAAAATGTGTCACTCTTTTGTAGAAGGTAGAATATTTTCTTTGAAAACCTTAAAAACGACATAAATGCTATTGACGATTGGACGTGAAATTAAGTTAATTTACTTTTGCTAAAGTAATCTTTACTTAACTCATTCATGGTAATAACTCGAAAATCACATTTCTTAGTTGTCTCACTTTTGAAGTAAGGAAACAATATTATATAATTATGTAAGCTATTAATTATTGACAGTCATTCGTGACATTCGCGAAACTAATTATTTTTTTTATTTTAATTAAAAAAAATTTTTTTTTAATTTTATTTAAAAACTAATTATTTTAAAATGATCTTTTCGGGATGCAGCAATTTAAAGACGAAGTGCTCGTAAACGAATGCCAAGCATGAAAAAATAATATTTATGAATACGTAACCGCTTCGGATCACGCAATCGTACAGATAACGATGGAAATATCCGAAGAAAGCACCTATGTATCGATTTAAATGTCCAAAACTCTCGGGAGACCCTTCGAATTGGTACAGTGAATCCAAATCCGAACAGCCATGTGTATCTGGCAGAAAAGCCTTACATCGATTCTTTTTCTTCTTTTCAAACAGACTTTACGATTCTGATACCGATGGAACGACACGTGGACGTGAGAAGCCTTTCGTACTGTTTAAATATTTACTAAGCGACTTTTAATGCTGAAATAAATGCTGTATATTCAAAATGTTTTTCTGTTGTTAATTTTTATTTCCAAAAAAATATTTCGTATTACAAAGATTCTTACAAAGCGTAGAAGATACAAGTCTCTTATGAAGTATAATTATTAAAAAGTAATTAAAAGTAACACTTTATTAAAAATAGTATAAAATTACATCTCTCTGTTCTATGTTCTGCCAGTATTATATTATTAATTATAATTAATAAATAAAATCACTCTAAAACATTTTTTGTTAACCATTAATTAGATAATAAAAATATGTAATATAATAACATTAATGTGAATAATTAGTAACAACACTAACAAATATATCATGAAATTATCGAATCCAAAAAGCAAATCTGTAACTGTCGCAATTTTGCTTAAAATCACTATGTAGGCGACATCATCTTGTAATAAAAAAGGGGAGAATTAAAAAAAAAGTTCACAACTCATGAGAATTCTCCTGATATCCAGAAAACATAGAATATCACACAGCAATGAAACATATTAATTATTTTTATTGTTTTAAAGAATTGTGAACAGAAATAGTTAAATTAATAGTAATAGTCTTTCCGCGTAGAAATGGTGTTTTACGATTCGCGAAGATAATTATATTATACTGTTAATTAGATTGATAAGAAAAGGCAATAATATATAACCAAATTAATAAGAGAAAGCAATGTTGTACAAATTTTATATGTTATTCCAAGTCCTATTAAACTTATTAGAAAAAGAAAATGCAACAGTTCGTTAATAACGAAGCTTAACGAAGTGTCAGCCAATAATTCCTTAATGTCCGTTTATGATGCTAATATCAAACGCTGGTCACATCCTCCCGTTATCTACATGTGTCATCTTCACTTTGCACACATCCCGCATTTATATGCGCATCATTAGACTTAGTCCCATGCCACTTGTGGCTTTCGTCGTTCCCACAACGCGTTTCCGCTTCCGGCCAGCACGTGCAACAACCGATCGACCGTCACCACCTGAACCCGCTCGAACACTTGCTGAAACATCTGTAACCCCGCGTCACGTGAATCGATATGCCAGAAGGGAAATATCCCTGGCACGGTTATTTCACTAACCGGATCGTTAGCGGTCCAACGACGCAGCGACGTCTGACAAAAAGCAAACGAATAGGAGCAAATAAAGTGTAAAAAAAAAGCTAAAAGAAGCGAAATCTCGTTATATCGAAGGGCTAATTCGAAACGATGTATTATATTAATCTTGACGTTAGTCAGCTTATTTGCTCGCTCGCTTTTTCGCTGGTGGAACAGTTGTAGATTAAACAAAAGGGCTGACGAAGAGGCGATTCTCTCCCGCGGCAAAACCGAAACACAACAAGAACTACGCGTTCTTCCACGTAGGCAGATAACGAAGAAAAACTTTTTCGCTTACTCCCGTGGGGAACGGATTCGATTCTTTCCTACTCGTTACAATGGCGACTCGCTATAAATTCCCCGCGCGAGGACGGATGAGTAATGATCTGCCAGTGATACAAATCGTTGCGATTCACCTGCAGCTGATCGGCGATTCGGTTCTGGTTCCAATTAAAAGAACACAGGTACAGATCAGCGGGTGGACCGTCCTTCGATGGCACCTTGTGGGAGTTTGGCCTCAACGCATCTCGAAGAGGCCGATCGATGCTACGATTTTTCGATCTTGCGTTATTAGTCACGGCTCTCTCGCGAAAAAAAAAACGGAATCGGCCGGTGTGCGGCTGCAATGAGCATAATTACCAGGTGCATTGACGTGTACGTCGTAATTAGCGGCGACCAGTTAACCGGCAGCATAGTTAATTTGCAGCCATTCGCCGCGTCTCACTCATTTGCGGCTAATAATGTCACTCTCTGAGAGAAGATTAAACGCCGGAACATATTGACACGACACAATGAGTCACATCGTATCGCGTCGAGTTAAAGCGATGTTAATTAGCGTACGCTGAATCCCTAATTAATTAAACAATCGTATACCATAATCACATGAATAATAATAAAACCAATTTATAATTACAAATATGAGATTTTTATCAAAATGTAATTAAATTATGCACAGAAATAATTCAATAATGAAAATATGAATATTTCATTTTATTGCAAAAAAAAAACTGCATGGAATTTCACGTACAGCTTTTGTTAAAATTATTGATACAAATATCAGATAAATTTATTCATGCAAATAACCTTTAATATAAAAAGAATTCTTAAATACGCTATTCTACGCCATTAATCAAAACACAATCAAAAGACTGTTTCTAAACTATGAGCAATTCATCACGCACTCAAGATTTACAACTTAACGACTAGTCGCCGGCTCTCGACGTTCAATTTCCGTAGATACACACCAAAAAACGAACCTCCTTCCCTCACCGTCACCGAGTCCTCGCCACGAGTTTCCTGCGGCCGAGCCCGGAGGCGTAGGCGTACGTAATAACTCCTCATGTAGAAGTTGGGCGAGGCACGAGCGAATCGCGTTTATCGTGCTTCGAAGCGAGAGTCGACTGTATGGCCTTTTAACCTTATATGGCCGGCGCACCTGCCCGCCGCTTCCCGATAGGACATTTCCCATAACGCTTTCCTCTTTTTTATATACCTTTATAATACTACGACGATACTACCCATCGACGGTATTCAGGATTTATGATTGCGGGCGTTGAGTACCTGCCGTAACTGATATGAAACAAACTCTGGATGGAACGAAGAGACACGCATATCGCATTCTTCGATAAATTCCACGTAAATCTACTATAAAAAATTTTTTCACAGTATATATTTCAGCAGTATATTTCATAGGAATAAAGATATTCGACGTAAACGTATTCTTTTACTTTTTAATAACAACGAAGCTATATCCCTATATTCGATGTTCGATAAATATTACGATTTTTCAACACATGTCATTTCAACATATTAATAATTAATTGTTATTTTCACATTAATAATCTTGGAAATTCATTAATACTTTTCATAGCATGATACGAGACACCGAACATAATCTGACGCGAGTCTTCATTAAAGTATGGTGGTCTCAAGAGAAAAAATCCTATCTTTCGCTCTTATCTCCCGCCTCGGGACAACGCAGGCCGAGAACGCGAAGCAAACTAACCGAGAGAGGGTGAGGAAAAAGTTGGAATTAGGTTGGGTCGCGCGCGCAGGTGTTGCAGGTCAGGGTCAGATTAACCCCGATCAGGTTACCCCTTAGCGTGGGAGTGCTGGCAGCTCCGCGTAATAATAGGATAGCTGCGGCTAGTAGAATATACGAGAGGCGAGGTGCATTACTCCAGTTAGATCTCACTTCGTTATAAACGGTTTCATCGAACCGTTGATTTATCTCGTCCCTAACGAGATTGTTCGTACCTTACCCCTTCCGGATGGTTACACCAGAGAATCGGTGGTTGCCTTATCTAACTTACGCTTTTCTCGACAAGTTTGCGAGTTTTTTTCAAACGATGCGTAATTTCGAGCTCATTTAACTACCAGTGATCTTATATTTAATACACATTATTTGCTCAACCCCTTGCGCCATAACTTACCGTTATACATCGCTATAATTTTGCTCCGTATTTATAGCTATGTAACGTTATAATAAGGGCCTCGTCGACGAGTGCTTGACCTGCACTGCACTTTCATAGATTGATCTCGTTTCATCTTAAACGCACTGATCGAATCCAAGGTGTATCTCGTCGGTCATAACGGTAATTATCGCTTTATCTTGATCAGTTTCAATCGATTTTTTCAACATGGTTTGTTATTTTCCAACAACAATCAGTCAAATTACCGAAAGATAATAACTAAAGTCTATGATTTCGAATCTGCCAATTAGCAAAAATTGCTCATTTTGATAAATAAAATCTTTTTTATACTTAATTTTTTATAGTTATCATATATAATAAACAGTAAAATATTTTCAATGGTTTTCAACAGAAAATTCTAATATTGCTAAAAATAATTACATATTTGAAATGAAATTGATCTTTTTCGTTACCAATTTATCACGTTTTAGCGACATTCATCAATATTATTAAAAATGTAAGATTATTTTCGTCTTTATCTAAGATAGCCATACCAATTTGTTGTAAATTATCTAGATAACAAAAGTCGAATTTTGCAGGGTTCCACTTTCGTCTCTCGGACCTTGCGGCTATCGCGTCCGGTCCAATCCTGATTTCGTCTCCAAATGCCGATCGTACCATCCAATCTGCACGCGTGTAAAACGAATGATCACCAAGAGCGCATTGAGAGAGCGCCTACCGTGTTCCACCTCGGGCGACGTCGTAATGATTACGCGTGTAATTTCAAGGATATTTATCCTACATCAACATTCCATCGCGATCGAAACGCGTATACGCGTGTTGCTGCAGCGCGTAGCCCGCGGCTTAAGACAATTCCGAGCACCTGCACTTTAATTCAGATTTCTAAATAAGTTACACATACGTCTGGTATGCACTAGACGCGACTCATCTTTATTCAATCCGTGATTGGAACATATGAGTCCTGATGTGAGCCTGGGATATTTTATTGATTTTTAAATAGTGTAATGATTTGGAATACCATAATCGTATGTTTCAGTTTTATTCTATTTATATAAGCTAATTATCGTGCTATATTTATACTAAGTTCAAGTGTTGAAATTTTTTGTATAATTGAAAATTTTTTAACTTGCAAAAGTAATAACAAAAAACTTTAACTCCAAAGATCCAAGGATATACTCCTTTAACGATACAGAAAATACGTGTTTCCGTGTATTACAGGTTTAATCAGAACTCGTATAATTGATATAAATGGAATATGGGATTTGTAATAATCCCATTCTTTTTGAAAAAGAAAAAAATTACAACGAGAATCCTATCTAGCTATACTTATATGATGGAAAATCCCTTCGATATGATACATGTCGTGCAGTGACATTATTAGTTTTCAATGAAAAATGTAGCTGCTATGCATGTATGTGTGTGTATGGCTCCAATACAGATCTCGACATAAGCAGGGATTAATTTTGTTTCGTGCAATCTTAAACACGCTTTGGTACTGCTTGTGTAACTTTTTTGTGGAGTGGCTAAGAAATCGCAGAGAGAAGTTAAATTGACTTGGCTGTACAGAAGACCGATAAGAGGTCTCTCTCGCGCGACGTCGTAATGGTTACGCGTGTAATTTTAAAGTTATTTATCCAACACGCGCATTCCCCGCGGTCGGAACTTGTGCACGGTGTTATTGCAAGCCGGAGAGACAGCGTGTTGCTCGCGGCTTAATTAAATTCGTCGGAGCAGAGGACACGCACGACGAATGATAATGTACTTGGGACCGTGACCAAAGTCGATATCACAAAGAGCGTAGCCCGAGGATGCGTCGCGCGTTACAATAAGATCGAATTAATTGGGACACCGCAGGGGCTGGACCCGTGGATTTATTTATTGTAAACTAGGACAGAGGAGAGCCGCCGACCCCCGCCGGCTTTTACGATTAATATCATTTTATTCGGCACGAAAGCCATCCTTCTTGACCGGTCCTAGAACGCACCTCGGTCCCAACACGTTCATTTGCCTCCTCCATGCTACTTTTTTTATGTCATATGCATGAACCACATTAATAAATAATCATATAAATCAAACTATACAACACATTCGCACATTACAGCTTAATAATAACATGAATGATGTGGTTTACCTTTATAAGAAAGTATTTTCACTTACCAAGAAATATTCTTAGCAATACAAATATACGAGATATATCAAAGTCAAGATTTTCCAGAGCAGTTTTACAGAGCGATCCGTTTACGTAGTTCTCGTGGATCGAAAGAAAAATGATTATATTTCCTGATGGATGTTTTCCTCGAGGACGTGTGTTGCGCGACATATTTGGTAATTCAGAAAAAGTATATACACATATATGTGGATAGTTTGAAATGAATCTCCCACTACACGCTGAATGCAAGAACTCGAATGGTAAAGTAATCTGTACACCTGTTGCCTAGATCCATGATTTATTTCGAAGATTTCCTTTCTTCTTGTATCTCTCGCCACACGTTTCTCTACGCATTGTGCGTGGGTTGCGACAGGAATATTTTTCTCATGCGCGGGACAAAACGCGCGACGTGAAATATTCTCGTACACGACGATGCATCAATTCGAAGATACTAAGCTTGAGGGGGGGGGGGGAGAGCTTCAAGAGTAGATACACGAAAAGAAATAAAGGATCTCAACTCCGTGAATAGTCTCCTCTTCGATTCGATACGATCAGAGATCTTCGTTAAGCCCAAATGGAGGATGACATGCGTGCCATATTGTTATCTACATGTCGCATTCGATTTAAAAAATTATATCTTGATTGTGCGTTAGGTAATAATAATGTAATAGTGATACTGAAACATATCATACATTTTGAAAAGGTTATTTTACTCAAATACTACTTTACTAAAAATACTCTTTACTTTTATTTTTTTTTACTTTACTTTACTTATATTTATTTTTATTTTTATAATATAAATATTACCATAAAGATGAACCCTCTCAACCGGAAGGCGAATTTCGCGATATTTTCAACGTTAAAATATGTAAAAATATTGATCGAGCTGCACGACGCGATACTTCGCTTTCGTAACACGCCATACCGAGCTGTATCGCTACGAGTGGACGAGCAGATAATCTGCTTAAAATTCGAGCACAGCTCTCGTATACGAGAGAGCTTGGCCGCCTCCGATCGGAGGCTTCGATCGGAAGCATTTTCTCGCCGCTTCGGATACCCGCGGCGGCTCAAACGCCCGTCGAAGTGCTCTTAATCGACCGTAAATAATTGCATTTATCACACCTATCATTGCGGACGTCGTGCGCAAGCGGCCCTTCTCGAAATCTGCTTTCACTCCCGGAGAAAATTGGTACGTTGCCAATCTCGGACATCGATCCGGGGGCCGCGCCGCTTCTCGAAGTTTGATTTATCGCGAGGTATGCGTTACATCACTCGCGCGAGGGGCACTCCTCACAGTCCTCACACCTGCTTGCGGTACATGCGAGCAGCATATATCACGCCTGGTAATTATGATCGATGCAGTGAGTAAAATTAAGGATATGTGTGGGGACGCAACGGCTCATTAGATCCCCGAAAATCGGACGCGAGAAATCGGGTTCAGCGTAATTATAAATTTAATGTATAGTGAAACCAGCATTTGTGTAATTTAAAAGGGAAAGGGTAGTAATGGACACGCGTTCGAGCTTTGGTCAAGAAGATGGAAATGACCGGAGATCTCTATTTATTGAGACAATCATTAAAAGGTCGTAATAATATCGATAATTTGGCACGGAAAATTATTGCAAAAAGGTGAAGAAGTCACTATGAATCTTAAATGACATTAAAATGCAAAGTCGCGTCAGGATCGATATATGCACGCGCGCGATTATGCAGCGTCGGTAACGAATCGTCGTAAACAACGAGAGGGAAGTTGATTTTTTAGCAGAGCGAGAGGGCAGTAGGAATAAAAGTCCGAATCGTTCGCGGTTTCGTGATTGTCCCGCGGGACACATAAAGTATAAACCACCCACAACATAAAGCCGAAGGAGTTATTGTAGAGCGTCACCTTCGCACACCTGGATACCTCCAGCGCGTTAAGGACCGACGACCACAAGCCAGGAATTTGCCAGTTGTCCCTCTCTCTTATTCTCCTTCTACCTCTCCATCATCTTCTTCTTTCTCCCATATACTTCGCATTTTTATTCCATCACATGACTCCCTCTCTCTTGCTTATTCGGATATCGACTAATCTCCGACTCTTACGCTTTATACTTCTTATCCTCCCACCCATCATGTGTCTCCTTTGTATTCTTTTTTTATCGTGTGCTTTGCTTCTTCCTCTCACAGTTATTTTTTTATCTTCTTTTGGTGATTCATTCCTCTCTCTCTTCGTTCAAAGATAACCACAATCGATCCTCGTTTTTCTCGCTGGTCCTTTACCTTTCGCATGCCCACTCTTGTAGATTATGGGAAACACCACGAGCCAGACATTTATGATGAAATTGGCGATGCTCAATCGCAGATTTGATACAACTTAATCGCGAACATTCTCGTATTCCTTCTACCAGATCTTCTTTTCGTCGCGGTGCTACAAACACGATCGCTCTCATCGAAATTTTACATCCACGATTCAGTATCAAAAACATTTACAAATCCAACACTGAATTCATGCATTCTCAATAAGAAAATTGCCAACGACTATAAGAATGTTTCACATTCTTATTGAGGCTATGAAATGGCATCGTCTGTTTTACTGATTAAACGCAATAATTTTTGTAAAGAATATTTTCATTTATACTACTTTTATTAATTTGAAAATCCTTTTCCAGAATTAAAATATACAGATTAATACTAGTATGATGGATAAAGTTTATTCTAAGAACGAAAAAAATTGTTTGAAATTAAGTTTACTTAATATTTCTTAGTCCAATATAACGTCTAGAGTTGTCAAATCGTGACAACATTTGTTTAATATAAAAGTTCTGCAATTTATACTTATGAAAGTCTCCACAAACTAATACATTACATGAAAAAACAACATTAAATTTTTAGACTCGGACACCTATTTCAATACGAAAATTTATACGTTTGCGCGATATTAATAAAGTAGTACGTAATATTATGTATTGATGTTTCATAAATCGTATGTACACTGAAAAAAAAGATTGACTGCTGCAGCAAATTAGATGGTAAAATATGGCATAGCATATTTAATTAGTTGCAGCAGCCAATTTTTGGTTGTGTTAGCCTATCAAAATCCTATACTGACATTGCGGATAAGCTAACGCAACCAAAAATTGGCTGCTGCAACTAATTAAATATGCTATGCCATATTTTACCATCTAATTTGCTGCAGCAGCCAATCTTTTTTTTCAGTGTATGTGTTGTAAATTGTATCAGTAAAACAATGCCATTGAAGTTCGACCGTCTTATCAGCATCCCTTTGTATTACAATGAGTAAATGAGCGATATTGAAAGTAATAACGAAAATATCTTATTGATCTTAATTCCGTTGTACTATATTGCGCAGAATTAATTAATTATCACGATTTCATCAGGATTACTATTCCCTTAACGCAACACGATCCTCACTTAATTTCCCCGAGGAGGCGCGAGCCCGATAATTACGTCGATTTTTGTGCGAGCCCGCCCGGTTAGAGCATAAGTAAGATGCTCGAAGAAAGATATACTCGGACGTTACTCGACCTGCTGGCAATGCTCTCATCTGTATGACCGTGCGATATACATTGTGGTGGTCCCACATTCGCTGCTCTGCGGTGGAGGGCCAGCACGATGCAGATATGGTTTATATACCGGGCCTCATTGTGGCACGCCTTTGCGCCCCTCTTGCAACGTGTAGATCCGCAGATACCCTCTCACGGAGCTGCTCCGCGCCTTACTAATGCTCCAGTTTATAAGGGTTATCTCTCGTTGGAATCCTCGACGGGGGCGTAGAGAGAGGAGGTCGCTCGGAGAAATCGTTGAAGATCACCAGGTTGGCGAAGGAAGAAAAAAGACGCGAGAGAAGAGTGAGAGGACAGAGAGAAGCCACAAGAGACGAATAGATCCGCAAAGAAACTAGGCATGGAGGAGGCAGTAATAAAGACTAGGCCGGTGGCAGGAGGACGATCGTAGATGGAGGAAGAAAATAAGAGATGAAGGAACTGTGGAAAGAACAGAAGAGAAAAAGAAAAAGAAGAATATGGTAGACAATCTCATAAAAACACAATAAAGATACGGTGGAGGAATAAGGAAGAAGAATCGTCGGGATCCTCGGGGAATTTTAGGAAAGATGAGCGTGGAACGTTGGAGGACAGAAATTGGTAAAAATTCCACGGAGACCGCGGAATGAGACGGGGAGGTCGCGGAAGGTCCATGAGAATGCGAGGATGAACCGAGAAGAGAGACCAAGGCATCCCGAGGCGCCTTTAGATTTATTTTGCGGTCACGATTCCACGACGTTGGCTAAAGCGGAAGCGAACTCGCGTAGCAGCGACGCTAACCCGAAGAAAAACGTATTGACAGGTACGATCGTACAATAAATCGCGGTTTATGAAAAAACTCCTCGCGATTGTTACTATGGTCACGAACAAGTTACCCGCAAAACGCTTCTGGACATATTTCTTTCTGTCACAATTACGTCCGTTACTGATTCTATGCTGTTCTTCGATTATCAGCAACGCGACACGTGTCTATAAGTATGCGAATAAGATTCTAGTATTAACATTATTTTTATTTTTTATTTGGTTAGTTTAAATTCTTGCAAAAAATGATCACAGCATGGTACATATAATCCAAAGAAAGTTGTATGATTTTAACGAAAAAATTTCTCGGGAGATACGTCAAAAGAAATAATTAAATGTGGTTATGTCCTCACGATGCTCGTAATAATAATAATAATAATAATAATAATAATAATAATAATCAACGTATATAATGATTTCGCACTGTTAAGATGTATACGAATATATCTGAGGATTAATGACGCTCGTGAAAATGCGGTACGAGGATCAGAAAGCGGAGAAAGTCAGGACATACCATTCAGCATTATCTTTACCAACGCTTCGTGATTCTCTTTCGAGGATACACACATCGTGCTGCGATAATAATTCAGCAGTTGTGCGAGAGAAATGGCGTACTGCGTGAGAATAACATGTAATTTCAATTTACCGAACGAACAAATTAGTCGTCGCTGGATCGCATCGCTAATCACGCGCCGGTCACTCATCAGATCCCTGAATTACACACATCCCAGACAATATTACATACGGTGCACGAAGATGGATTTTCGACTTAATGGCAATTAGACCTTAAAGAGCCGTAGCTTTTAATCAATTAATTCTTTTACGTTTATTTTCTTAGTTTTTAACCCTATAATTTCTTATATATATCGCTGTTTACTTCAAAAGTGACACAACTAAAAAAAATTAAATTAAATTTTTCAGAAAAGGAAAAAAACTAATTTTAACTTAATAAAAAATTATTAACTAATCAAATAATATCGGCAAAAAATATATTCTTAACATAATCAAATTATTTTCGTTTTGCAACCCTTATAAAGAAACTACTTTTTTTTTTAGTTGTAATGAGATTCTGATAATTATTTTTAAATCATCTCTCTCTCTCTCTCTCTCTCTCTCTCTCTCTCGAGTTGCGATGATTTTTTATGAAGTCAAATTAGTTCATTTTTAATGACTGATGTAAATAAATAAATAAATAAACTTCACAATCATTAATAATACAATAGTTCGATCGATTATGATTATTGGAACATTCGCGATTGCATAATTATCAACGAAATTCTATCGTGGTTCGTTTGTTCTCTCAACTCTCGAAAGAACGCCCGAAGAGGTTCCCAAGGACGAAGACTCTTCTCATTCGGTAGTGGCTACAAGACGATGGCAACTGGTGCCCTTTTAATTACACCTCGGTCTAATTTATTGCGAAATCCGCACCGGTGGCAATGCGATCAGATAAAACCCACGGCCATAAACCACGGCGTCATATAAAACTCCTTTTATTCCTAACCGGGGGTTGGAGGGAGGGGGGGGGACTTGAGGTGGATCGAGCTCTTGTGCCCGGTACTTTCCGTCTATCCTCCTCTCTCTTTCTCTCTCTCCTTTTCTCCTACGGCATCCTTTGCCATACGTGGGTACGTAGAAGCCCCATCGTTCTTCCTTATTCCACAACTCGTTCCTTCTGTTTTTCCATCTCTTTCTCTTTCCATCGTTCCTCTCGTCTTTCTTTTCGTTTTCTACCCTCCGCGCGTTCCCCTCTCGAGCTCGGCCTCGTGGCATACCACGCGGACTATCTCTCTCCAGCTTTCAGACGTGCGTCCTGCCTGCGGCCGCCCACGCGCCGACCCGACGCCCTCCCATACCATTCCATAAAGTTCTCCCACTGCCGCAGGCATGGGTTCTCCCGCGCATGGGAGACGTACATTCACGCATGGTCTCTCATCGATGGTTACAAACACAGTAGCCGACGGGTGTGCGAGAAACGCTTAACGAATCGGCATGCAATAAACATAGTTGATCTGTCTGGATATACATATCTGTCCGTTTAACATGCATGCAGGACGGAATAAATAACGAGAAATAAAAACGATATCGTAAAAAAAAAAAACGAAAAATTGCACGAATGAGATAACTCTTTTTAGAATTTTTTGATCTATTCGTTACAACTATTTCGCTCCCAAAATTAACATCGTAGGCATCCCTTCGTCAGAAAAATCGCACATTGTTCGCCAGAACAGACGCATATCTCTCGTATTACCACACGTAGAGTGATGGATTACACCGAAGCTCTTTCTCCCGTCTGAGAACGAAGCTCTCGTCGGCACGCTTTGAATTTTTATTTTCTTTTAACCGTCTCTCCTTAAGAGACGCCGAAGAGCTTAATCGTGTCGAGGATCATCCGAGCAGTGCGCTTTCAAATATGGTATATCGCTAAAAGAACATCAACCAAGGAATGACCAGGTGGCCAGGTGGGAGGACTTGATTGGACCAGTAAGCAAGCTCGTATTAATAATTCAAAGACTCTATAGGCTGTACCTTCACCAGCGAAGAGTTCGCGGTTGCGCGCGTGTCTTGATTTACAAGTGCGTTTATGGGGTAAGCGGCAGATGTACTTTCGGCCTCGTTCTTCCTCCTTTCCTTCTTCCTTTCTTTCTTCTTTCTGCGGTGCTGCAGTGTTACTGCCCGTACATCGCGTATTTTAAGGAAGCTTCGTTAGGCCGACTGCCGTTTATGGAGATCCTAATGATTCGAGAGCCCTTCCCGCGTAGTGGCACAACTGAAATTTAAATCAGCATCCGAAAGTCGATACACAAATGGTTCTCTTAGATGTTACGAAACGATCTCCAATCCTCTAGAAACTTCGAATTTTATTGAATTTCGATTGGGACCAAACAATTCCCATTTTGTCCCGCCTATCTCAAGAATAGGGTCTCCCCTTGAATACATAACGCCATACAAATATTTAAATTTGAAAGTTTCTTTTTTTTATGTTAATCAGACATCTGAAACTTAACATTCTTAACTGTAAGCAAAACTAAGCAATGTAATATTTAGAATTAATGAAAAAATTAATTGAATTCTTAGCTCTTCATTGACAATGTAAAATTTGCATTCTTTATTTGTAATCTTCGAATTTCGATGTAAATTTTATATATTGTTCTGTATAAAAATCTAAAAAAAATTTTTATATGCTTATGAAAATTTTAATAATGAGTTTTTATTATTATAGAAGTTAAAATGTATTTTATTTATTTTCTACAGATTTAAATTTATCAGAATTCACTATATCTTTAAAGTTCCACAATGCTGGCGGAAGATTAATGCATATACTTAATGTACAAAATTCTTAATGCAAAATTCTCAATATACAAAATGAAGAGATTTGCAATATTTGAATATGCTATTTTCTGAGCATGTAGGCGCAGCTTTCTTGCTCCACCGTCAGCGTTGACCCTCACGATAATACTGGAGGGTTAATATCCATGCTGTCCATCCGGTCTAAAACATCCGGGTGAATAATCGGTGTGCTTTATTAAAGTGGATCGCGACGAGCATGAATGTGCCTGCATGAGCGTACAGCTGTACTCTGGACAAACGAACGATCCGTATTTGTCAGAGTAAATTAGCCGCGGATACCGAGATAACGAATCGAACGACGCACGACCTGTGCATAATAAAGCAATGGCGAACCTTCGTCGTCCCAGTTTAATCAATCGGTTACGGAACGTACTTGGACAAATAAGTTAACAATACACGGGCAAAGAAAAAGATAAAAGAATGTAAAAGTAATATATAATTTTCAAGTAAATATAATTCCATTATATTTTGTTTGTTATATGATAACGTATACAAACCATATAAAGTTTCTTTCAAAAATCGAAGCTAATAACTGAAAAATGACTTTTTGTATATATTATATATAACAGCGGAAAAAGAGCTACTATCAAGCTATTAAAACCGAAACCATCAAAACGACTCACAATGTTAAATTATTTCATAATTAGCACCGTGAGTATGTCATCGCGTTCACGTGCGTTTGATGGTAGCACAAGAAATTTGACCAGCAATTAAATCTATTTGTCAATTATTTGACGAATGCCCGTCCCATCCGGTGGGCCAATTCGTGTTGAGCCGCTCCGCTTTACGACACTCGCATACTTCTGTATCCGATCGTCTAATTGCAACCGACGAAGAAGTTCTCGCGATTCACGTGTGGCCGTCACTAACAAAAAGTACAGATATGTCATCGCGCAATTATCCTGCCGACTGGACGAAGGTGGTCCAGGTGGTAACAACGACATGTATCCTTCGAGGGCATCTTGGAATCCTTCGTTGGATCTTTTGCACGAGACCCAACGTTGATTCTTCAGCCATGAACCACAGCCCAATTAAACTTGTGTTATGGCGGAATGCTCTTTCGCAGCAGATACCACGGCATTGCTTTCTTGATGCGTTCCTCACGATACCAAAGAGCAGCTAATATCATTTGCCTCAACAGTCATGTGGAAATTAGCAATTCAATAGAAATTATACATGCAAGCAGTTCCTGATATGCAAAACCTTTCTTTGCGGAATTTCATCGTAATTCTGTTTTGTCAGTCCGTTTCTTTAAATGATAAAAATTTATCAGTATTATTTCCTGCAGTATCCTATAGTTTTCCATCTTATTATACTAAAAGTCCTAAAATTTTAATTTCTTTTTTTTAGTTAACTCAAATTTATTCATTAGAAATGTGTAGAGATTTCATCAGCGTGCATACAAAGAAATATCTATAAATCGTTCTTTTCTTTTTAGATACATAAAATCTGCGTTGCTCATAAAACTTTGCACATAATGCTTTTGGTAATCAACTTACAAATGACATAAGTTATATGGTTCTTAAAAATCTACGATAATCCAGCATACTAAAATTAATTGATAACTTTCCGACATGATCATAATTCTTAATATATATCTCGTTTCTCTGCCGAAGAACGTGCATTACCAGTTTTAAAATCCTATAAAAGTTGTTTTGACGCTGCGTTTGCTGACAAGAAATACTATGAATCTTGAAGAGTTCGAGCTCTGAACCAGACGATCGAGCATGCCTGATCGCGCTCACGATTAATCGCACTTAACGGCCGATGACGCATCGATCGTGCTAAGCTGCGGATGCCGCTCGGTTTATTAACTCGTCGAGAGGAACAAGAAGGAAGTCGACCAGTAAGCTCCAACGATAATAAATTTACGGACGACTAAAGCAACATCAATCCAACGCCGACCACGCGGAGAAAATTGGATATTTTTATAATTTCCTTAGAAATTAACAATATTATCTATTATAATTATCATTCTTTGCCAAAATATTAAACTTTTAAAAATATTAGAATAGTAGTAATTGGTAATGTGTGTGTGCTTATTATTCTTTTTAATTATAATTTTTAATTGCTCTAATTTCATAGTCGAATTTAAGAGTTCTTTTAAGGAACATTAATTTAAATTAAAAAAAACTTATCAGCAATATTGCTGACACGAATATGCTCTGCCTATAGTATAACATCTCTCTAACTTTTAACTTCGCGTTATCATGTTCGTCGCTCTCGCGGGGGTCGTGTTCAACGATCGTAGCACGGCGCCGCGCATCGGTTGCAACGTGGAATGTCGTTCCAACGTTACACCTGGTCTTGCGGAGAGTCTGTGTCGCTAGAATACACTACTACGCTCTCCCATGGGAACGTAGTCGATCCAGTAAAGAGAACTCAGCGCGGAAACGAGAGTCACGGTCGTGATTTCGTCGTTATCGCTCGCTGAAAGTGGTCCCTCGGATCCACCCAGTCGCGAGTCGATGACCTGAAACCATGCGCGGTAGTTATTAACTCGTTTCAAGAGATTTTAAAAGTTGTTGAACGCTATAAGTTACGATCAGCTGGGAACACTAAATTCGCGCGGATTTATGCCACCGTCTCGCGATGGGTTAATTAAGAATTGAATTTCCACGGTGACACACGTGGTTTGCGGAATGTCAGATGCGCCGAATTTATAGACCCATGAAACAAAGTCCTAAATCGTGAGCAAACACAAACTTTCACTGCAATATTATTTTAACGACGCTTCGATGTTCTCTCATTCTCTTTCTAAAATATTTTCTTTCTATAGCCACTACGTTAAAAATAAATTTAAGTATTCAAGATAAAAGATATCCTATCTAGAAAATCACTTAGGCGTGGAATGTTAAGCTCACTGTGTCGTTTAGCCGTAAGACTTAAATCGCAGAGTTTCTCTGTGCGATTTATTTTCGTTGTAAGATTACAAGAATGGCAATCAACATATCATTAAAGTAACAAAACATCTATCGTGAAGAAGCTATGATATCTTTCTACACAGCTTATCTAGATTCGCAATTACGATTTACAAAGGTGTACAAAAAACCTAATCTGAGCCCGGTCCCTTTCTCATCGCAAACGAATTCTGCAACAGTGAAAACCAATAATTGCATACGGGATTGGAGTAGCCGCGAAGTGTCGGAGATGCACTTTCGCAGGCGCAGAGAGAAAGAAAAAGCGAAAAAGTGTGGGGTGGATGGTGGAAGAAAGGGAGGATTGAACGGGCAGAAAGGAAAGAGAGATGTAAGCGGACGGTTGGAAGCACTTGGGTTCTTGCATGGCGAGGCGAGGGGCAATTTGCGGTGCGCTGCGAATGTTTCATTACCGGGAAGCGTTCACCGGCAGCTACCGAATTTTGAATGAGCTACCGGTCAGGTCGAGAGGAGCGCGCGTCCGTCAGTCGCTGAAGACTCGTAATTGAAATCCGCTGCCTCGGGAGCCGCGCCGACCGCAAATCGCACAAGCAAACACTTTTGTCCCGGACCGTCCGCAATTTGCATCCTTACATTGTGCGCGCGAGGGCGCGTGAAAGACCGCGTGTCTTTGCGCAAAGCGTGGCATTATGCGCCTCTCTTTGATTCCTCTCTGAACATAGCACTTTCTTTATATAAATTCTGATAATACTTAATTACATAATTCTAACGAGTTTTGTGTCTTTTTTCTTTAGTTTTTTTTACCTTAAACTAAATTTTATCTTAGAAAAACTTTCTTCCTCTCTTTGATAATAATTTGTACTTATAACTCATAATTAATTTAGTACAGAGAAACATACATAACCTTCTAAATCGAAGACATATATATTTAAGCCTGAGATGATATTTTAAGCTCTTACGATGTATGAAAGGTATAACATGACACTCAATATGATACATTCGTTACCAAAAGAAGATTTAAGTACAGAATTGCATCGTGGAAAATATTTCGTCTTAAAATTCACAAGAAAATACTGCACTTTCAAACGACAATACTTTTTCATTTCTGCGGAACGTGCACGCGAATGACGACAAAATGCCGAGCGAAGACGATGGAACTTTTCGGATCAGATAGACGAAATTTACGCTTCAAAATCCTACGAGTGGCTATGAAAATGATACCACAGAAATTTAATCAAGTTTGAGCTCTTCCCCAAAATGATTTTCCCAAAATGATGCAGCTCCGAAAATTAACAAGGGCGTTGGCTTTACAAGCTTTCGTAGTCTTATCTTCTTAGGAAAGAAACTAATATTCTATTATAATATTTTTCGAAGATAAAGCGATCCATCCCACGATCAATCTCTAAATTATAACCTTAAGTCGCAGATTATTAAATCCTTTATATTTATTGCAATGCAATGTAATTGTTATAAACTAATTACAATATTAATTTCTTATTTTTATATAATAATTGATGGATTTTATGATTAACCTTATTAAATACATTATTAAAAGTCATATAAATTATTTTCATACAAGAAGCATTATTTCCAATTATATAAAATTATAATATGTATCTTTTATGAAAATTATTTTTCTACATATGATTAACTGATTGAAATTTTCATAAAATTTAATGTCGAAAGAAAGGTACGAATATATTTCTGTATAATATCACAGTACATTTATTACCTTTGAAGAAAAAAAATTTCGGAGCGCGAGGAGCTTAATCACGCAAGATATCATTTCTGCGGGCGAGCTCGGACTGTCGGAAAGAATCGAGAGAATTAAAGTTGATGAAAGATCTTCCCGACGGCGATTTATTCACGCAGGGTGATGTGATACCCTGGAGCCGATGTCTTCTCTGTTGAAATATCGTGGCTTATGAGACGGAGGTTCGGTCTCTCCGTGGCTCCACGTTGAATTTGTAATTCGTAAATTATTGCATCGTCGACTTTTTCTAAAGAAACCATTACTTAGTGGCATTCTGTTAAATATCGCCGCAATTACGGGAGGCGGCTGCGCATTGAAGATTCACCATTTCGCTTCCGTCATTAGAAAGCATCGATTCCACCGACCACGGTTGCCGAATGGCGTTTAATCTTCACAGATGTTGACGCGTAAGTTTCGAACAATGAAGAAACGAAAGTGTAATCATCAAACGTATGTGGATACTTCTTGATCCTTCAAATAAAACGGCATTTAAAAAACAAACCCGACGAGAAGTTACGAGAGACAAGATGAATTTATCGCGGTGAGTTAAGATCTTGTCAAAATCAAATTTCTTTAATCAGCCACGGCGTTCGATTTGCATGCGAGAGACTTTCATTTATTATACGAACTTACCGTGGAGTGCCGTATAAGGAGCGTCGGTTGGTTCGCCTCCTCCTGTACTGTCAGCGAGAAGGCTATTGTCAACGACAGATGGACATCCAATGGGTAACACGTGTTGCATACAGCGACGCATAAAGCGTATATCTATGTGCTGCCCGCACGCGAGAAAGACTCGCACGAGGAAGACTTTGCGATGCACCGTGGCCCTTTTGTCTTAACGAGAAGAACCGGGCGGAGTGCGTCACTTAAGAATGCACGTACAACATCTGCACTTCTTTTGACGTCTCCAACAAGACGTTCGAAACGGATACCTGCCGGAAGGCTCGAGCACGAGCCTCGCTTTCTTCCAACTCATTCTGGTCTCGCACGCATCTAAAAGATGCACCGCAAAATTTAAAGCATAAACTTTTGTCCATAGAGCCTCTCCCAGTTCTTTTTAGAATAGCAAATGGCTTTCGTGATGTTTAACACGTCGACCTAAACAGACTTAAATAGATTTCTTTTCTTTGAAGGATATTTTTCTCGTGCACGAATATAAAAGAAATATGAGACTTAGCACATCAATATATGCCGCAAGCGCGGTTTTCTCGACGACGCACAAAAGACGATATGCTAAAATCCCGAATTCACTTTCTTAGACGAAAACAGTTCGTCTCTAAGCTTGTTTCCAGCAAAAAAGCGATGCTCTCTTTTTCTTATGCCGCGGTCACCGCTATTTTCATTCAAAATACATCTCTTTAAGAAACTTCTAGACCGACGCTCTCCACGCGCCATGACTGATATCGCAACATCGTTTTCTGCCTCTTTAACGACACGCAACCGTTCAAATCTAAGCAGAAACGTATTCGAAAAAAGGGATTCTTCTCGAACGTGACCTGTCTTCCCGATACTCGCCGGGCCGACGCATTTAAATTTAAGTGGACGCGCACTCGTGAGCAGCATATGCGCGGATTCCTGAAGTATCCGTTACATCCACAATCCACGATTCCCCGAACTTCCCTCGGTCGGTTCCTCGAAGAAGCCAAGAGGATACACCCTGCGAGAGGATCGACCGGGCGCAGCATCGCTATCAGTCTCTCTCTTGGAGACAGTGTTAAGTTACAAACATTACTGAGACCCGTAAGATAAACGCCACTCAAGGGACGAATGCTCGCCCAGGAGACACGATAAAAGTCTATCTTTACGGTCTCGGGATTTTTCGTGAGATTTCGGCTCCACCTGCCCGCACTCCCGTCACGGTTGATCCTACGAGTAGGAGAACGATACTAAGTGCCACGATTATCTGCGCACTCTTCATTCCCCATTTCCTATCTACCCATTCTGAGATCACTTAGACAAGCCAAATTCACCAGAGTGAGACCCATCTTGGCATCATTAAAGGGCCCAATAATCGTATCGGTCTTGTATGTACAAGATATCCCACGTGCCTGATGCAATACGACCATTTTACAAATCGTCCACTGCAACTCGCGGATGTGCAGTCAATTTATTAGCCAGTACCTCGATGTAAATTATGGCGATTCACCAGGATTTTAATTGGGGACAGGTGAGGAAGGAAAGACACACCACGCGTGCTGACTCTGTGTAAAATGTGTGAAGTGCGAAAAATAATGACAATGGTGTTCGTTCGTTCTGGTAGTTGGTACGGTTCACGGTGTCTCAGGAGAACAGTGTCGCACCTCTTTGTCTTATAAATACATTACATGACATCTCTGCAACGCACGTTGCGAAACAAAAAGCTTAGTTTCAAACCTTTTTAGCGGTATTTAAGAATTTATATATTTATACATATAGCGTACAATAAATGTACAATCGTAATTAATACACGGAAAGAATGAGTTTGCTGAAATATTTAAAAATTTAACTAGATATGTTCACACACACAAATCTGAAAATAATTTGGTTGGACTAAAATAATTATGTAGAAAACTCAAGCATAGTAACAAACTTAAACGTAATTTCACATAATTGTTTTGATAATTCAACAAAATTATTTTCAGATCTACATCTTCTTAAATACTTTAATGAAATCATTCTTCCCGTATATATCTATTTTCAATAATGTGTTTAAGTATAATATTATTAATAAATAAGAATGTAAATATATGTAAAATAAATTGACAAAACAAGAATAAAAAACTTGCAATCAAAATCAACATGACTCTGCAATTTACAAAAATCGTTTACTGAATTTTTCTGCTTTAATAAAAAAATCTTTCGGATAATCGATTGATTACAGGCAATAAATAGTCGACCTATCAGGCAAAAATGTCCAACTGAAATAGTTAACTTCGTAACTTTAAGATCAACATCTCTACAAAACATTTAACCTGAGTGAACAGCATTGACAAACATTCTGGGTTTATTTGAATATTTTACTGTTAGTACTTTTCAATAACACTGTTGATAAAATGTACTGGGATTTTACGATCGGATGAGAGAAAATGCAGGCATAACGAGTCTAAATTAGGAAAGCACTTTTTTTTTAAAAAGGACGTAACTCTGATTTGTTAATAGGTCACTGAGCATAATCTTTTAGCGGATGCAGATAGACATCGAAGTGCAAAGGTCATCGAATGCAAATAATCATAATTTTCGTATCAAATGCATTGTTATTCAGAGACATACATCTTTTGTTTTCGTTTCAGTTTTATTTATTCTAAAATATGTAAACAGAAGTATAAAGTTTTCTTCTAAAACACAATTTATAGCTTAGTTCATTAAAAAATTGTTTATAATGATTAATATATAATATACAGTGTTCTATTTTAATCAATTCAGTTAATTTTTTCCGAAATTATTAATAAATTTTTTCACATAATATATTCCTCTAATTATTCTACATATAAAAGTACTAAAGTGAAGATATCGAAAAATCAATTTTAATCAATAATTCACGAGATATTTTATTCTGGCAAATTTTGATATAAAATATCTTGTATATAATTAATTTTATAATTGTATTTTAATACTTTAATATTTTTTATCTTCACATTTTTATGCACAATATAACGAGATAAATGAATTAATATAAAGAAAATATGTACATTGTTGCTTTTCAAAAAAATTATGCAATTTTTGTACATTTTTTAAGAGTAATAATGTATTGTTTTTGTATGTATTCTTCAGACAAAACTGTTTCACTTTCATCTAAAACATTTTTTGTATCATCAATAATTTCAGATAAAATTGAGTGGATTAGTTAAAATAAGATACCTTGTATACTATTTGACTAACAAATTATATAGTGAATAAGGTAGAGTAAGGTTAAAGTGTGTACAAACATTCTGCATTTCTGCAAAATTCTGCAAAATGACTATAATTATAGTTGTTATAACCATAAAATAGTTGAAATTACCATAAAAATGGTTCAAGTGACTATAATTTTATAGTTATATTTTGGGACAACCATATTTTTTATGGTTTAATTTCAACTATTTTATGGTTATAACAACTATAATTATAGTCATTTTAGGTTGCCAATTATAACATTTGTTGCTGGAACTATATATATAGTTACTGTTATTATTAATATAGCAGTAATAATCATAATTATAGTAATATATAATTATAGTTACAAATACCAAACATTTTTCTCTCTGTGTAGCTTCGTTATTCATTTCGCGACAGATAGATTGGCGACTTCTATGACAATTCTTGCAGAAAAACAATTTAATCTCTTTTAGCGATTTTTTCTACTAAATGCACAGAGCGATCGAACTGCTTTTCATCAATCAAGCTATTCGTATTCACTTTGTCCACTTATTTTCTCATTGCTACTTTATTCACATCCTGCTGGCAACGTTGTAATGAATGGTACTGATGATTCTGGGAAGAAAGGTCAGTTTCCTTCGTGTAGTCACTTGACATCCAGAAAGATCTCGTGCGCATCCTGTTGGACGAAACAAAACCTCCTCCAATAATTCACAAAACTTTCAAATAAAATAAAGCATAGACTATAAAACGCTTAATAAAATTTTTAATAATGTATATTTGTAAAAAGAAAACTTATTATTTGAATTTTATTTCTAATAAATATACAGAAAAAAAAAACTACCAAGACTCCATTCGTTCTCTACAAGAATCGCGTGCCTCACGATGTTGGTGACAAATGGCAGATGATCTTGTAAAGTGCGTTAAGTCGATAATGGCTTCGCAGCCCTCGAGTGCTCGGAAACTTTCAAGTACCACCGGTAACGACTTAAAAAAATTCTTGAAGAGTTTCCACTTGAGATAATTCCGCGAGTTTTTTTCCTATCCTCTTTCCAAGGAACCGGAAAAGGTAGATCCAGATAGTATCTGCGAAATGTCTTGTTCGAGTGCTTTATTATTCCGCACTCCTCGAAACGCATGCTTCGACACATTTGGAATACGAACTTACCCTCAAGAGTCGTGAATACCCAAGTAACGAAGAAGCAGAGTAAAAAAGAACACATGAATGTCGATCTTGAAGAAGGGGCGAGATTCCGCCCACGTAGAGGAACTTCCTGTTATTCGTGGCGGATATTTATCTATTTCTTGAAACCCTTGCCTAAACTAACACCTAACGTACGAAAAGGGGCGCCTTCGGCGACACTCTATCTCACCCTGCGCATCTACTCTTAACTCGTAGCACACGCTTTCCGTCCTGATCGTTCTCAAGTGATGCCACTCTTCTGTTTTACCTGCGTGTTTCATGATGAAGGAATTTCACCTGCCTTATCTCACGACATCCTTCCTTCCGAGGGAGGGCTCGCTTCATCATGGACACCTTCGCTAGGAGTTATCGGTTCTTCGACCCCAGGCGAGTGATGGGATCTCAGTTGAGCAACGTCCATGTATCTTCCATTTTACATTGAAATTTTTCCTTAAAACATTTTTGTGCGTAAAATTTAACAACATTAACTTTTCGCTCTAATACGCGACCATACAAACTATAAATTATTATAAATAATATTGATAATTTATTATACTGATAATATTAATCTTCATTTAAAAGATAAAAATTCTTTTTAAACCTATTTACTAATATAAATTACCTCCTTTGTTACAGCAGTGACCAGGTATAATAGAAAGAAAAGCGGAAAATGCCACACGCGATCTTTTTCAGCCAGTGTGAACCTTAGTACAGCGATTATTCAATCACCCACGCGGAAATGGCGCTGTCTTCTCTTATATTTTCTATTTTCGTTATTATAAAAGTACTTTTCTCCTTTCTCTCAGCAAATGTCCGACAAAATCATAAATATAAATTATTAATGTTCTCGTGGATGCACCAAATCTATAAAAAATTCGCATCTACGCTCTATTTATTGAAACACTTTGATATCAGGGTTGGTAAAAAATATGTTTTAAACAGTTTAAAACACGCTTAATTGTTATTTTAAATGTTTTTTAAAATACTGTCTAAAGCATATTGGAAGTATTAAAAACATAATTAAGAAGAAATATAATGTTTTATTCTTAAAAAAAAACATTAGTCTTTGCCAACCCTGTTTGATATTAATTGATCAGTTAATATATCTTCTTCAGTTATATCTTACATAAAAATTTATCAATTTATTATAAAATTTAATGCAATTGTGGTAAATCTCGCGAAATTCTTCTCGGTACACTGACACATTTTAAAACAATCATTCAACGATTCATGCATGCCTCTGACACCGTTTTCTCTTCCGTCTCTCCTATCTTTGTACATAGACGGATATCAAATCGGGGACGAGAAGATCCTCGTGAGATCCATGTCCATGTCCCGACAAGGTGGACCAACGCAGATAGGTCTCATGTCTGAGATACATCCCCGGTCGGGGGATGCCCCACGAGGTAGAAGAGAAAGGGAGGGAGAGAGAGAGAGACACCCACGCAGGTGGGACCACACACGACGGTCCCGTCATTTGTTGGACACTGCATGGGCATGTCGTGTTCCACGGACACGAAGTACACAGCATTGTACACTTCTTGGCGCTGTCCCGCGGCGTGTCGTATCGCCAGCGGGCCGTGCAACTTTATGGCCGAAGCCGATTGCGTGCGACTCGAATAGACGCAAAGGGGGAGGCAGGGGGATGGGGCGCGAAGAAGGAAACGAGCTTTGGCACCTGAGCGCGCGAGACGAATGCGATCGTAAGAGGATTATAATTTAATTTATTATGTTAATATGTCGGACCGCGAAAGGGGTACGTATGAAGATGAAAATTTTGCAGATACAATTTTTGTTATGGTATCTCAACAAGATAAAGTTGAATTATTCTAACTATACGTAGACCTTGGTTTCCAACTTGCGGTAATATTCATCGCGTTATGAGTTAAATATAAAATATAAAGCTGAAGTCTCTCTAGAAATAACAAATTTTTGCAAAGAACAGGAAGAAAAGAAAGCACATTCTGTGCCAAAAAGTAATCTCCGTTACAAAGAAAGGTCGTAAATGTTAGCGTCTCGTTCTCCCGGGGAAATAAATTTTGTAAAGAAATACGCACTAGCATACATATGTAGATAACAGAAAGGGAAGACGTTGCGGAGGAGAATGCGAGATAGATGCGTACCAGCAACCCGACGGTCGGGCACTGACTTGACCTCGGGGATACATTATTGATAGTGGCGCACGCCAAGAATGGTGACTAGATGGTAATTTTCGACGGGACGAAAAAGGGTGACGGTATTCCATACGCTTGGTTCCCGTAGGATTAACGTCACAGAGGACGTCGTGACGCGGTAGGAATCTTGGATTAGCTCGTGGTGCCGGAGCTGTGTGTGTATGTGTGTGTACCGCACTAGATTGATGATCCATGACAGTTTCGATAGCTCAATGATGAGCATCTTCACGAAACGCTGTAAGAATGCAGTTTTAATATCGACTACGAACGTTCGTTCTTTACGACAAAACAATTTGGATTCGAAAATAAAATGAAATTAAATTAAATTAAGAGTAAAAATTGTTCATATTTATTTTGAGTTATCTTTAAAAGAATCGGCTTCTGAACAGCGTACCAAACAAAATTCCTCGTCGATACGACAGATTACATTCAAAAATTCAAATGACCGATCGATCGCTTTGTCTTGGAATGCTGTAACACGACTAACGCGAAATTCCTGCTTTGAAAAAAACGGCATGTGCGTAAAGCCTTCAGATACCTTTCTCGAGGAGTCGGGTAGTTCGATCAAAGTCGAAGCAAGACCGGGAGCAATCCTTCGGCGGCGTACGAGAGATATCCATCTACAATGATGCTAAGGACCGAAGGACCGGGCATTTGTAATCCTGCGAGTGAGGCCGGGGTCGTGGAAGGGACAGCCGTGCAGTCCAATTTATATATTGCGTCCCGGAGACGTCGCCGATTAATCCTGAAGAAGTCGCGAGACCACCCAAGTGAAACTAACACCCTTTCTCGCCCTGTTGCCTGACACCGGTCGCGCGTCGTAAACGTCGCTTGGTCCTACTTTAACACTGTAGCTTAACTAAAAGCAGTAGACGCAGCTGCCCCTTCTTTTCTTCATTCTAGATCAACTCTAATCGTTCAGGGACGATGTCGCACCATAAAGCGATGAAAGTCGGGCAACACGCCCGACCTTCGCAAGAAGTTTGACGGGTGGTAAAAAAAGAAACGAACTACGAGTGGCTGATTCTGGTCTTGACATTATTTTAGTTTCAAAAAATGAGAGGATAGAAACGATAAAAATATATAAGATAATGCAAAGTACAGGCAATAATTTTCAAATGTAAATTAATATAAATTTAAGACTGTCATTTAACGAATTAATTGGCCACGAGTAACCGAAAAAGACTACAATCGGCATAACTTATTTCCAGTTATAATATACACACGATATTTCGTTATTTTTTTGCGGTACTTTACACCTACAGTCGAACGTCATTATGATAATATTTCGCGGCCCACATCTTTTTTCTCATTACGCGAGCGCACATAGGGGGGCGAACGAAAAGGCAGGGGATGGGAGGGAGGAGACGAGAGTCCCGTCCGCTAATTTGAATATTGAGTTGCGGGGGTGTCGGTAACGGGCAGCTGCACAACTCGCATAAAACATAAAACGTCTCTAGATCCATTCGCTCCTCCGGACGGAGGAACGTGGGTGCGCTTGAGCCAAGCCAAATACCTACTCCTTTGAGAACCGAAAGATCTGCCAACGATGCCCCAAAGACAAAACGCTCGCGTGTCCCGAACAAATTTTCTCGGACTCGAACTCGGATGAAACTCGTTTGCTCTTTGCTAATTGATATATCACACGAGTTTATATAATATCAATGAAAGAATTTAAAGAAACTTTCTGTTATTTCAGAGTGTATACAATGTTATACAAATTATACAAATAATGACAATTTTTAAACAACTGTGCTTTACGCACAGTTATAGCTTTTTAGTTCATCTTAGAAGAAAAGCTGTCTTGTGATGTATATACATTTTAAAAAAGATCGAGCACTTCATCGGAAATTGAATTTATCGATCAGTGAAACCATTATTCATCGTACTTAATCGATTCCGAGAAACCTCTTATTGTTAATATTTTCTGTTAAACCTGTTCGTGCATCACAATTTATACAAATATGAACTGTGGACACACGTGCATGCAGATACATATGCATCTCACATATACGAAAAACCTCTGTGGAGTCAAAGTTCGCGATTAACTAGCAACTTTTTTTAAAATTCACTCACGTATACCATCTCAGCATTGTGCCCATATGATCAACCGCTTGAGAGCGCATGTGTTTTACTTACAACATTGCTCTCAAAGAATTATTTTTATCCTCACAAGGCCACTTCTAAGCATAAAAAAAAGTACTTAGAACCTTTAGCAAATTTAGCTCGCATGCATATAAATATTGCCATAACAGGTCAACAAAGTTGACGATGCGCAGTTCATTAAGATTATAAAACTTGTTTAATATTACAAATTAATTAAAACTGAATTAAAATTTCTAAACAAAATTTTCTTGCTATAAATAATCGGATTCATTCTTTTTTTGCGATTCCCAATTAGAACTTCGCGAATATTATTCCCAATCTTATCCACGGGCGTTCTAAGCGATGATACGGCTTTGTCGTGAAGGGATTCCCCACAAAAAGCCCAATCATTCAGCCAAGAACGTAATGAATGGCCAACATTTACATACGAAGATGGCGAGTATCTTATTACAAGGGAACCGAGGGGGTGGGTTACGTTTCGTTTGGTTTTGTAAGCTCGACTGAACAATGCTCCACCGAGGTGGCCGCGGAGGTAATACGCGGACGACGCGTTGCTGAAGACATGATTAACATTCGTTAATAAGATGGATGTGCGTGACGGGCATTGTTGACCCGTTGACATTGGGTGTGATTTAGGTGCCTGGCTCGTACTTGAGGCTGCCGGATCTACTACTAGTGCCAGAAGGAAGAGGAGGAATCGCTCGCCATTGTTCGTCGTGTTTTTTCATTGCCTCGTTAGAGAATGCGCCAGGTCACCGAGAAACAATTGAGTAACACTCTCGTAGGTGTGCGTTTTTAAAAAGATTGTTTTGATTCTCTGTCAATTTCTGTTCTCGCAGTAAATTTACACGTCACTTATCGACGCCTCGTAAAATAAAATATGTATGAATATATGTCCTTGATTATGATTTCTGTCTTTTTTGTTTGGAATCTTCGCGTGGAAAATGAACAAACCATCTTGAAATTATGCTTCGTTCGCATTATTTCTGCACTGGCAGTACCCCATTAGTAGTAAAGCAGATGGGCAATCTTCAGACTACTTCGCGTACATTATATTCACCTTCAGCAAGTCGATCGCTCGTGATGCAATTTTCTCCCGTACGTAACGAGAGTCCATACGTAAAACGGAGTAACGTGAGAGAAGGCAAGAAGGACACGTACCAGACGCAAGCGGTGTCCTTTGCGCGGATAGATGGTTTCGCATAATTATCGTCAAGGAAAAATCATTGCGCGCCATATGCCGCGCGTGGAAGGTAAACGCGGATAGGCAAGTATGCGTTCACGTCGGCTTCGAGGTACATTAAACCCTTACCTTACGCTATCACGGCAACAGCTGCTATGCGAAGCTCGCTATCACCGCATCTCGACGCTTCTTCGAGACCCTACGAGACGAAAGTGCTTCCTCCGTGGAAAATACATGCAGCGCGTTCACACGATCATATAGAAGACTGGCAACGAAAATATAATGAATTTTTTATCTTCAAATCAAATTTCAAATTAGATTTTTTTAAATTGTCAGACGATACTTCATGTTAAAATAAGGGCTTCTTCGGAACGCAAGTTTCTCCAGTCACTCAATATATAAAAATTATTGAGTAAACGAACACGCCGCGCGCCGCCTCAATGAAGAGCTCAATCGACGATGATTTCTAAATCTTTCACACGCGACCACCGGCTGGTGGTACGTGTATCTCACTTAACTAATATGAATGGTTCGTCCGATGTGAATACACCCGCATGAGAGAGGTTATTATGGAAACTTATGTGAACGCACAACGCCCTCATAACGCAACCAAGATCGCACCTGGAAGAGATCGAAGTTCACTCGTGATATACCCGGTATCATCGTCATATATTTACACATTTATACATATTATGTATTTATATATACATAAATGTATACCGTTGGATAATTTGTATTAAACGTAACACATTTCATGTTCCAAACGGTGTTAATTTAACAAAATGAATATGTTTAAAAGAACGTGGTACAAATATTATTTTAAAAAGTAAACACAAAAAAGATAATATCAGTATAGTTTGCAAACAAACCGTGGAAGTATTTTTTTCAGTAAAATTAACATTTATAATATGCTAAATTAACACGTATTTTATTCATCTTAAAAGTTTACGTTTTAAAACATTATTTTACAGTTATTGTTCATTTACTCATAAATTGTGTTATTTTGACACTATGGAATTTAACACAAATTATTTAAATAATATAATCACATTATGTTAAATTCGAATTTTTAACATTCGAATATGTTAAAAATTCAACACACAATTTTAACAAGGACTTGAGTAGACTGTTTTCAATACAGATACAAAATATTTAGTATTATATATCCGTACAATTATATACTTATTTCACTTACAAACGTGCGCTTTTTGTAAAATCCAAATTAAATGGAGGGATAAATTCTTAATTCTAAATAGTTAATAAAAAATGCACATTTTTTTTCTTCATCGCACTATTTAAAATTATTTTTAAATCTTTATTGTAAATAATTTAATTAAATACTCGATTAGATATACACATTTTTAATCCCGATTTGCCTGGTCAGACCGTTACAACCTATATATCAATCGCCGATATCCATTCTGACGGAAAAAAAATGTCCCATGACCACGCAGCGAAGCGTGTGTCATCGATACGTATCGGAGCGAATTTTGTTTGTTACTCTTGAGAGTTGTTTTAACGAAAAGTGTCCTAGAGGTATCATGGTATCGAGTTTGTCCGCGCGTTCAAGTGAAAATCAATGGAAACGTAAAAATCAATGAGAGCACAGAGCGAGCGATGTTGCTCCGCGTTCCACCCTCACGTACTCCCCTCACTCTCAATAAATTTTCCCTCCGGTTCGTGCAATTCTCGCGCATCAATAGCTCTCTTCGTATCTCCGACCTCGAACGCGTAGCATATACATGGTGATTGGAAAGATTCAGCAAAAAGTGGACTGGCGCATTGGCGCCTCCGGCGTCGCTCCTCAACTCGCGCCAAAGTAAGAAATAAGATTTATGAGGTAGATACATCGCGGTTTCAATCAAGGTTATTGAACATATTTCGATTCCAACGCAATGGTTTAATATACGATAGGAACAATGACGATGTCGCAGGTAAAAAGATCGCAAGTGATTGTATTATGGTATTCCGTTTCTTGCTTCTATATATGTGTCGAAAGAATCAATAATAAAAATTAATGTAATAACATCACATCAATGTACAGGTACGTACTTATGTAGATAGAATGTGACCATGATAAAGTTTTATCACGCTGATGTATGTATTGGAAAACTGTACATTTAATGACGTCGGTTTAATCGGCATCCCATGTTTCATATAAATATAACTTCTCGATAAAAACATGTAGATATTAAGATATACGTTTAATGAAAAACGCTTAAAGCAAAGAGTGTTTCTTGCCAGGAATTTCATGAACGCGTCTGTAGTCGACGATTATATCGGCGTCGTTCCTGAATCGGCAGTTCGGCTACATTTTGACGCCAATGAAATCTGTCGGTAGAAAGATCACACGAAACCGATTGAGCAAAGAAGGAACGTGCAGTACGATGTCGATAAACTTCTAATAAATGCACTTAATCATCTGCGTCAAGGCTGACGCCGTTGCACGTATGCAAAGGATGGACACACCTCCTCCATCGCGCTGCAATTACCGGCTGGCACGTGCACCGCGAGTCGGGAAGCTCGTGATTCTGCTCTTCGATTAAACCGATATAAAGGTTTAACAAAAATTAATCATTTTTAATTTAAAAAAAAAACGTACATTTTAAAGATTATTTTGTAACAAATCTCATTTCCACAAAATTCAACAAAATTACGAATATTTTTATATGCCCAATGAAACGATCAAATTTTTGTTTTCAGTTCAATTATTTGGTCGATTTTCTTTGACGGTTTATAACTTTATTGATAATTATTATCGCACACGGAAGGATGGTTTTGCTAAAGTAGAGAAAATTTAGCTTCACACACAGATACAAATCTGAAAATAATTTTGTTGAACTATCAAAATAACTATATGTGTAGGACGCTCAAGCTGGTTGCTAAAATATCAAAATTTTTTGCAGCATTGCTCATTATGCTTAAGTTTCTTAATAATTAAATTTTTATGGTTCAATAAAATTATTTTTAGATCCGTATATAGCTAAAGCTGTATATAGCTTTTTAAATATTTCAATAAAATCGTTCTTTTCTTGTTCCTAATTCTTTATTAAATTGTTTAAAATATGTTATGTTAAAATAAAAAATCCGATCTTTATTTCCATTTCACAATTTCTTAAAAAAATTGTAAGTGATACTTCTATATATGTATATATTTTACAAGTGGTTACATTCTAACAACTCAAGACCTTCAAGAATATGTAAAGGTATAACGTTACTATCCTTACTCTTTTTATCGTAATACATTTTCTCAAGAGGCGAACAAATATATTATCTCTACAATTATTTTTGATGACTAGTCGTTCGATCGTTACTGAGTTAATGGCTTCTCATTTTGTCCATGCGTCGCGATGCTTTGTGAACAATCTTCCAAGCGCTCGCCGGGATCGAGCAACGAGTGCAGCACCGCGATCGTCGATCGGCCATACAGTTGCGTGAGCGTCTGGCACACCGCCCCGACGCAATATTCTCTTGCGCACGAAAGCCATTAAACAGATTAGTCCGGCAACCGGATTACACGCGACACTGAGACGTCGGTGCCGCGGCTTTAATAGAGACGTGAAAGTCTTCGCAAAATACGCCTCCATATGCAACGGTATACCGCGAAAAAAACCCTTCATTCTCAATCCCGCCAGAATGGAAATTGATTGCGCGCTGGGTGGCACGAGAATTTTATGCGTGCGCGTCGCACACCGTCGGTAGTCGCGAGTGAATTCGTAATTAGCGCATTAATTGACCGTAATTCAGCGTGTAATTATTGCGCGCGCTTTGAGCGCACGAGAAGACCGTCAGAGAATTTTCGGTCAAATTTTTGCGAGGATGATGAAGTAATTTTACGTTGCATTATGTGACCGAAAACACTCGCCACAATTGGCAATGGTGAATGAACTCTTTGAAGTAAAAAAAGAAAATAAGGAACGAGTCATAGTTATTATTACGGGTATTTTCTGTTTAACAATATCCTATTAAATTACGCAATGTGATAACTGTCAATCATCTCATAACTTCTAAACAAAAAATAACTTCTAACAAGGAAATCCAGAAATCGCGAGATTCGAGGACTGAACGTAATGACAGGGGGCTTTAGTCGTCGGTCTGTCAACCCTCGTTAAGCTCAACAAACGGACGTAAAAGAAGCAACAGCGATCGAAAGCCCGCTACAAGCGGCGGCGCGTAGCAACTTCCACCCGGCAATGATGGGGGTTCTTGCCTTTTTTGCGTTATTAAAAATAATGGTGACATATATTAGTTTTAACGAAGGAAACTACCGGTTTTTGTTACCATCTTTATGCGCCCAGTCATTTGTTTTCAACGAAATAAAGGTTGTGCTGAAACAATGGATGCTCGGCTTTTACCAGTCGACACGATGTGAGGAAAGAAAAAAGGAATCAGGACGCATACGCAGCTACGCGAACGAGGAGAAAACAAAAGCAGAGGCGAGAGAGCGAGCGATCACGTGGTGGTATTCGCCCTCTTCTTCATGGAAGCCAAATCGTCGTCGAGATTCCATGTCGTAATTTCAATTTCAAATTATCCAATTCCAAAGCGTCTACACCCATTCCGTGAACCTGGCTTTCCCAGTAAAAGGAGAGTGCAAACATGAACGATAATTCTACTCTCGTGCTTTATTCTAACATGATTACAGATTGCATATATGTATGTGGCGTCGCCGTTAAATTTTTACAAATCTGTTTCCGAGCTTTGAAAATATTTTTAGAACGGTTAATAAATTACAGGACGTTAAGGCAATAAAACACGAAATTAATTATTTCATCACTTTATACATAAGTCTATTCAGAACGTATCATTACACGCATTACACGTAAATGCAAAATCATGGTATATTAATCTCGTACTTGCTCTCTGTTCAATGCGAAACTGTGTTGCGCATAATTTTATTTCAAGGATCTTTCATTTAGTTATGTACTATATCATGCATAACGGGTATTTAATTTATAAACGAATTTTTCATGACGCTTCGATATTGCCTTTAACACTCACTTCCCATCGGAGATTCCTTAGTGAAGAACTATGTCTTGTATATCGTAGAAAGTCAAGAGTCAGCAATTTAAATTACTTCGTGTAATAACGCGAGTTAGAGTAAAAAATTTAATTATCAGTTAACACCGGTGGCATGATTATCATACTAAAACACAAAAGCTAAAGCTTAATGAAATATTTCTTACAATATTTCTTATATCCCTGCTTGTTAAATTAATCTTCCCGCATACGTTTCTCCAAGTCCATGACTTATTTTCCAATAGTGTCGGCAATATTTTGAAAATCGCGGTGTGGAAAATCATCTTTTGTTCAACTTTCTCTTTACTATATGGAAAAGGTTACGGTCGGACACGGTCACAACGTCAAACTTTATGTAATATCTACAATCGGATTGTCTGAGGATCTCTGTCATACGCTCGAATGAGTTAAACTGATGTTGAGTAGTTTATGGTCTCGGTCGGTTTGTCGGAACAATTTTTCAGAACAATTCTAGAGGATTACCGTGACGTATTATTCACGGTAATCTGTTCAAATTTCCCATACCACATCGGTTTACCCATAAATTTACAGCTGACTAAAATTTATTATTATATGCTTCGTGAACTTTCACGAAAAAAACATACCGTATTCATAATCCCTGAATTTTTTTTATAATATCGTGATGAGATAATATATATATATAGAACGTTAAGAAAAAGCTGATTGCTAAAATGTAAAAAATTTTTGTAATATGCTCATCATGCTTGAGTTTCCTACATAATTATTTTAATTATGGTCGAATAAAATTATTTTCAGATTTTATGTGTCTACTTATAAATTTATAAATATTTCAAAAAAATCATTCTTTCCGTGTATCACTAACTTTTTGATAAAAGTAAATATACTTTCTACGCTATAACTTTTGGAATTCTAAAGGCTCTTAAAATGACAAGATAATTACGTGTTCGAAGATAATCTACGCAATGGAATTTAATCACAGAGGAATTCATAGTAGTCGAGTAGTCCTTTCGACTTGTCTTTCTCTTCTATCGATTAAACGTAGATATCTATCGCTCCCCTTTCACGTTTTTCTATTATTCAATTTCTCGAGTTAATCTTGCGTAAGGTAAAGTTGTTGTAATAAACATGCTCGAGCTTATTAGTTTTAAAAACACCCACAGCACATCAATTTTCTTTCGAATGTCGCTAAGTCTCCCCGAGTTAAATTAACGAGGCAATTCTACGCATTCACCAAGATATAAATCGCAATTTAATCTGTGCTTAAAGCATGATTAATAATGATCGTATCGCAAGTCAACATGGACTCGTAGGATAAATAATCGTTTTCCAACGATAACCTTATGGACAGTCGAGTCAAAGTACGACTTGAGGACTCTCTATAAAAGGTCACATACCATTAATTATACACTTTGCTGATTTGCAAACGACACGATCCTCTATTTCACTCTCTCTTTCTCTCTCCCCCTGATACGCTGAATCACTGAATTATTTTAACGTCTCTCAGTCGTTTCCTAAATCACACGAACATGGAATTTCACTTCTGCCGAGCGACAGTCATGACGATTTATTTATTTATTCGTGACGAGAATGTTTATGGAAAACTTTAATGATGTGAGAATTTACTATAAAGATCTTAGAAAAGGTCATAAAGAGATTCGTCTTGCGTTTCATAATCTTGGTCCTAAATGTGTAAAAATGTCCCGATGACATCGATCCAATCCCGAGATAAATTTTTCCATTTGCTTAATGCGATTTAATAACCAAAATCCGTTTTGCGTCCAATATGAAACCGAACGAAATGATATTTACAAGCGAGACGGCGAGAAGAATACGATATTTCTTCCGGGACAGCGGTTTTTCACGAGCACCACTACGAGATCCGCAAAATCACCGTCATAAATTTTCACGCTGCGGTTTCCGGTCCACACCACGAAATTTATTAATGCAAATCAGACGCTCGTATAACGCTTGAATGGGAATGATTTTGATTGACGATCCGCGCGAGCGATTTGTCAGCTTTTCACCGACGCGCGCCGTCATTCGAATGCTGCTATCAAATTACCGCGCTAAATTTTCCCATACTAACGAGTGGTCCGTGCGATTTCCATACGCTTCTGTCTCGCTGAAATTTATTAACGCCAATAAAATGCGCGTGCCGAGCTTGTAGAGCGATGCGGAAAAATTCTTTTATCAATGGACGAACCTATACGTTCGATTTAATCTCGCTGTTCGCGCTCGAATGCCTTTCGACGGGGAGGTACTTCGATCGAGAGTAACTTCGCATTGGGTCTTACAGTCACTGAATTATTCTCATAGTCTCATATATATGCTCACAGTCGGATATATAGTTAACGTTAGACACGTGTGTACACTCGCTCGTAACACAAAACGCAATGCATAGTAATATATGCAGGCGCCACGAAGGAGTTGCATTCTGGTCGCTGGAGCATTCTGCGAAGCATAATGTCATATATCTGTTTTATTTCTTCTCGATAATAAGGTCACGAAGACTATTCGTGATATTAAATTTGAGATAACCATATTGAGAGAAATTGTATAATATTTGTGTAATGTAAATATCACGTACAGAATCAAAAAGTCAGATTTATTGACTTTAGATAAAATTTTAGATTATGTACAATTCAAGCATGTATACATATATAGTATTGAATTATATGTATATTCGTTATTAATGTTTTTTCGCTTAATCCGTAATATGAAATGTTAGAATTTATTTCTCAAAAGTGAGTATAAACAAATATTATATCAATATTACTGCAAATGTAAGAAAATTTATTTATTATATCTAATTAGCAAAGAGAATCTCGATAAAATTGCTGGAAACATGACAAAAAAAATTAAATGAATTCGTAAGAAATATGGCATGATAATTTTATCAAGTAGGTACAATTTTCCATAACTACCTATTAAATATTATTGCGATTTTTCAGAAGTATCATTATAGTCTGTAAAAGTCATTGTCAAAGAAATATTAAAAAATCCACTTTATAATCTTACATTATATAAGTTTGCGTGTTCAATAAAAAGAGAGAAAGAAACAATATATTTTTAATACTTTTCTTTATTCCTAAGTATTTTATTTTGTGGTATTTGGTGATGTATAAATATAATCTTTTTATGTGAACTTAATTTTTTCTTTCGCGAGATGTATAGTGTTGAAATTATATTTATTACGTTTATATAAACTTTTATTATATATATAATCTTGTATAGATATATTCGTGTGTGTATTATATTACAATAAATGGAAACAGCTGAATAATGTAGAGAATTATAAAATACTGCTGTAGAGAGAGAGAGAGTTTCTTGAAAACACAAAATTCTCGCTGAAGTATATAAAAAGATTATGTATCCAGGAAGAAACCTTCGTCGACGCCAAACCACTGACTTCCGGCACAATGCTTCGACGAAATCACATGTGCATCGCGAGTCGGAGTACAAAGACATAATATGGCCAGACATTTCTCTTGCCTGCTGAAACCGTGGAAAATCACGAAACCCGGCCGAATCACGAGCGGATCGCATCTGCTAACGACCAGAGTGAATCCGACGAGGGAAGTCGCCTGAAAGGAATTTAAACCAACTCTCTTCGCGCTCTATCTTGACGTGCTCCTGTTTACGTGGCGAAATCACCGTTTCCAAGCTGCGCGGAAATCGGCTGAATGCCGATTCGAAATCCGTGACGGTCCCGGGCATCTTCGTCGCCCCTTTAAACCGCACCGAGTATAATCATATCGGTCGTCATCTGCCACTTTCTACGTTTTCGTTATAATTCTTTGAGAGAATAAAAAAGGGAATTTGTAATGTTGCGCATTATGCTGCACTATCGCACTATGCTCGAAAAGTTTAGTCTTCAAAGTGGAATCCAAATTGTAATTTTGCCGAAAAAATAGACAATGATTCATGTTCTATAAATGATACTCCAATTGTGTATTATATGTGTATGTAGAAACAAAAAGCATATTTCTTATGTTATAATTAATGTGATCAGATATTTTTGGATTTAAAACGAGATATTAAGTGGAAGAGAGGGAAGATGTATGAATGTAAATAATTACAATAAGTCACTTGTTTTTAAAAATAATGCAATTATTTATATTTGTCATTCGAAATTATCTGCTTAATAAGGCGAATCCTTAAGAAATGTATAAAATTTTTGACAACTGAAATCAAAATTAATTTTCGTTACTAATATTGTTCTTAAAATACGAATTCAAAGTTAAGTTTTTTCCACTGTCTACACTTTATTCATTACAGAGGAAACATTCAACTACTGCATTATTTTCTAGAAGCGATAATATATATTCTATAATTTGGCATAATTTATAAAATATTTTTCAACGGGATCTTTTGTTACTTTTTGCTAAAATTGGGACATTTGACATGTTTGGCAGGACAAATATCCCGAAAACGAAATGTCACATTAATTATAATAAAACATTATTACATTCTTTTCCTTTTTTATAAAATACGTTATTATCAAGACTCAACATAAATTTTATTAATATGTGTGATTGCCAATAGCGTGCGTCTCTGTATTTTATAATTAAAATTATAATTAAAAGTATACATATAAAGTCACGCCAACACATTTAAATCTATCGAACGATACATCGTATGAGTAAATGTTATTCGCATTCGCATCGGTCCTTCTCTTTGAAAATTTTAATGAAATTCAACTGGCGGTTATTTTTATGCATCGCGCAGCTGGTCCTTCTTAACGAAGGCACATTGTAAAACGTAGGACAGCACGTATCTTCGTGGGCGGAGAAGCCCGCAAAAGCCGCATCGGTCCCCGTGAAATTTTCAATTCGTCGCGGCGACGTATCTCTACGCAGTCCTCTGGTCGCGCGACTGTCCCGACACAAGGATATGCTTTAAGTAGCCCGACAAGTATTGACCCTTGGATGGATATCCTAATATACACAATTGCGGTATAGAAAGTATTGATCGCTGGTCGAAACTTGTGCCGTTGCCTTGTCGGCGATTTGACTCGCACGACCCTCAGCTCTGTGCCTGCGCACCGAGCGCACTTTTGTTGCAACTGTTTCTCAAAGTATTCAGCAGCACAGTAGCGAACTTTCCTGCTAGTGAATGTTACACATACGTGAAATTTTATGATAATCGAAACAAACGCTCAATACCTTCGTTCCAGAAAATAACACGCGCTAGTTTAAATCGGCTACTCGAGGAAGTTTAAGATTTGGAACACATTCATATCGTGCATTTCAAGCTATTTTGATTTGTTACATACAACAGAGTTATCACAAATTCCTCATTCTAAAATTTGATAACTTTCCCTGACTTTCAATAAAGTTTTAAATTTTTTGGTATTTTCGTCCCGATTTGAAAGCCATTATTTGTCGAAAAATCAATTTAACATAGTAATGTAAATTATTATTATTGTTATTGACACTACTTGCATTTTTAATTGTTAAGTTAGTAGTATTCCAAAACTGTATAAGTGTGATATACGTACATTAAACTTCTATAAAGTCAAAAATTTTAATTTTCTAAGAAATGTTGCAAATTTTCTGACTTTTCTTTGATTTCCCTGACCGTTTTCAATTCCACTGACAATTTCCTAATTTCCCTGGTTTCCAGTTTTGTGGCAACTCTGTACAAATAATATTCAATATGAGACAATAATCAGAAAACACATTATGTTCAAGTTAAAAGAAAGAAAACTGAAAGTTTAAACAAAAGAACAAACATTCGTAAATATATCATTTATATCATTTGTGTTTATGGCGTTTATGCAATTACGATATAGTATTTTTAGTATTATTAATTTTAAATAAATCCGTGAAATTTCGCTGATAAGCATAAAAACGAGCGTACGAAAACACGTATTGAAGAGAATTAATAGATTTTACGAGAGCCCCCTCTTTTCTACTATAGCTGTGAATTACTCGTTGCACGCCCCTCGATTTCATGCCGTCGTTCGAATGAAAATTCTTGAGGTACCTCGACGCCTCGATCCTCGAGAACTCTGTCACGGTGGTAAGTGTCTGGCCGCCAGACCCCACCAGCAAGCCCCCATAATAAAACACCCCGTACGGGCACACCGACGTACGGACAATCGCCTATTGTATAACGTGCCATGAAAAGCAGCGGCTTCAATTAACTTTTCGTGCACTTTGCAACGCGCGGATCCGAAACCGTTCCGACCGCTCCGCCCATCGAAACCGCCGGAAATATTGCTGAAACGTCTTTCAAGTTGTGGGTGTGAAAGTGCCGTGGAAATGTTAGAGGAACTTTTAGAAATCTATCTTCTGAGAGCTCTTGATATATTATCCTAATTTCTAAGAAAGTTAATTCTATCAATTTTTGCATTAAAGATAATTCCAGAAAATTTAAATTATTTGTGAAAATATTTTCTACGTACATTTTTAAGAAGAAGAGGAAATCTGCTCTTAAAATTGTCTGTCAAACAGATAGCTTTGCAAATTATGGTAGATCTCTGTTGTAATTTGGCCGCATTTTTCAGTCACAAAGGTAAGAATTAGCGGGGGGTAAAATTGTGGGACTGCAGCAAACGTTCAGATCCGCCGACGATACACACAAAGGGACGTGCAGTTGCTCAAGACGACTCCTTTGAGGGAAAACCTTTTTGAAGTTACCGCTTTTAACTGCCTTTCCACTGACACGCACGTTTCTCGGCGGGCGATCCCATAACTTTTTGCGACTCTTCAGCACTGCTTGCGGTACCGAAATTGGAGTCACATCGATTCACGTGCGCATGATTGTTTTAACAAATATTTATTTTCCAAAGAGAAACTATCGAACAACCATGCTTTTAGGAAAAACGCACTGGCGCCGTTTCTCCGATGTTGATTTTGGCATGCATACGTCAAATCCAATATGTTTACTACCGTGAAATTCACTTAATTTGCATTCAAACGGGTGAAGAGAATGTTTGCTTTTCGTAAACATACCTGAATAATACACCTATCGTAAACGAATAAAGCAGGAGCGGTTTGGACATTAAAACAGTTTCATGCACGCACACGAATATTTTAAAGGAAAATCTCCCTTCTTGCCGTCATTGAATATAGACGCGTTCGCTCACACATGTTTAATATAAATTTTTAGTGTAGAGAAAATGAACGGAAGTGAACGACATTTTAAGTGGCGCGAACGACAATTGTAAAATTATAATGAGAAAGTTGACACGCCATTTCGAGGAGCGAACGAGTAATTGGCGCTTTTCTGCTGCTGATAAATAAGTTCGAGCGCCTATTAGGCGCTGCGTAAGAGGGTGAAATGAAAACTCCAAGTTATGATCATTGGACCTTAGAAAGCCATCTGCTAACCTTAACACGTACCAGAAGCTGGCGGCGCGACGTAAGAACTCGTCTCACCGTTTCCACTTCGGATACATCTGGATCGCATAAAAGGAGCAAAAAGACCCGTGCCGAAAATCGCTGTAGGAAGACTTCTATCATCGAAAGGGTGCTGGCGTTAATGATACTTATAGGAACCAGCAATCGCGTTTGTTTAGTCTACGTTTTTACTTAATGAAAACTCATAGAACGTTTAGTATTATTACACTTCTTGTAAAACTTTCGAAATTATTTTTAACAATTTAATTTAGTTAAAGAAATCGTACGATAAAAATATTTAACTTAATATATTAACTAAAGCAGTAAATGATACATCAATTATCCTTGATATATTAATTATCAAACATTTTTCATTTTTGCTTCAAGTTCAGTTTAAATCTGCCGGCAGAAGAAAAGAAGAAAATATTTCAAGATATATCTTCCACGAGAAATGTATATTCGTGATTCGTCAAGTTACAAAGAAAAATAAAATATCAAAAAATCCTTCGCATGAGAAATCGCACTAATTGCAAAAATAAATTAAACAGAAGAATATGAGATATAAATCTATATTCCATTTATTCCTGTATCCTCAATGTTCAATGTTTCTCGACAGAATGAGTGTTAGGCAGACATAACTACATATACAAATGTACGTAATAACGCTTCTTGTTTTCCTGAGGACGTTACATTCAACTGTTATTCCGATAAGAAAATCTCTTGGAGCAGACGTATTTTCTAGTCTTTCGTGACCGTAAATTACAATTTTAGGTATGCGTGAGTCACGTAAGAGTACCGATCGGTAGACGTGAGGTCGAGGAAAGTGCACGGTGCAAAATGCGTGCGTGCTTCTCGAAGCCGCCTCGCATGATTCGATAGCAAAACGCTCGTCGGGATGGATGATGATGGGTTTCCGTAGGTTAGCCGATATGCGGAAATTAAAATTAACCGGTGAGAAATAAAAAGAAAGACGTTCAATGATCCGTTAATTGAGACTACGTCCGGCAACCGAAGAAATCGTATAAGAAACTTGCGACGATATTCAATTGATCCGACGAGGAACCACTTTACAATTTTCCACGGAACACTTCGCGCGCGAGTCCGTCTGATTTTTAATTGCAGACACTGCGCGTTATCGCGAACGACGCGACTCATGGCTAAACTCATCGACGATCGTTATTAAACGCTCTCGCGCATAATTTTTACGCGCAGGGAACACTTTGCGATTTTCCGTCGTCGCGTCGATTATTAATTACATGCAAGTCTCTCGAAATAACGTAACGATGGTAAAGACGATAAATTTTAGCCGATCGTAATTACGAGACGGTGATTATGGGCTGGAGTAATTTGTGCGCGGATAGGGATCACTTTACGATTTTCCATGGTCGATCGATACAATTTTGATCCACATCAGATCAGATTACCTATATTACACGATATATTTTAATGAGATATATTAGGCACATGGGCAAACGGTGCCAGGTTCCCGTTCGGACCCAGCCTCCCAGCCTTTAAGTTATAATTAGAGAAGATAATATTAATTCCGTTGTCCTAATTTTTATATGGAATTTGTGTGAGCATTTAAGAAGCAAACAATACAAAACCAAATTACTATGAAATACCCATATAAAAAGCACTTTAATTTTCTACATTTCATCAAATACATTTATTGCTAATATTTTAAAATTACAATATATTACACATAATTATTTATTACTTATTATCATATTTATAATTATTATATTACATATTAATGTTTATGCATACATTATTTCACGACAATAATTATTCGGCATCGAGTATGAGTAATCTAAAGTTAAATGATATATTCCCATGATTCGACACATAGAAACACGTTTGAGTTTCTTGAAAGAACGATACGGTGGGAAAGAAGAGAAATACATCCGCTTGATAATCAAGATATCAAATTTCGCGATTTATAGCGTTTTAGGACGACCGAGTGGTTCCAATATTCGATAGCGCTATTTATTAGACGGTATTCGAGCGGGCACGATCCCTTGGAAAGTTTGCCACGTATCCAATTTCGAGCATTTCCTCCCACACGGAAATGCACGTAAGATCCCACAGCAAAAAGGATCAGAGTAGGAGGATTTGCAACGCCGTCTCATTATACCTCTCTCGGTGACATTCCGAAGAATATCGACATTCCGCGTTCCTTAACGATTCTTAATTGAAATTGACGTGAAATAAGCATTAAGCATTTTCATATTCCGTAGAATATGTTAAAAAATTCAAAAATTGACCGCTTTTAGCAATTTATTTTGCAACTGTTGGAAATCTTTAAAAATACTTTTAAATCTAATGGAATAGTCTCATCTCTCAACGAAAAAAATTTCCAACAATGCAATATTGCAAAATAAATATTCTGATGAACGCGGCCATTACTTCTTTAATATTACAACTGTTCTTATTAATTCTCCGACTCAATCCATTGCCCGCTCCACGTTTTAATTCCTTACTTCAATTTCTGCCATGTCATCGGTTTTCTTTCAATCACTCTGTTTATCATTCCTATCTCGCAATCACCAGCGCTTACTTTCGTATTATCTTTTTTCTTATTAATACTTATACGTTTGCAAGTCAGTGCTGTTCATTCTCGTTTGTCTACCTGCTTTGTTATTTCGATAAAAATCTGCGTTGCCGCATGACGTAAAAATTGTTCCTGACAAGGTTCCATTATATTTTTTTGTCAGATTGTTTCTGAAATGACTCTATCACCTCGTAAGTCTTAACGACTTTCGAACAAAGCCAAGAGAATCTTCTAACACAAATTGAAACGGGAGCACAAGAGGCGCGTGCCGGCATCCAGTAGCACGCTTCATTCGCACAGAAAACGCTCTAATAATAACTGAAAACTAGTCTGAAAGAATTTGAATGTGCATCCGACATCACTATGTGGTTTTAATATAGAGACTTTATTTCTAAAAACAGCATGACGTCTACGATTACTAAAAAAAGACTGTTAGAGAAAGAAAAATTTTGTGCAAAAGTAATTGAGATTTTTCCTAGCAAATATATTCAACTACCGCTTTTCAAATAATTTCGAAAAAATTAGGTTTAGCAAAAGTTAATTCAAGTAACACAAAATTTATGATTATTGTAGACTGTCCGAAACAGTAATGTCACCATTCTTCTAAGGCCTAAGCCATTCTTAAAATGGGCAGAAAATGCAACCCTTATTCGAAAGTGTTATTTATGACGGACACAAGCCTTTTGCGTCAAAATATGCCGAAATTTTGGCACACTCCAAGACGCAACCTTGTGTGCCTTTTATGTAATAAACACGACGTCTTCATATTTCATAAAATCAATATTTTTAACCCTAGTTCAAAACGTATTGTAAAGATCAAGAGTTGTCAAACACAAAATTGAAATATGTTCTAGTTGCATAATAAGCAAAGAGGAAGCAACGAGGAAGAATATAAGACTAAAATCCTTTTTGAAATCCTGCTAACAAAGACATTCGTCGAGCTCTGAGTCAAAACTAATTAAATTTTCATGCAAAAGGTATGCCCTAGTTAGTTAAATACCAATTAATAATGCCTCGATAACGGCTAATGTCATCCTTTTGTCACAACATGAAAGTAAACGAAACGTCGCTGTCTCTTTGGTACTGAAGTCGTTACTGTAGAAAAAATATTTGTCTTTTTCCTTATCTTAATTTTTATATCTTAATTTTTATATTTCGTCATATATATGTATATATAAACTGTTATAGTGCAAAGAAATCATATTAAGAAAGTAATAAGTTCTATTTAAAATATGGAATAATTTTTTCTCTTGTCACGCAAACGCAACACACACACACACACACACACACACACACACACACACACACACACACAC
>NW_017257338.1:4925088-4954733 GCF_001594055.1 Mycetomoellerius zeteki
TACACACACACACACACACACACACACACAAGGTGGGTCTGATAAAAAATTTGTAATTTTTCGAAAACGGTTAGAGACCTCATTAAAAAAAAGAAGTATTTAATTTTAAGATATTAAAATGTTTTATTCTTGACTCCATTTTTTAAACACTTAAAGATGTTTTAGTTTTAAGTGTTTAAAAAATGAGGACAAGAATAAAACACATTTCTTTTTACAGTGCTCTCATCAAAATTGTAGGATAAGTAAGGAGACGTACTTTGATGACCTTTAGTAATTTTAAATGTACTTTTTACTACTAATAAAGCCTTTTTACTATACCAATAAAAAATTTTTTATAATAGAAAAAGATATTTTTTAGTCATTCTATTGATAGCAATAAGCTGAATATCTTTATATTAATACATTATATTTTTGTACAATTTTTTAATCTCTTATCACATACATTTATATTACAGTTTTTTTTTTTTCGAAAATTCAACTACACTTTCGGGATATAAATTTAAAACAGTTAGACTATAAATTTGTTAGACTAAACAATTTTTTTTATCATTTCAATTAAGATCTGTTTTCACAATATGTCATTACCTAAATATTAAATGTTACCAAGAGATTCATCAATGAAATTCATTCATGAATTTCTTGGTAACCTTTAATCTTTAGGTAACCATATATTGTGAAAACAGGGCTAAGAAAGTTAAGTAAACATTGCCCTATCAACATAAAAAAATGAATTAACTTAACTTTACAAAAAAATCATCAAATTTGTATACTGAGAAAGTGATTTTTTAAAAATCGTCAAATTCATCACAACTTAAAAAGGGTAATTTTTAAAAAATTGTGAAACAAAAATGATTAAATATATTTGATCGTGTTAAGAATATATTCTTCTGGATGATATTATCTGATTAATCGATAATTTTCTGTCAAATTAAAAAATAATTTTTTGTGTTGTGTCACTTTCGAAATAAGGAAATATGGAATAAAGAATATTATCATTTTATTTCTTTATTATAAGATTTTAAATTTTCTTTTTGTCAAATTTAGGATTATTCACGTTCGCCATGAGAAAATGGTTATCTAAAAAAAAGGTGAATTGTTTTTCTTTAAAAAAAATTATTAAAAATTTTTTTTTTTAAATCTGCCTATATTTCTATCACACTTATTTAAAATCTAAGTGTTGTCTTCTACTGTTTATATGTATTTGATGCTCTAGTTATTGAGTTTCAAAAAGAAATTGGCTTTGTCACGGTTTTTTATTGTTAAAAAGATGCACGATCTTCTGAAAATTGGCTCTTCTTTTTAAGACATTAAAAAAAATATAGAGCGGAACGACAATTTATTATGATAAACGTTACGAAAGCGTAAATTTATTTCTTTACATTGTTACAGTTTAGATGACCATTTCTTTGTAAAATGAAGGATGAATCGCGTATTGACTGCGACTATGAATCTGTTTTTTATGGCTGAACTAGTATATACCTACTTTTGAAACCAAAAGTAAAATAGGTATATGTTTGATATTTGGCGAAAGCGAGAAAGAGAGTTCTAATGCAGTCTAGTACAGAAATAAAAGATCTTGTGTCACCACGACTATGTTACAGTTTAGACCAAACGCTGTTATATCTGCCAATAATATAAATACTCTCTCTGGAAATTTTTCTTTCTAAAAAAGAAGACAAGAGAAATTTTTACGAGAAATTTGACAATGGCCACTTTCTTCGCCTTTCTTCTAAAAAAAATATCTTTCTTCGCCAAAAACACAATGTGCTTTTTCTCAAGACTGAAGGTTCTGTGATGTTTTTTCAGTGCTAAAAATAATATAATACCGTATATGCGCATTTTTCTTCATTAGTCTCTAATGGAAAAAGAATTTTAACGACTCTTGTCTGTAAATACTCATCAATGTCATAAAATTTAAAACCGCATCAACGAAACAAAAATCCTGTTTTCTCATGTATCTTACGGACTTAAATTCAATTAATCTGCGTCTATCGGACTTCCGACGGGCCCACACGGCGTTAAAAATACGTGGCGCGTCTCGATCAGCGGACTTAATTCGATGTTAATTCTGCCACCGGGTTGATGAACGGACCTCACATGGGTTGCGTTATAATGCGCTCTTAAGCGGCGCGCATACACGCTCATTGTGCCGTGTATCACGAGCAGAGGTGCGATTGCCTCCTTGGTGGTCCCGCAGCACAAATTTATCCGCGTCACGTTAAAGGGTGGCGAACCCGAAGAGCTCTCCGCGAGGCGGCAGATTGGTAGAAGTCTGTCGTACAAAACGGTGGTTTTACGATTAAAATTACGATATTTTTATGTTCGCGGCTAACTGAAAGTTAATGCGCCGTCAAATCGTCTCTCTCGTTTTCTTCGGTTGACTCCGATGCCGTCCCTTCTTCTGCGGTAAAACTCCTTGTTGCCGACTGATCGAAAGAGGGTTGACCCTCTCCTCCTTTCTTTCGTGATGTACCGGTTGCCGATGTGCTCGAAAGCGGGTAGCACGTAATTTGTGCGATGGACGTTTTTGTTGTATACTAACTGACATATAAAACGCATAAATAACATGGAGGCGATTGGCATATGCGCCTTCACTGTAAAAAATAAAATGTTAGGTTTAACTTACAAAATGTTAATTTTAACATTTTTGCATGTCTCCGAAAGTCCACTATATGACTATAAGTTAAAATTAACATTTTATTTTTTACAATGTATGTTTGTCTATAAAAATATATTCAAGAGAGAATAAAACATTCAGAACGCCTGCTACATCGACAAAATGTAAATATTATATGTTTCAGAGAGCTAAAAAAAACTGTCGTGAAAAATACTGGCAACTAGGTATCTGTATGCTGTAGGCAACTACTATGCTGTATCATACACTTCTTTCACGAATACATATATAGAGAATTTTATTATTTTTTTTTTTCGTAGAGAACGTTTACGACTTAAATCTATGATTTTATGTTTCGAATGGATTTATGATCTATAAAACTCGGCGTTTAGATTCGATCTAAATGTTATAGCTTGCACGGAATCATCATTCCTAAAGTCTATTTTTTTTTTTTAATTGAAATTATACAACACATCCCGGTGGCCAAAGCGTGCCGACCATTAAAATGATTTAAAATAGGAGTTAAGCCTAGGTGGCCTGTAAAATAGTTTACTATAAAAAAAAAGGAGAAAGCAGAAAATTATTTTCTAATTTCACATTTTCCTAAGTAATATATAATATTGTCATTTTTTATTTGTAGAAATTATTTTCACAGAGAAACGTTTAAAAAAAACTGCCAGTTGAAATCTGCAAAAAATAGGAAAAGAAACGTTCGATCACTATTTCAATGTCAACTGGTCAAACTGATTTTTTTTTGCAAAGGAAGATTTAAAGAAAAACCTTTACTACCGTTTGAAACGTGCAAAAAAATACGGAAGCCGTTGTTCGACGTGGTGGTCACAAGGTCATTCATTTTTTCGAATTCTTTTTTTTCATTAGCTAGCCGCAAAATGTAGCGATAGATATAGCCAAATATTTCAAAAAGATATATATATTAAATATGAACATATATGACGGAGCGTAGCAAAAGTAGAGTTAACGGTATAAATTAAGCACAAGAGCACAAAAAGTAAAAGTAAGTGTAATAATTTCTTTTTGCTCCCTTTAGAAACTCGATCCTTTCCATGAAAAAAAGCCTTTCCGGAAGGCAACAAAATTAAACATTTCAATAAAACAATATTTTGACTTGTGCGATACAACCCTTCCATCTAAAAGGAATTTCATAAGGGTAAAAAAAACTCCTCTTGGTATCATAAAACTGACTAGCTTTATATTTTTACCTCACCCTTCATGGGCAAATGCGCGACGGGAAATAGGCATGGGAGACGAAAATACCATATTGCGACTCTAAGGAAACGACTGTCCGCAGCCGGCAAACATATAAATCTGTATTTCCCGGCGGAGATATACGATGAGACTAACAGAAGCTGTGCGACAAAAAATAGTTACCTACAAGTCTTACCTACAAGTCTAAGTTTCTATGAATGATTTACATCCATTGACAAATTCTATCGCACGATGAGATGTTTCAATGTTTCATCATATCGTTACCTGGTATAAAATAGGAGAAAGCGTAAATGATTAATAGATCGAAATAAATTGTATTATCTATGCTGTTACTTTCATTATGTTGATTTAATCATTAATAAACTATCGTGTATTTATTATTTAAAAATTTGACTGTGTCAATGCGAGACATACTTATGTTTTAGATAACTAAGCGTGCTGCTCCAGAATATATGCAATGATTTCGACTATTTTTACATTAAATTTGTTTTTAAAAATATTGTTTTATGCGAACATATATTAATATATATATATATATATTTCAGCAAAATCGTTCTTTCTATGTATTAGATACCTGGGTGCATCGTACGTGTATGCACATATCTATCTAAAAAAAACAAACAGCGAAATTGATTTAAGTTGGTTCTTTAGTAAAGTCTCATCAGGGCCCACCCAAAATTACAAATACCGGCATAATTTGAATAAAATATTAAAACTATGTGTATATCTTAATGAAATAGTATGAAACATACGATAGTAAATCAAGAGCTGCTTCTTCATCAAACGAAAATAAAATGAGATTATGTTTACTTTTCGAGGTTTTTATATACAAGTTTATGCAATTACATTTTCGACCCCATTTTTTTCTCTCTTATTTCATCATTAACCTACCTAGAATTTTGCACACGTCAATTTCGGTACTTCAACTTCATTATATAAAAAAATTAGACATTCCTATGATAACTCGATTTACTAAAGAACCACCTTAAACTTATTTTTACTATGCAAATTCCATTTTCTTTCATTCTTTATTGGCGCATTAATGTAAAACAGTTTTCTGAATCAGTTGAAATCAGTTCAAATTTTCAAAGAAGGAAGTTTGATTAATCACTTTTGGCCATTTCGGATGTTTCGCGATAAATCAGTTGCGCAACTAGGACAAAAGGATCCGACGGAGCAACCCCGCGTATCTCCCAAGCGGATCTTTATCAAAACGTAATGACAAATCGATCGCTTTGTAGAATCCACGGACTCCATCGAGGTTTACGACCTCACGCATCGCGTTGTCGATTTTTAATCGTAAATTTCGGTCTGGCCACACGCGCGTCGGCCTAGACCACACGCGTTGCGTATGGTCGGCTCGTGGTGAGAAATTACATTTTTATATGCGTAATCATCGCCAGAGTGGACTGCCCAGACCGCGAGCAGAGGGAGAGAGAGAGAGAGAGAGAGAGAGAGAGAGAAAGGTAAAGGGAGAGAAAAACGACAGCGTCGAGGATTGGCTTCTGTTCGCCACTAAATGCAGACGTGCTATTGGCCGCTCCGCCCGATTCCGGTTTTTTATGATTACGAACAAAGCCGGCGTACGCGTATGTGCTCGTTAGCACAGGCAACAAGTCGTTTGACCGGGTGGAATTTGTCGCTTGAGTCCTTTCGCAATTGTCTCTGAAGCACCGAAAAGTGCCACTAAATGTATTTCTGAAGGTTTTTCTCGCAAACAAAGACAGTACCTTTTCGTAATCTTCTCGTTTTTTTTACTATTTGAAAAGCTACATTAGTATAATTTTTCAAGTAATAAATACACAAAGGTTATATTATTCGATATTAATTTCAAATAAGAGCTAATGGTGTGTTTTGTTATCCTGATTTATTTCTTTTCCTTTTTTAATATGTCCTTGAAGGGGAACATAGAAAATCCAGTCCCTTTTCCTAAAGAGAAAATAATTTGTGTGCTGTCATCATTCTGTTAAAAATTCCCATAGATTTTCTTTCACGTTAAACAGGTGTACACACACATATATGCCGTAAGTATCCTCATAACTAATTTATTAAAAATACAAAAAGTGTAATTTATTACAGAATATTATTTGTGAGCTAACGCAAGGCAGCATATACAACGAAGAAGACGACGTCGATGTTAGTCAACCTGTCGAGCAAACCTCCGCTTTCATCCCGAAGGTCAGAGAAATGAAGAATCCACAAAGATTCTCACGTCTGCTTGACCTTCGACCCGTCGAATGGTCGCGTGGGCCGTCACTCGTTAAAGTTAATACGGGCTCGCGACAGTGTACGGTTGCCACAAGTACGTCTCGCTCCCTTTCACGCTTCTCTGTAGAAAGTTCTATCATCACGTTCAACTTTTTCTTCGTTATTTTTATGATTCGCTGATTATTACTTTTAATTATGCTTTAAATATAGTGTTTATATTCGGTTAAAATTAACCCGAGAGTAACCATCTCTTTCTTTTACGTATACAATCACCTGAATTTTTATTCCAATGAAAATTATTAACAACATCTGAGAACATTATAGATATGGATTTAATTACAATTTTAAAAAAAAAAGTAATTAGAAACCAAATATTAAACACAGAATAAACACGTTAAATAGCTTATTATATGTATAATTTTTAAAAATACAAATTTTAATTGATATATATATATATATATATTGAAATCTTTTTTTATTACAAGTTGGAACTGCATATATTTAAAAGTTCATAAAGAATAGTTATTTAAAAAAAGGAAGTATATGTTGAGTAATATTTATATAAAATAATATTTTACAACAGTTTTTCGCTGCGGAGTATAAATATGTCCCAGATGATTATTTCGGGGTTAAATAAAATAAAATAATATGTCTATCTACCTAAATATATTATATATTTATACACTAATATCCTTTACATTTATTCTCTTTCGATTTCTTCTTTCGTTCATCGCTCGCATATTTTCTCAGTCTTTCATACTCGCTAGCATCTATCCTTAGTCGCAATCTTGTCTCTTACAAAGGAAAGGAAGATGACGCGGCGAGACGGCGCGGTGCAAGAGTGTCAGATATCTTCGTGACAATCGCATGGTGCCGCGTGCCAGATTATCCACCACGAGGCGAATTGTTTCTGCGTCGTGACTCGACGTAAGCCTCGTTGTCACGGCTGTCTTGTCCCGGCAAGGAGAATATTAAATTAGTACCGGCTGCATTCACGATGCTCGCGCGCGCAACGCAATGCTACGCGCGTCAATCGCTATTACATGCATTTTTCTTAACCACCCCTGATTCGACCGACAGACCTACGCTGTGCTTCGTATCGAAGCAATCCGAAGCCACGAGATGTTAGAGCGGTGCCATCCCATATAGCTGCACTATTACCCACCGCGGAAACTCTTCGTTTTAATACGTGTATGTGCTCCGGCTTGTAATAATCTAGAGTTAAAAAATATGGGTATCGTCGAAGATTTATGCCGCGCTGGCTAATTAAGCAGTTACAGCGGAACTCGAAAAACGTAATTCCGAGGAGTCTGACTTTATCAAGCGCGTGAACGTACAAAGAAGAGACTCACGAGGGGCGTTCGTCCGAGGATCGTCTAGCAGGGCAATTAAAAGCAAACGAGCCGAGTTTATTTTCAGCCTGTTCTAATTAGAGGGGCGCCCGCTCGCGAGTAAACGGAATGGCTCGTTGCCGTGTACCGGAACACAGTGACTCATGTGCCAACGTCTCCGATCTACGAGCGCTCCTTCGAGCCCAGCCTCTTTCTCGCGGCTCCGGCTGACGTCACGTGGTGGCGTCATCCTCGTCATCGCCGCCGCTTGGTTCCCACACTCGATGACCTTACTAACCCCTCCCGTCGAATGTTGTGCCCTACGCGGCCCGCGTGGATGACTCCGACGTCGTGGTCGGGGAGGGGGGGGAGGGGGCGCCGGAGCGTGCACGCGCGTGTGCCCGTATCTCGTGTGGGCATCTCCTCGACACCGTGACATCGTGAGATAAAAATACACAGCCGTCTTCTCTTCTCGCCCACCGACGAATGTGTGTCAAAGGATCGCGAGAGAATAAGCAACGGCGCATCGACACCAAACTACATACGCTCAATGTGTTTTAGCAAAATCAACTTTCACGTGGTTGGCAGATTTGTTGCGCTTTTTACCAAATGGTATTATTATTTAAGATAAGAAATTTGTAGGAAATGAAGGTAAAGATTTTTTATAAGTTTCAACTTTCCATTTGATGGTCCCCCTTCCCCTCCCGTTCGATCGCAAAATATCGCTATTTCTTGGAGGCGCGAGCGGTCCGCTTATAAATATCAATTATACACTTCGTAATTCCCCACATTAGCATAATTCGCGGGCCCGAGAGAACGATTTGCTCGCCGACCACCCAGTAGCGCCCTTAAAACGCGGCGTGCCGCATCTCGCGCACCGCTCGCTGCGTTCGACGAAAAGAGGAGCGTTTCGAGACTGAGCAGGGCGGCGATCGTTAAAAACGTTTAAACTGGAAGATTACACGATTTAAGGATGCAAATTGCGGTGTCACCACATATACACGCGACGTATGACGTCAGTGGACCCTCCCGCAATCTGCATAATCGTTTCGTTAGACCGAGCCGCCGCTGATTGTTATAAGTGGGACCCGCACTAAAGAGAACAGGTGGCTGAAAGATCAATTTCTTCGTAGCTATCGACGATGGATATTATTAAGATAAAAAAGGACCACAATTCGAACAATGTACGTAACAGATTTTTTAATAGGGAAATTGAATCTGAAGAACGTTTCATTAAAAAAATAACACAAATTATAGAATTGTAACTACAAATAGCAGTACGTTCCATAGGATTCTTTTTTTGTTAATTCATATTTTTTATAGTATCTATACCAATTTATTGTTAATTCATATTTAAAGCGGACTTTGATGCTCAATAATATTCGCATTTAAATTTTCAAATATATTTTTCAATTCTATAAACTGCGCGCTGATTTGGTTTGTCGAATTTGAAACGTAATCATAAATTAAAGTTGAAAGTAACATCATAAATGAATATTAATTTTAATGACACTGCAAAGAATTTATTGCGACAAATACCTCGACGAAAAATATACCCTGTCTGAGGGTGTGTGATATTTTTTGCAATAAATTGTTTGCAGTGTTTTAAGATACTTATTATTATTACAATTGAAGATCAATATAATTTGTGACATTGTTGTTAGCTTAAGTTTATGATTGCGTTTTAAATTCGATAATCGAATCGGCGCGCATAAAACTAAAAACATACTTGTAAATTTATTATAAATATTACTGTATCATTTGCTTCAAATATAGGACTCTTTCTTTTATTGTATTTCACTTATCGATCCACTTTCCACTTATTATTGATCAATAACTTTCACTTTTTTAAACAATAAATACGTTAAAATAAAATAGTCTAAAGTTCAAGAAGTATAAGAACAAAGAGAAAATTCTCTGATGTAACTCATTCATAAGGATCGTCAGATAATCCGTGTCGCATGAGTGCGCACAGACTTATAGTCGCACAGCAGAAATATACGCCGAAGGGAACAGGTGCCAGAGATATCAACTTTTCGCAGCTCCTGTGTGCCAGCGTTCATTAAAGCAAGTAACGTGGGGAAATTCTTCATCATACCCGATGCGCTTGTAATGGTTACATAGATACCCTGAAGCGATGCATTAACTATCTACAGGTGCGCATGAGAATATTATACATGGACCAAAAGTAATATGAAAGACAATATTTTAACTTTTACAACGTTGATATACCTTAATTAAGATATTTACCCAATAGCGCGTATTATCTTGTTTATACAATTTTATCAACCACTTTTCTTACAAAAATCTATAATAACTGGCCACTGAAAGATAATAATTAATTACTGATTTTAAATATCTATTAAAAGCACTGCTGTTCAGTATTTTTTAATACTCCAAATAAATAACTAATTCTCTCTTTTAATAATAAATTAGCCAGTATTAAATATTTCTGTAAGAGTTGTTGACAATCCATTGAATACACTCCCTTTTATTTTATGTAAATTACTCGTTTGATTTTTATGAAACTTGGATAATTTCATAATGCTTTATTCGAATCTGAGATCAAAAGTAAAAAATTCAAAATAGTAGATCCAATATGACGAATAAAAAATAATCTGATTGTCACACATATTGAATAATATTAAAACTTTAATATTATTTCGCGATAAAAAATTCTCTAAAATCAATTTTTATATATGTCACATATATAAAAATTGATTTCAGAGTATTTTTTTATCGCGCGAAATAACATTAAAGTTTTCAGTTTCGCTGTATTTGAAGCGCATCAGTGCTTATACAAACAGTATTGATTTTCAAACTAACTTTCAAACTTTAATTATGAGCTGTGATACTAGCTCCTTCTTCATTAGAGATTATTACTCTTTTGAAATTCGACATTTTCAGGTTACAGTCAAACTCGGCGATAAAATTTCCTAAGAACTTCCTAAAATCGAGTTTCATAATAATCTTCGTTTTTGCAATTTGAATTTAAAAATTTTGAAGCCAGAATTGAATTCAGTGACCCTGAAAACTTTTTTAATAAAATAAGATCTTTACGTTTCTCTGTTAGACCGCTCCCGTTCTCAAATAATTAATCGCAACAAGATTACATGTAGTTAAACAAAATAAAGTTTTTGTATAATTTTTATGTCATATAGTTTTGCGGCCGGAAAAAATAATATCGACTATTTGCAACGTGATCTCTTCAAACGACGTGAATGAAAATCCACGGTGAAGAGGGATGCGGAATTGTCTATATAATTCAATACACTGGGCATAATATCCAATTAAATCGAATAGATTCTAATTTGGTTTGATTGAGGCCCCGATGCGCAATCTTTGAGCCGCCAGTAAAGAAATTCCCCAGTCTCGTATGAACAGACACGCAGACGGATAGTCGGATACACGGTAGCTGATTATTTTATATCAGTGCCTATTCGCTGATCAGCGCGCAAGCGCATTCAAAACTGGACATTAATCGACGTACAATTTCGACGCCGACGAGAAATCACTATCGATTCCATCTCGCGCGCATCCGCAGACGGTAGCAGAGTTATTTCGACATACGTGCAGCTGCACAATCTATCAATCCAAACGTATAATTCGTATCTCCACGCCGTAACCACTCTCCAATTCAAAACTACAATCATTAATATGGTAATCAATTTAACCGTCATTTTTACATTTTCTTATGATCGAATATTTTTTTTAGGTTCAAGACATGAAGATGAATCGGACTACAAAGACACGTAACGACCCTCATTCTTCTTCATATCGCTTTCAAGGCGCTTTCGAATTTTCTTCCGATAATCCCCAAGAGCCACCCTTTGTACCAATATTTACTCTCCAGAGCAAACAACCCCTTTCGCGAGAACTTTTTCGTGTATCGATCCTTTTTTTTTCTCCTCTGTGAGTAAACCTCTGTGAGAGCGCTTGGGCAACCCTTACCACCGAATTATCATATTATTTCTATTAGACAGCTCGCTACCCACAATTAACGCGGACGTATCAAGAAATTAACGAACCAAGACCACGAAGGGTAGGAACGAGTCGTCGCGACGATACCGTCCTTTCTTTAATCCCTCATTCCACCTCTAACGAAGGAAACCTGTTCGCCGCGACAACGGGGTGAGAACGAAAGAGAGAAAGAAAGGGATAAACGAAGAAAAAAAATGGAAAGTATCCTCGTGCGTTATCCCGGGGGCTCGACAAAATGACGGGGGAATTTCTTACGAAAAGTTTTTTGCGAGTAGCCGACGAGGCTTCCGCTAATTAATGCGCGCCGCGCTGTCGGGGAGACGAGCGCGAACGAGCGCGAGCGGGACGGCGTGGATAATTGGAATTATGTGAAAAAAGCTCTTGTAAGAAAGGACGAGCGGGTAAGGCATTCGAAAAAAAGGGCGCGTTGTCATCACGTGACGGATGTAATTGACGATCGCGAAAAGAACCCTTAGACCGCCGACGTAATTGAATTCACGACTCGAGAAGCTTTTTTTCTGCAATGCCGGTGTACCAACCGTCGCTCGATGTTACGTGTTCGAAACATAATACAATACGGTTGAACCATGTAAGCATTAATCCTCGACCATCGTTGATTATAGTTTTAACAAAATGGACAACATAGAATTTTCAAAAAAATTCAAACTATTTTTTAATAAAAATTCTATAACAATGTATAATATAAAAATACGCTACATAGTTATATCGCTTTAGATAGTAGATAAATCCGAGCACATAGCATTTGTGTATCGCTACCCTAATAGCGCTTTTCATTGGCAGAACTGGTGCGCTTTAAAACCGTATTGTACACTACTCTAATCCGAATGCAAAAGTGAGATGTCTCAATTGATAAAGTGCCCAATGTATAATCAAATAGCACAATAAAATGAAGATTTCGCAGTTTAACTCGTTTCTATATTTTTATTAAACATACAGCTTTACGTTGTGTACAACTTTAAAGTGTACTGAGTGCGCACTAGTTGTATCCATGACTTCCTTACTTTTCAATTTAAAAATTTTGTTCTAATAAAATTTTTAGTTATTCTAACAAAATGTTTAAATTAAAAAGAAAGAAAATTTTTGTAAGTCACATATCATACAAAACATTTTTTTCAATGCAAACGCTTTTTATATTAGATACATATATAATAGTTTGCCGTGAAAACATTTTATTGCGCCTATATTGTTGCTTCTTGCCAGTGCTTCCAAATGCGGTTCGTGACCGTTCTCAGAAAATACCACGCGGCCTCTTAATGCCCTTCACGGAAGAAATCAGCGAGTTCTGCGCGAGGTAGAACACTTGTATCTAATCGACGAAGTGTTATGTAAATTTTATTGCGCCGACCTCGCGGTGTGCCGGAACACGAATGGAATTTATCTCGCGATGGAAGCGAGCCGACTACGGGTGCAAGAGTTACAGCCATGCTTTCCATCTGTTACAGGTGTGCCTGGCTCTGTAGTCGGCATCGAGGCATCGAATGGGAATTGATCGATTATGCTAACTGTCGACAGCGAAGAGAGAGAGAGAGAAAGAGAAACGACAGCGAAAGACACCATCTCGAAGGGTCGAAGGGGAAATGTTGCAACACAGGATATGACGCGTATGTTTGAGAATTCTTGAGTCTTAACATTTAAAGGTAGACATTTTGAATGATATATAACTAGGGTTGGCAACGTTACCTTATAAAAGTAATTCGTTACCATCACCGTTCTTTTTTCTGAAAAGTAAAACTGTATATAACTTATTATCGTTACTCGTTATTTGTTTAAAAAAATAGCTCGTGACCATTACTGTTACTTAAAAAGTAACGAGTCGTTACTTTTTTCGTTATTTTTTCCTGGACACTCATTAAATATTATACAATTTTTTTGACGTTACAAGTATATAACGCGTTACTTGCCAACCCTATATATAACGATGCATTCAGACAGCTCGTAAATGTTCCCAGTATATTTCAATCAGATTTCGATAATATTCGGATGTCTTCTGTCGCAAAAATATTCGAAGACATTTAAGCCCGATTTCACAATATATGGTTACCTAAAGATTAAAGGTAACCAAGAAATTCATGAATGAATTTCATTGATGAATCTGTTGGCAACCTTTAATCTTTAGATAACCATATATTGTGAAAATGAGCCTTAATGTACATACATATGCAAAGAGAAAAAAAGACAGGTATGAAAAATATAGTAAAATGATAGTAAAAGTGCAGAAATATGAAAATACGTACCAGTAAGAGAAGCAGTCGAATTTAGAAAACGAACGTTAGAAAATGAATTACAATTGCTTCTATAGCAACATTAAGGATTTCTCATTGTTCACGAACAACACGAAGAATCCTTATGTTAGCCTCGACATATCCTGCAACTAATCAAAAGATGTCAAGAAGCAAATACGTCGTGGTATTCCAATAATTCTTACAAATCACGCGGATGAAATCGAGGGAGACGCTTTGGTCGCGAAAGAAAGACGGTAAGAAGATCTTCGTGAAGCGAATGTGTCTCCCCTTTTTACCTCTTTTCGATCTTTCTCCGACTAGACGGAGGCTCTTTCAAAACAGCTGAATAAAATTATTATGATAAGACCTCGATTAATTTCAAGCGGTGGAACTCCGGTAGTCGTCCGGCCGCGTAAGCCAGGCTCTGAATAAGCTTATGCAGCGGCTGGATGTATATTCCTTGGATGCATCTCCCCTTCTTCTCTGCTCTTCTCTCCTTTCCTTTGCCGTTTGTACGTTTCTAAAGACCGTAGAATCCTTGAATCGTAAGCGAACGCGAGACGCAGAATCGGCGGTCATTAATATTGTCGGATTAAACGGCCGCATGCATTAATCCGGCCCCGAAGACGAAATCCTATTTCACGTCCCGGGCCTTCGGGGGGTTCTTGTTTCGGAATGTCAGTTTCATTAGAGACGTTCGTGATCGAGAAAACGATTAAAACGAGGGGCAGAAAAGGAGAGGTAGAGCTCTGGGGGGGAAGCGAAGTGTCGAGAAAAAAATATTCTTGCGCTCGGAAAGAACTTCGAGTATTTTTCGGTGGTCATTTATCACAGTCAAGACCGCCACACAAGTGTGGCACAAATGCCGTATACATGTGAAATAATTTCAATTAACCGTTTTGCTAGGTTAATGAGTGATGCGTTTACGTTTCTTTCAATTAGCATCCCTCAGTAGGAAAGATCGCAGCTGATTGTTATACAGGGTTGATTGTCAAAGAGCTAATAACTCAATCAGTATGGCAGGACATTCTCTTCTTTTGCTGATATAACATTAAATTGTTATGTAAAGTGGTTTTTGCGCCAAAAACCGTGTATATTACTAATGATTTTTAATTAAGAATAACTCGCTGTAAATATTGCAAAACAATATATTGCACTTATGTGAATTACATAAATGTCAATATTTTGCTCAAATATTGTCCGTCCATTCAACATTTGTCCGTGCATTTGTCCATTGTCCGTACATTCAACGGTAAAATGAGTGTAGTTAAAATATAACAGTGTGTAGTTAAAATAAATCAAATTGGCGCATAACAAGACACGTAGATAATGGATGAACAACAATAAGGCAAATCCTCAAAATGTAGAAAGCACGGTAAGTACGAGATGCTATAATTTATTAAGAATTGACAAATAAGCATGATGTAAGCACTTAGTATCCGATTGTAATTTTGAACCTTGGTTTAAACCATTTTTTTGTTCTCTGATATATAACATTTCGGATGTAAGTCTTTTATTACAGCATCTTTCATGATCCATTATTTCTACTTCATTCCATTTAAATTCGTGGCCTTGATTAATTCTATGTTCTGATATTACTGAATGTACTCTCGTATTTCTACATACATGGCTCTTATGCTCTGCAATTCTTGTTTTAAGTTATCTGCCGGTCTGACCTACATACAACGCTTCGCAATTTTGGCAGGAGATACAACATTGTTTCTCATCATTTTTGAAAGATGATCCTTCTAAACTTTGATAACTTTGTGGGGTTTATTAATACTGCATAAGATAAGTTTGGAGTATGGGAGTCGTTTTGTCCGCTATTTATTGTATTGTAACAACGTGAGAGAGAGAGAGAGAGAGAGGGGGGGGGGGAGAGAAAGTCTGAACTATTGTAATTGAATTAAAATAAAATCAATATTTTTTGTATGTTTTATTTATATCAAGTATGTTATTACCAACCCCGAGTGCAAGACTAACTGCCATATTTTCGCAGTTTTATTCAAATTTAAATAATTTATTTGTATGATAATGTATAATATGTTCAAGAGTAATATTTTTTTAATAATCTAAGGAATAAATGTATTATAACGTATATTCCCTACAAGCGCATAATATTATTTAATATTTTAAGCATATTCTTAGAATATTAAATGTAGATTTAATATTCTAAGAATATGCTTAAAATATTAAATATTAAATGTAGATTTAATATTCTAAGAATATGCTTAAAATATTAAATATTATGCGCTTATAGGGTTATATTAAAAAAATTTTGCATTCACTTTTTTCTAAAAATCATTATTCCAAAACTGTGACACCTCGATTTTCTCTACACTTATTTGGCAATACATATACCTATTTGGATATGAACAAGCATATTTTTCGGAATTTTTGAATATTCGGAATTATACGAATTCACAAGCACTCGACATGATGAAAGAAAACACAAGGCATGGATAAAACTCGTCATGGACTTTTATTTTCTACCTGAATGCAAAGGCGGTCAGCTGCTCTTTGTTCTGTTCGTTACCTGCTGGTCCTCATTCAAGTACATTTAATCCTAGAAGTATTCCATTGTTCGGCATTATTTTCTTAAAAAAAAGCGTGCAAATTTACTATCATATTTATATTATGAGAAAATTCTTGACATGTTAATAATGTACCCGGATCCTATATCACGCTACCCCATGCCCGCATTATTGATCAATTTTGCGACAAAATGAGTCACCACCACGTCTAATAAACTACTGGTCTAATAAACTACTGGTACGTTCATAAACTTACGTTCGTAATTCTCCAATATCACTTTCATTTAAGTCATATTATGATGTACAGGATGTCACACATTGTATATTTATAAAGAATATCAAAGAAATTAAAAACTAGATTGTTAATATTTACTCTACATATATATATATACATATATATTTGTATTTAATTATATTATTTAAAATTAATAAAGAAAATATAATATATTATTATTATATATTATTATATTATTTCTTAAAATTGATCTTCAAGTTAAAACAGTCAGATTGCAAGATTTATATTTCGATAACAATGTGTTTCTTTACCACTTTTTTATTTATTTACTTTGAGTATCGAGTTGCACATTTTTTTTAATGTTTACGAGTGTGAATTTTAAGAAGCAATGGTTCAGACGACAGGACGCCGCAACATTGTGATTCTCCCCCCCATCTGCGTAGGAATTCCATAATGACGCGGTTGCGTGGCATCAGGCACGCGTTGGTTCCCATGAGGCAAACAGCGTTCGCGATTAGGCATGAAAAAGCAGACAGCAGGGGGTATATCGCGTATGTCACAGGATGAGGCCCACACCTTCTCGGCGACGTCCACACGCGCCATACTAGCGCGCATCGCGCTTTAAGGCGAGGTGTAAAAATACGCGGCGTGTGGGCGAGAATTACCAATGGAGATGCGTCTTTCGTACAATGAGACCGAATTTTAAAATGTAGCCAAATGTCACGTATACATTTATCGTTACTGCGCGTATGTCAAGGAAGGTACGACGGGAAAATTTATGACAATGCGAATTCCACTCGAATTGTCTCACTGACAGAGAGTCTGACACGTAGTTTGTTTTGACAATTTAGCAATCTCTTTTGAAGCTTGATTCAAAAGAAGTTCAGTCTGATCGTATTAACGTAAGTATGAAAATTGTGCAATCGCGTTTGCGAAGTTTCCTGTTGCCGTCAATCTCCGATATCTCTTGAGAAGTGAAAGAAGGTAATCTATTCGATCATAGTGGAGGGCGTTAGAAAGTGAGTGATGAGACGCGAAGACTATTTATCATCTATTCGCAATTTTTGTCACGGTCGAACGGTTAGAAAACGAATGATCGTGAAATTCTCAGATGATTTCTTCGGAAAGCTGGAAACATAGTCGACATGATGATGAATTATCAGAAAAAGCATCATACATCTATATCGTGTTATACATGTAATATCACATTCTGTGAGCTTATTAATTATTCCTAATAAAAAATTTATCATTTTTCGTTAAAAGCAGGATAAGCGTAGAAGTTTATCTTTCATCAGAGTTAAGCTTAAAAATAACTTAAAGTGAAACCTCTCGCATGAAAGTTGAGTGACATAGAATCTACCGCGCTTCATATGATACCCCATAAGGTTGCAGTGGCCTATATTTTGCAACCATGTTGTCGTCTTCGTGCCAGCACGCATCAATTTTGTTAAGATCAAGGGCATGCGGATAGACGCAGCGACGGAGCGCATCCGTCGGAGCGGGTTATACACGCGACGAGGGCGGTTCGCTCGAACCGGGATCCTTCTCGAGAGGCGCCCGCCGCGTAATCCATTGGGACTCTTGCACGTTGCGTGTGTGTACGTACGGCTGCGCGTGCTGAAAAAAAGAAGGCAACCCGATATGAAGCAAATGAAGTGCAAATTGAGCGGGGCGCGCCGCGAGACTCTAGAAATCCGCTCGGACGAGCCGGAACGGGCTGTTCGTGAGTAAACTCGTCCAGACGTGAGGCGCAACGTGATACTCTTGCGGCAAACGTCGAGTACTCGAGACCACCGATTCTTCCTGCTCTTCTTTAGGGGACCGGCCGCCCAAGCCAGATGCGTCCCGTTTTGCGGTCGATCTTCGATCAGGGAACCGATCCAAATTGGCTCAGCCGCGAAACGCATCACGGAAAACGCAAAAGAATTCGCCAGAGATTTCGTTCTTGCGGTGAGATCGCGCAGGTGAAGGGTATTATTTTTTGCTCAATCACTGATGAAATAAGCATACGAAGATATCGAAACAAGATCTGATGCATTTGTTCTTCTCTTAAAGATGAATGTACTTTAATGAATCGCTCTTTATTATTATTGTATTATTTATTATATTAAAATATTTGTTTTCCGACTGCATCAAATATCAACTGCAAAAGAATGTAATATTAAAAATAAATGAAGTCAAACAAAAATTTTCTTGTAGGTATGTTTAAAAAAAATATATAAATGTGTATTTAAATATATATAAATAATATTTACTATATTAAGTAATTAATTACTTTGAAAATCAAATATCTCTCTTAAAATAAGTTATTTTCATTATGTCTGAAATTTTTTGAATCTTCTATTTCTTATACTAAACGATAACGCTACTGATTAAAATTAAAATATTCAAAATTAAAATGTTTTAAAACAAGATGAAGAAGTTAAATCCATAGAATGATATTACATGATAAATTATATCTCTCAAGTTTATTGCTCGTTTCCAAAATTATTTTGTTTCGCTGTTACAAATATCGAGTGTTATTTAAATTACTTTATTATTATATCTCTCAGTTAAGATATAAAAGATAGTATAAACTTACATACGTAAATCTGTGGCACCAATATCCCTACAATACTGTTATCGCGTAATAACTGAAAATCGATCTGAATGCAAGGCGATGCTATCGGTGGCGCAAACTTTTTACCGAGGGGGATCGTGAACGGATGACTACACGATCCCTAAAATTCCAGGCCACGCTTGTCATAACTAATGAGATCATAAAATGTCGAAAGGCTTTCGAGGAATTTGTGGCGAACGTGTTTATGTCGATATCATGGTCCCTCGATTTATATTGTTCCTAACGTTTCACGGAAGACTTCACGTCTGGGTAAGCACGAGAGATAAGGTGGAGCTAAAGGATATAACATCGAATTACATTTTTTCTGTTCAATAAACTGCCTTTTAAGTATAAGAAGAATAGCGTAAGAAGACTCCATCGCGAAAAGAGCTGATTACAGCGTACAGAATGCATCCATGCAAAAATGTCAGTTTATACATATATACATGCAACGGTTATAGATACTTTAGAAATGTATAAGCATAATTGGCTGAAGAGACATAGAATAAAATGTTATCGCGTATACATAAAAGTATAGTTATATAATTCAATATTAAGATTTTTTAAATTTATTCTGAAAGATATCATTTATTATTTTTGTCACTCTATCTACTTTTATATTATAGTTAAAGACGTATAGAATTTTTGTAAAGTCTTTCTGAGAATAATATACTTCCTTTTTCAAATAGGTGAAAAGATGTGTAAAATCTTCAGGGTCAAAACCTTCGGTGTCAAACGCAGGGTACTTTTCTGAAGACACGCGACTATCTTTTTCTATTCTTTTACGTGGTAACACGCGTCATCTTCTGCCGAATGGGCGTGGTAAACTTAACCTTCCAAAAATAGGTTTTCCACCACAAAATAGGGTTATAACTGCACGAGTTAAAACCGAACAAGTTTAAATCGAAAGGGTTAAAGCCGAACGGGTTAAATCACTGATCACTGATGAAAGAATTTACCACACGATCGATTGCAGTTATAGTTAAAACATTTCTAGTTCAACCACAAGTTAAACTTGTCGGTTTTCGTTAAAAAGTGTAGAATGTTCAAAATCCTTTCACACACGATCCTGAGCATCCTTGATCTTCGAAATTTGGCGTAGTAAAAATGAAAGTCGATTATTCACGCTGATGACAATCCTTTACCGTTATTTTATGACGTTGTGAAAGTAGTAAAAAAGAGTCGACGGACCCAAAGAGTTTATAATTTTTCTCTACTCACGTTGCACGATTTTTAAGCTTTACAATGAAATTTTCCTTTGAGCTCTATTTTGTTGTCCTCTACCCTTTCATGAACAGTAGGAGTTGGATACTTCTGCTGAGGTCAGCTCTTTTTTATAGTTTTATTGTGTCTAGTTTAGTTTCCGTGTCGTCGAGTATAACCCTTTGAAAAAATGAAGGGAAAAGAGTTATTCAGTTTGAAAAAAGAAACTGCTTGAAAGAAAGAATTTGTGATACAGACTACATTGCTATATATTGACAGTTTAACCCTACCATCTTGAAACAGTGACTTTAATGGCGCATGTTTTTTTTTGTGTGATGAATCAAAAAAAAAAGCTTTCCGATTTTATATAGAAACATTGAGACTTTTATAGTATATACATAACGTACCGATAAACCTAAATGAATCTCAAACTATTTTTTAAGTGAAATTCGCTTTAAAGAATACGGTTAATCCTGATCTGTCAATTTTGTTTTCCTGCAGAAGCCTGAAATATATCTAACTCTATATTACACGCCTTTTGCTATTGTTTGTAAAGTACTAAATCCTGTTGAAAGTAACATCCATCACATTCTGTAATAAATATGTAACAAAATATAGACTATAGAGTTCTTATATTGCATAATTTGTAAAATTTCTTGTAATTTAATTTGTTAAAATTGATTTATTATAGTTTTTTACATAATGAAAAATATGTTCTCAATTTCTCTAAAAATATTTTTATAGAAAATGTCTTAAATTATCTAAGCCTTGCATTGAAAATAAGAAAAGCTACATTTAAAATAGAAAAAGAAATTAAAACGTATAGGAATTACAGCTGAATTTTAAGGAAGTTTTTCGTAATATCAAAGATATTTTGTAATATAAAATTTAAATGTCTTTAATATTAATACAAAAATTATTTCATATAATTTAAAATAGAATACACTTTTCTAGCAAGAAATCAATAAGATATCTGAGTAATATATAAGCGAGAGAGAGATTGTCTCGATTATATTGTATATATTATAATTAATTTATCACAAAAAATTTCTATTTTATTTGTACATAAATCATATCCCTGTTTAATTTTCCTTTTCGTTCTTTGAAATACTTTTCAATAAGCTAAGTTGAAAGAACTGACATTACAGAACATTAAAGTTTGCTAACCCTTTCATAATATTTCTATACCAGGAGAATAATGAGCGCTCTGAATTCTATCAAAATAGAACCCTTTCACCACAAATGGATTAGTGTTAATTTTTTGGTTAATCATGTGATATACGTTTCATATAAATCTTTATTATTATCTTAATTATTATCAATAATAATTTAAATCTCTTTCTATACTTTATCATTTCTAAAAGGATTTAGTATTTATTTAGTTATACACTATTTAATTCTACCTATTTTATTTTAAACAAAATAGAGATAGAATTAAATAGATAGATGTAATTAAGTAAAATAAAATGCAATTAAAAAATATCAGGTTATATAGAAAAAGACTACAAAAAGATATCGAAAAAATATTTCCTGTTAAAAATTCAGAAGTTTTCGGTTTATTATATCCATTGTACCAATTATTCTACGAAATTCTATTTTATCAAAGGCCGATTTTTTCATGTTCTTGTAGCATTCAAAAGAAATATAGAATGCCTCCATATATTTGTTATCGCAAACAGCATCGAGAATATAATTTTTTTCTTTTTCGAATGTTTTCGATAGGTATTTATTATCTCTTTCTACAATTTTTTCCTTACACATTTGTCGATATGGTATTTACGAATCATTTTTTTTTAGATTTATTTTTACTGTCAATCCGAAAAAAAATAAAGTCCTTCGTTTTTTTCGTTGAACCATTTTTGTTTCGCTTCTGGTTACGCGTCTCTTTTTGTATTACCATCAGGCAGACGACAACCGAGTAAAAAATGCAAGTCTGTCCAAAAAAATCAACTTATTTGGAAGCGAGATCGGAAGCGAGTTCCCAACATGAAAATTTATAGTTAGCTGCAATATAATGCGACATAGCACAAAGCAGACCAATTTTAATCTTCTTCAAAGGGCACCGGATTATTCATTTAAAAACTAGTTTTGCGTGCGCTCGTCGTGACCGTAGATACTCGCGTGCCAGATTTCTCGAGATATTCAAAACGTCAGAAGTGCAATTCTTAACACGAGAGTCACAAATTTTGGCGGCGCAAAACTATACATGCCATTCCGATCCTATCGATGTATATTCGGCTGGCCTCTCGATTGGCCGCCTCGAGCGAGTTATAAAACTCGCACGCACTGTACGCCTCTTACAATACATACGCATATTCACTGACTGACAGCCCAACAATTTGCCAGCTATTATCGGATAAGCAAATAATGCCAAAAGCAATGACTCAGAAATGACCGTTAATTTCCTATGTGGAGTCCATTTCCCACCGCGACCAATTACCATGTGTTCGTGTGCTTTTCAAAAACTTACTGCTACATTCTTAAATTCAATGAACGTCAACGCCTCAAGCTGACGAGCACCGGATAATGACAGAAAGACCGAGATTCGTAGCCTAATTGCGCGAGTTCTGTCTGGCGCGGTATATCGCGTGGAGTTCCCTTCCATTCCTTGCATGCTTAGAAGCATATTCGGATCGCGCAGTCGTCATAAATTATCGCAAAGCGTGACTACGTGTGCATTCACCCGTCATTCCCTTGCGGCTAAAATCCTTATGGTTGAGTCAAAGCGATTTTGCATCTCATGAATTTCTCCAAAGGTCCAAAACTGCACGCATCAAAAGCGATTTCATATCTAAAGCAGCTCAGAATTTAAAAGAAAAAGAATTTTAAGACGTCTGTTATTAAAATTTTCACTGATGTCGAGAGACACGTATTACTTGAGAATACAATCGTGAAGAAACCTGTGAGAATTTGTGTCTAAGATATCTAATAAAATCCGCCGTTAATTCTCAACCCACGTGTTGGCCGCACCTGCGGTAGAAGATATCCAGCAAAGAGAAGCTATATAGGAACCGGGAGCAAGCAGGTAGTTGGAGGATCGACTTTCTCGACCGACGGAGACTGCCGCAACGCGCGGACAATTACAGTTTTGTCGCGGTGGGAAGTACGAGGAAGGCGAAAACCAAGAGGAAAAACGGAGTGAGTAATGCGAGGGTACGACCGTGCTGGCGAAATCAGATTGTTGCAGCACTCGGTGCGCACTTGAGCGCTGCAAACTAGGGTGCTTTTGCTTGTTGCTCGGCTTCTTTATTTTTGCTGGATGGTGTAATAAAGTATACGGGTGAGCGAGAGGGCTCGCGGACCTCTAATCTGATATCTCGACGGAAGGGGAGCGAATATTAATGTTCGTTTGCCGCGAGCAAAGCCGATGCCGCCTCGCGAGCGCTTTTATGCGGCCAACACCGGCCCACAGGCCCCACATAATGCCCCGGCACCCTATAAAGCTAATGAGTCACGCCGAGTTCACGAAGGCCGTAGGTCCCCGGCAAACAGGTGCCGCTGTAACTACCGGGATACTCGAGTGCAAGCAACGTTCATCATGTACGTTAATCTCAACCTTTTATACCCACTGTTTGCATTGCAAAACATTCGTGTGATCTCTATCGAACTTCCGTTGAATTTATTCTCATATCTAAAGAGTGCAAATCGCGTAACGCTTATCATGAGAATATATCACAAGTGACGCAAACAGAAATTGTGCATTAACACGTGATATATCGGCTGATAACTGATATCGCGTACGTGCGGTAGCAATCCGCTTCGGTCTGAATTCAAGAATAATGAAATTCATAAAAGATCGCGGTGTGAACTACTGTACATATCTTATATAAATCTTACCGAAGGCTACGACATGCGATAAAGAGAGACGTAAGTTCCTTGACCGAGATACTATTCTACCAACATTTCGCCGACTGTTAGTTATCGCTTGGATATGAATTAGTGCGTTGCTTATTAGAGCTTATCGGTGTAGTCCTACGTAGGTTGGTGCGAATGTCTTAGGACGATCGCGATTGTCTAAGAGAATTTACGGAATTTATTACAGTATAATCTCTCTCTCTCTCTCTCTCTCTCTCTTTCTCTCTCTCTCTCTCAACGAAAAATTGAAGGAAGAATTATTTTGATTGACTACTGATGAAATACTGAAAGTATTATAGAAATTTTAGACAATTTTTTTTTAATTTAGGCGGTTAAAATAATTAAAATCTAAAAAACAATCAATAAATCATCGATATACATAATTCATTTTTTCCACATTAGTTCATTTTCTAGCAGCTCAATTTTTTCATTATTGTTCAGTTCAGCATGTGAGCCTTCGTTGGTCCAGCGAAAAAACCTGCAACATTTACCGATAGATGGAAGCACAATGTCTGGTGAATCTCATTGCTTTAAATCTATACTAAATTTAAAAGACTAGAAAAAATGCATTATCTAGTTAGTCATTTTATCGTATTTAGACCTTAATGTTAACAAATAAGTATTGTTATATCATAGAATTAATTAAAAAAATTATTCGCCAATCACTAAATTATACTCAATCTTAAGTTTTACTTTTAAGATGATCTTAAAACGTGCAATTCTAATCTAAGATTTATGCAAAAAATCAAATAGGAATTAATCCAAATTACTTCAACAATTGAAATTCATATTTTATTATAGTCACAATTTCTACCTATCTCTATATTTTTTCAAATATATTTATTATTATTAAATTAATTTGCTCGATACTTTCAATTACAAATCTAAAAAATATTTCGTTTAATATAAAATTAATTAATCGAAAAAAAATAAAGATAATTAATCACAATTATTCTTTTTAAATTACAAAAAATAAAACGGCTTTGCATAATTTTATTAGAAAAAGATACGTCGAGTTACACGACAGTAGTGCACATAAATTCCTCGATCTCTCATCGCACATCTCTTCTTCCTCATAATCGCCACCGCCACCCCCACGCACATCTCTCTGAAACACGTTCTAGCTCGGGATCCACGCGCCTGCACTGCTCGAGCGCTCAAAGTCGAATGACGATCACACCCCCACCCCTTGCAAAAGCGACGCGCGCGGCACGTTCGCTCTCAGCCAATTTCCAGCGGTGGGGACCAGACTCGACCAATCAGCGTAGTTTTGTCGTACGCCGCGTCGAATCCCAGTCACGTGATTGGCGACGTGCTTCTTTCTCCGTGTAGGTGAAGTCGCGCGCGCGTTATCTTCTTTGGTGCTATCCTCGTCTGTTTCCCGTCCCTTCTATCCCCGTTTCCGTCGTTCCGTATTGAACCGGCGGTCTCCCTCTTTCTTCTCTTTGTCGGTTTCCTCGTGGGGTGCCGCCGTTCTGCTCTCTCGCACGCGAGGACACGAGCCTGGGATCCTCGAGAGCCGAACCTCGTCGCACCTACCGCACTTCTACGAACCTTCGGATTTACGTTACTCCTCTCGCTACTAGCGAGATGCTGTGATCATAGAGCGGGTCAGGCAAATAACATGAGAATAATCATTATTTTTGCAATGTACTTTAGCTGCCTATACAAAACTATAATACGTCTTAGGAAATAATTTTCAAAATATTTCAATATAATATGATTAAAAGATTTCTCATCTCGCGAGAACTTATTATAGTTATTATATAATAAAATTGATGAATAAATGATATTATAAACAGCGTATTTTTCTTGGGCAGAAACGCAGTATCAAGAAAAGGTAACGACATGAAACGAGTTGAATGTACAATATTATTTGCAACATAGTACTCGACAGAACGCGATGATATTTGCCGTACCATAGTTTACAAGAGCAACGCTTATCAGGCAGACATCGCAGTACATATTGTTACGTTTGTACAAAGACTAGTTATATCCGGTTTAATCATCTACTATAATTGCAAAGCAAACACAAAAGACATTACTCACGCAAAATCGTTTACTGTCTATAAGTTATTATGCATCCTGCCATCCTATCTACCTGCACGAATAAAGACGCCCAATTGATTTTTATTTGTTAAAAAATACTATTAATAACCCACCGACCTTTCCCAAAGCTTAAAATCCATTTTATGATTTAAAATAACACGCAGATTAGAGTCAAGCATGAGGAGCGCTAAACGACTGGGATATCATGATCCGTCACAATATTTGCACACAACCATTCGCGCGCCGTCCGAACAGTCAACAAAGTTAAGATCCGGCGCGAGATCGATGCGGTCGTATTTCAGGCCGTGCGTATACCGTCACGTATGCGTGTGACGGCCGAGATAAATACGAAGCCGCGCATTTAATCGGTCGCGCCAAGTAGAAAGAGCAATTTCGAAAGGCATACATCGCGGGAGGGAGCACAAGGCACGTGCCGGAGCTACACGCGCGTGCGTCAGCCCGTCGTATTCCGCACACGGTGGCACTCGGCTATTTTTGAGGGACGTGATATAAGCTCTGATGACGTTCGCACAACCGGTCGCATACCCGCGTTCGAGTTGGAATTACCATCGCCGATCGGCGTATGCTAACGCGCCTAGCCGGGGCCAGCCGGTTCTAATGACCTTTGCAAACGCGAGACTAATTGCCAATCCGTGGAAATACGTTCCGTCTCATTGTTTCTTGTTCTGTGAGAGCAGCAAAGCGTTACCTCTCACGCGAACTTATGCAAACGACATCCTTGCCGTGGATGAAAATATACAAGAGTTGGAAATGAGTGTCGCACCTGGATTTGAAATTTACAGATTTAATGAATATGTAATTGACATTATAGTAACAATCAATGGTACATATATTTGTGAAAGATTGTTAAATAAGCGTCATAATCGTTTTTTTATTTTAATGATTAATAGTAAAATGATTAATAAAACAACTAAGCAAAGTCATCGAAGTCGCAAGAGCAATCGAAAATTCCATTGGAAATCACCAACGTCAATCTCACTGGCAAAATCCGATCGATCGGCTCCGAAGAGATTGGGGAGTCCCAAGGGGGGGTCCAAGCCGCACGCCATAGAGGGAACCAAAGTCCTCAGAGTGGGGGTCTTAAAGGCATCGGGCCATCCGACTGTCGGAATTCGATGGTAGGGGTAGTCAGGTTAAAGCGTCACGCGCTGGATCCCCCCACTCGTATGTTCGCCACTGAATGTCCCCTCCACCGAAAGCGCCGCCACCAGGCATTCCACCGGGTGCCACGCTCCGACGGCACGTTAGAAGACGTTCGCCGTTCATCGAGTTAGTCGAGCTCAGACATCAGTCGTGAGCGGTCGTGATTTTAGCGACGTTCAACAGAAGAGACGAGTAGAAGAGTGCACACTCTTTCGTCACGTTTCCTTCGGTTCATCGTCGGATTTACGTTCGTACCGCAATTCCTTCAATTACTCTGTCGTCCGCAACGATTAGCGGACGAGGAGGAACGTCGAGCACAGCTGATTGTTGGATTACAGTGAAGTGATCGATTTCGATTCACAGTGCTTTCACGTTGATCGAAATTATTTGACTTGGGGAAGTTTTTCGGAAGTTCTGTGATACAGAATATAAATCATGGTGACTGGAGTGGGTGCCACGATGCCGACGGGTGGTGTCACCGTCGGCGCTACCCCACCCGCGCAACACGTGCCCCAGGAGGCTGGTCAGCCTCCTGCGCAAACCACCCCTACTGCCACAACGACTACAAGAAGATCTGGCGAAAATCGACGGGTTAGTGTCAAAATTGAAGATTCTTTGTTACATTTCAACTGCGTGTTATATTTTCCGCATTCGAAGTATTGACCCGGAGCAATGATTCTTTTCTATGACAGAAAAAAAAACAGTGACTAATAATATATTGCAAAATTAATGCTTTTGATAATATTATTTTCTCTTCAAACTTGAGGTGCTAGATAAATTTGCATTTAGAACTTGAAGTAAAATTACACATAGATGATTGAATCAATTAGAAATAAAGTAGACTTGAAAAGTGTCATTTATTTTGTGCTCCGGGTTTATTCTCCTTTAAATATCGGATTTTAAAATAAAATAAATATTACTTATACTTTTGCACAACATTACTAAAAGTTGCGCGAAACGTACGAAATCGATATTATTAGTGACATACCGAAAACTTCGAATTTGCTACGTGACTCACCATTAAATCACTAAACAATGATTAATCATTTCTTAATCGTCGATTTATGATGTTTTATACAAATATTATCAATTTACGAATCATTTTCGACATTTAACTTTCTGATGCTACAAAAAAATTGAACGTGTGATTTTAAAAATGACAAACATGTAAAGAAAAAAAATATTTTTAAAGTAAAATAATGTATCAAGTGAAATAAAAATGAATACTTTTATTAGCTTTGTTATTATCTATTAACTTTGTGTTTATTAAAAAAAAATTGCAATTTATTGTAATCTTTAATAGTAGTTTTTGTATAGAAAAACTCGCAGACTTTTTTTAAGGCTTTTTTTATTTCGGCATGACACTTTATTTTCGATATTCATTCCTAACTTGATTTATAACCGATTAACATTTTTCACATTTCTATTTATTACTTTTCAATTTCTGTTCACAGAGTAATAAACCCATCATGGAGAAAAGACGTCGAGCCCGTATTAACAACAGCTTGAACGATTTAAAAACTCTCGTTTTGGAATCTATGAAAAAAGACGTAAGTATTATAATATGTTTTATCTGCTTTGTAGCATATGCATATTTTATGAAATCGATACACATAAAATTAAAAACTATCTTTTTAAATTCTTTGAAGAAATAAAACATAAATTACTTTTAAAAATTTAAATTTCTAAAATCATTTTATGTGCCGATTTTTTATTTTTTTCTATTTTCAATTTTATACATATATTGCCTTATTAATTTGTCTAATCATTTTGTTTCTGTTTTTTTGTTACAGCCATCAAGGCACTCGAAGCTCGAGAAGGCTGACATTTTGGAACTGACCGTGAAGCATTTAGAGGCCCTACAACGACAGCAAATCGCTATGGCTGCCGCAGCAGATCCGAACACCCTCAACAAATTCCGCGCCGGTTACACGGAGTGCGCCAGCGAGGTTGGCAAGTTTCCCGGTCTAGATGCTTCGGTGAAGAGACGTCTGATGGCCCATTTGGCTTCATGCCTGGGTCCAATCGATGCCAACAACACCAACAATCAAACGACGACGACTCAACAGGCTGTCCAACCAGCGCCGCCGACGACGCAATTGCAAGTGCATATTCTACCTCAACTTGACACACCACGTATTCAAGTCCAGCAATCAAATGGCATTTTCTTTACTAACGCCAATGGTACGGCCTTGCATCTATTACCGACCAGACTACCAAATGGTGATATCGCTTTGGTACTTCCGGCGGGAGCGAAGGCGCCAATCACGTCGTCGCCGTCTTCGTCTCCGGCGCCAAGCTCACCGTTACCACATCTGATCCCGATTCCTCAAAGGACCGCGAGCACCGCGTCCGCATCGTCGACGAGTTCATCCAACAGCTCGACATCCACATCAGCAGGA
>NW_017257338.1:4954961-4968960 GCF_001594055.1 Mycetomoellerius zeteki
AAGCCATGGAGACCATGGTAAAATAGAAAAAAGAAAGAAAAAGGTACGGACACAACATGTGCGTGATTGAAGTGATATAAACTGATACGTGTCGATGGTAATCCGCGGCCGATCGACCGCGGCCGAAAAAACACGCCAATTCGACGTGCCGATTTATGCGCCGCGTAAAGAATTCCGCGGAACGGAAACATGTTCCTCAATTACGTAGATCATTGTAGACGAGCGGTCCCATCCGTAGCAGGACATCACCGTAAAATTAGAGGACCGTTAAAAGACGCGAGTTTATTCTTCCGAGTGCGCGTGCACAGTCGGCCAGTAGCCAATGAGGCAGTGCCTTATTAAATAGTGCCTTGTAAATATATCGTTTCAATTCAACTGAAAATGAGCACAGATGATTTCTCCCAAATATCCCGAAATATCGCGTCAGTCCTTTTTGTCTCTTATCTCATCGTCCTATCCTTTTTCCTTTTTCATTGAACCTCCTTGTAAATAAGTTACATGAATACTATATTTTAAGTGCCTTACGCAACAAGAATCACCGAGGTCTTCCATTCTGTTTCTTGTACGTAAAACTCTAAGCGGTTTGTAGAATATCGTTGTAAGTACGAAGAATGTTTTTAATCGATACGATTTTAGACTTAAGATTTATGTTAAGGAAACGAGCGCAAGTAAAAGTGTGTATGAGAAAAATTGTACATATGAACGAAAATCGCGAAAGAGAAAACGTTATTTATATTTATACGAATGCAAAAGAGGTTACATTTATAATTCCTCTCTATTGTGAGAATAGACAACCAACGCTTATTACTGCAAGAGCATCAAATAAATGTTGATCTCTTTCTCAATACAATTTTTATGTTGTTTATAAATCAACCAGTTCCCTCTTAATCCATTTCCTCAATATAATCATACAAGTATATATTTTATATGTTCACTCTGATTTTCGATTTATTTTTATTTTATCTAACTGTATACTTATAAAAAATATATTATCTTTAAAAGCTTAAAAAATACTTGCAATATATAAAAATTCAAATATTTGGCTTCAATGAAAAATGCAAGCGACAGAATTTCGAAGTAAAATATTTTCGCTTTTGATGCTTGTGCTCCCATCAGCTTCTCGTACATCCAACTCGCTGCACGTTGCTGCACGTCTTAAACGAGACTAAACGGAGTTCGCGACAGCGAAATGCTCTGTCTAGGTGCTGCCATCTGGTGAAGAAACGTGGCGTTATACCTAAGAACCGGTCTGCGATGACCATCTCATCTTGTCCGACCAGGCCCAAAATTTCTCCCCTTTGCCTAAAGTACCAAATGCCAGAACCTGCTGCCTTCTACTGGATCTGGTTGGAACACTGTTGGACCCTTTATAAGACCCTGAAAGAATTTAAATTCTTTTCTCATCTGATAATAAAGATTAGCAAATTATTTCTATGGGTGAATAAAAGGTAATATTTCATTTTTTCTTCAACAAAAATAAATTTCAATCTTCTATCTGATTATTAATCAATCAAAATGCGAAAAATAATTATTGCTATTTATATTAATAATTTTTATTTTGTTCATTTTATTTATATTATCGATGAGGCAATTGATTACATTTACTGCCGCCTGAAACAATAAAGCTGAAATACAGATTATCAGACACCACCAAATCTAATCACCGAACTGAATCCTAAGCAGAGATCGCAATAGCTGATTATTGCACTCGCTTTCTCTCGCCGCCGAATGTTAGTAATTTTCCAACGAGTAGTCAGCATTCACTATACGATTTAAAGTAGATAAGGCTGTCTCGGCGCGGTCAGTTACAATGTATGTTTAAATATCGTAGCCGGCAGTCACGTGCACTTCGCTTGCTCGTAAATTTATCTGTTATTTCCAGCCTGTATATATTGTTATATATATATATATACAGGATGTTTCATTTTAAGTGATATAGTCGATTATCTCGCGAATCGATGATTTTATTGGAAAATTTTTCGAACGAAAGTTGCATGGTTTGAAGGGGGACACACGATGGAAATGTGGACTTGACCTTGAGTGACCTTGTCAAAATCAGGTCAAGGTCATTAATGTTTTTTTAAATGGAAATCCCTATTTTTTATTACATATTCTTGTAACTTATCTCGAGAGCTTTCCAAAACACTATAATTAAATTATCATTTTCATTAAGTATCATTTTCATTAAATACTTTTCGAGTTATGAGGCTTGAAGGTTACAATATCGCCGGCATTAGCATTACGCAAGGTGTCTGACCGACGGCTAAAATCTCTTGTTATTCAAAATCATGTGAATGACATCCTGAATAACATTTGTCAAGATCAAGGCCATTGGAGATTATTTCTCTTATTTTCATTTTTGCACTAAAAATTCATTTTTATGTAAAAATGAAAATAAGAGGTAAAAAATGTCTGAAATATGTATGTTTTTTATTTTGCTTTTGTATTCAAATAAAATAATAAAAAACATGCAAGAAGAATAATACACTTATACGTTAATATAATATACGTGCAATTTTTTAATAGAGGCGAAGACTAAAGTTTTCGAGTATCAAGAAATGCATACAGACATAGTCGGGTTGTTGATCTTCGCAAAAACCGCGAAAGCCTAAATTACCATAATGTCCTCTGCGGGCAATGACATTCCTGGTACAGCAATTTGCGAGGCAGAAGTAGTGTGCAGGACCATGATGCCACACGCAAAACACGCCGAATGACAAATTGCATAGTACCCTTCTTTCTTTTATGGTACTTTCAGCGTAATTCGTCTACAAGGAGCGAATTACGCTGAGAGAAGATATCTTCGCCATTGCAAGTAAATTTTCATGACTAATATGGAAACATATTCGTTATTAATTAATGCAGACATTGCTTAAAGAAATAATGGGTTGCTCAAAGTTTTTAATCGAGTAACAATGTGTGCATCGAAAGCATTGAATATTAATGACTCATAACGATTTGTTAATTAATACAGAGAGACAAAACTCACTTAGCATTTCATATCTCAATATCAATCTCCAATCATTTTATTTCACACATTTTAGTTTCAATCAATACCATCAATCACAAAATACCATATTCTGCAAATCATGACGATTTAATATACGCATTAGAATCGTATTTATCTGACCACTCACATTCAGTTATCTATGTTTATGCAAATGCTCCAACAAATACGTTTCATGATAATGAAACTCGTGCGAGTTATCTACGTCTAATGGAAAAAAATTTGACCCCTATCAGGCACAACGGCACACGCGAGTCTCGCGGCGATGAGTTCGTTTCGAGCAAAAATCTCGTCCTATAATTGCCTTCCTATTTTTTTACACCTCCAGGCGACTAAGCCTAATGATCTTAAGTTGACAATGGCTGAGAATTATAGTCCGAAAAATTTAATTATATCAAATCTGCTCTACCTGCAATTCCGTATATTACACGTTATTTGGGATCGTGCCAAAAACTACATTCTCCTACGAACTCGTCCGGGAATTCGTGCAACGGTTCTTCTTTTCGGCGAAAAAATTATCATAATGCGCTCATTAATCTCACGACGAAAGAAACGACAAAAGTCGCGAAACTGGATAGTCGGAGTTCTTTCTCGAGGAATATCTTGTTCGCATTTCGTGAATCTGCGTCGGGTGTTATCTCCGCATTAGGAAATTCCCGGCCACTCGCTCGTCTGCATTTAACAAACGTCACCCGCCGGCTGTGTTACGTTAATACTTTATGATGAATGATCGAGTCGAGGCAAAAGTCTCACGTTGCATCATAATTATCATGACGATAATTCATGTGTGCGTATGTTGCAAAGGTTAATTATCAAACATAAAAAAATCAGAAAATCGAACTCTTTGCAGCCTTGGCATCTGCTATTTTTTTTTTTCCCCCTCAGATAAGTGTAAACTCTTGAGACGTAAATGAAAAACATACTTAAGAAACAAATGTCACTTATACATACTAGTTTTTTAACATTTAATAGTGAGCAGTATGCAGACTGTACACTGAAACAAAGGATTGGCTGCTGCCATCAATTAAAAATGCTATGCCATATTCAGCTAATCTTTTCTCTCAGTATAGACGTTTATTATTATCAAATATTTGTTTCTTGGTAATACACATAACACAAAATATTACTCAAATTTCTAATTTTAATCGCAATTCTGGTCACGCGATCATTTCCTAAGAAAAAGACAAAATCACGCTTTTGGTCATAATCCAAAACCTGATTCCATCCTAGGAGACAAAAGTTGGAATCCTCCTCAGAATGGGCCTCTCTAGGAATTCCTCAATCAGCTGATTCCTAGAATCTTGCGAGCGCATATTTGCTAGCCCGTCACTCCGGCTTGGCTCGATATACGGTCGCGGTCGCGCGGTTTCAAGGATACAGCAAGGTTGACACGCGCCGCCACTTACAGGCGACTAGTAAGGGGATTTGCCCGATCTCGTTCGCGCTATCGACGTATTTTCTGTTTCACGTATGCGTTACAGCATCACTTGATGATGCTGCCAAGCTTTAACATGATGAACTTTACGCCAGAATTTCGCGTGTCGACTCGAAATCAGCAGACGCATCCTCGAGCGCATGACATCATCGCCACGATATGTCTTGAAATATGCACCTTGTATTTTCATCTTTCTCGGAAATATCGTGTTAAAATATAAAAATAAGGATATCCTTGTTATTGAAAATATTATATATAGCTGCTAACAAGAAAACGCAATTGTTAAATTTGTTCGTCTTAACTCTCGTCTTCAAAGAACTCGAACTTCTTTTCAAACAGTTTGGCTCTTACAATTCCCAAAGCTCGGCTCCGTATAATGGAGCGGGCTCTTTCACAACAACCGAAAAAGAACGTTGGCATTTTTGAACGTTCCACGTGCCGGAGAACGAGCGGCATGGCGATCACGGTTTCTTCTTCACTAAAATTATACGTGATGACAGCCCATGGCATGTGACTTGCGACTGATCGAAATATTTTTGACGTTTATTTTCGCTTAGATATTTTTCTTTTTGTAAATTTTTTTGTATGTAACAAAAATAATATAAATTCATTATTAGAAAACCAGCATAAGTAGCAACATCGGCTAACACGATGTTTAATCTAACACATTGTTTCTTAATCGATGGTTTTGTATTTCAAGAACGCTAATACGACATTAACACGATGCGATGCTAACACGGCTAGACGCTTACTCGAACATTTATTATGGTGCCAGACGCTGAATAATCAACGGTCAATTCGACGAGGATTCGAATTTCTGGGATTGCCTGGAACAGATGTTGTTCACGTAAAGAAATGACAACGCCGCTAATTTCCAGACACGTCAGCGGTCTTGACCTATAAATACGAGAATCGTAATCTGAGAATCCTCGCTCATCACTTCCGTGCAATCGCGGAAGTATTTCCTACCTGTGGAATTGCAAAGATATACTTCCATTAATAAGGTGCACTATTCACATCATAATGTCACGTACCTACTTATTAATTTGTTATTTGCGTATTCGAGACTGTAACCTAAACGCTTTATCATGCGATTCTTCAAACGACACGGCGGATTGCACGAGGTGTGCATTCGTTTTCCTCTTGTAATCTGTTGTCCGCGATATTAAACACGTCGAATACCAACGCGATCTATGCTAGTCATGCTCGAGCATTGTTACCGCGAGCTTACCAGTGCTACACGATCGTCTGGTGCATCTTGCCCATCACGTGTAATCTGACATTTACATAGTGTCGAGTAACAAGGCGAGACACGTTTCAAATATTTGTCTACTTTATCTATGATACGTATAATCATCGATATCGGTAATTTCATCGGACGATGTACCGTTGCGTTAAAGAATTCAGAAGATTTCTTGTAGGAAGAGAGAAAGAAATTTACCTGAAGCGATACATTTCAATATTCCACCGCAGAAATATACTCTCATTGCAATCAAATTACCGAGCGATCCTCGCTTTCACATCCGCATCGCGCTACCTGCTGCCATCGATCATTAATCAACCTATTATCGCTGTGGCTGCCACATTACCAGAAATAAGCGTATCGCGTAATTACCTACACATCAACGCTACATATGCGATACATAGAAGAGACGGCATCGACCGCATACAGTGCGATTCACTCGCCTCGCGCTTAGCGAGGCACACGTGGACGCGGCGATGCTCTGTATGACTCGATAAGGGCGTGATTCCATTCACGAGCATGGCAATTTGGGTTAATAACACAAGGCGGCGAAGCGCGTGCGAGCTACAAAGAAAGATAGAAAACGATAAAGAGAGAACCAACGAAGAGGAAGAGAAGGAGTGAGAGAGAAAGAGGGAGGGAATGGGACGCGCATACGACGTCGTCGTCGGCGGTTATGATTATTAAGATTATCGTTATTCCACCTCGCGCGAGCCTCGGAGCTCGGGAGAAGTGTGTGGGACGAGAAGCTCGAGTTATTTATGAAGTGCGCGCGAGAGCGAGCTGCGCGACGGCGTAAAGAGTTGCGGTCTATCTCTGATGTTCTTATTTCGTTGTTTGCTCCCAAGCGCGTAATACCGCGTTAGAAAACCGCGACACGTGCGCTCGTGGAGGCTCGTGCACGCGCCCATGGTGCGCCTCATATGCATGAGCGTGGCAGGGATAGCTTGGTATGGTTCGTATAACGATTGGAATAGCATTGTCTATCTATAGACACGTCTAGATTTTTTAATCAATCTAGAATCAATTTAACTACCAACGTTCCATTGAATCGAGTCCCTGGAGTAAAAGAGCCATTTCTAAAGTACTCGGAGTAGTTGGAGACGCTCAATGAATGGTTCTCTCCGTAATTTAGGACAATTGTGCGTCCCAGGAATTCCTAATTTAACATTTAATTGCAGCTACCAATAGCCCGTCGGGCGCACGAGCGAAATTATTACTGAGGGTTACGGCAGAATTATTATCATGCCAGAGGCATTTCGCATCTGCGCTCAACAGCAATCAGTACAATTATACTTCGGTTCCAGTACATTCCCTTGATCACTGTTGAGCCCGCATCCGCATGTTTGAATATACCGGAGAATAAAAAAAAACGCAACGTTTTTCAGCGTAGCCCAGTGCCAGCGGTAATTATATTTTCCTCCTTACGTATTTTCTGGGATACCCCGGAAGTTCGTGCAAGGTACTGAAATTATGGGAGTCGAGTGCTTCTTGAAGCCGCGCGATGAAATGGCCAGTCTGCTACATCTTCGACACTCATCATCGGCAATCGTTACATTAAGGATTTACTAACGTAGTATTTTACGTCTGTCCTTCTGATTAAGACTAATTGATGTGTTAAGAATTCAGACCAGAATTGCATAGCGCGGCGACGCGACGTGCTGATGGAAAATTATTGAACGTGTCTCCGAGAAACAACGTCGAGCGAGAATGAATGAACGTCGTTCCTAGAACTTGCACAATAGAGACTTATTTTTCAGCCACCTCGCGAGTAAATCAAACCTTCGGAGCACTCTTGTTTTCGCATGGAGCTCGCTGCTCAGTGTCGTGGCGAGTGCGACGGATAAATAACTCCGAGACTACTTAACGGATCATAAAAGGCGTCGCACAAAACGAATTCTACGCTCGCGGATCCGATCTAGCCGCAGGAGGTGATTTTACACCTGGTCTAATAAGCATTACTCTAGTAACCTGTCGAATTCGATCGACCCACGTCCTCGTAAAGACGTCTTCATCGGTTAATTAAAATCTCGCGACACCGCGTAAATTCTCCTGTTGCGATCCTTAATTTTCCCCAGGCGCGAACAAGTTCTCGGCTAATTTCTTCGGAGGAGCTCTTTGTCGTGCTCTCTTGTACTAGCAACACGAAAGAGAAGGACAGAGAAAAGAAAAAACTGATAGGAATCCGAGATGCGAAAGCGGATATCATCGCCTTCGTAAACTACGCATTTTAACGTTGCTGTTCGCGTTGCACTCTTCATTTCTCGACTTTTGTTACGCTTAATTGTCTCCATTCTTGTCTCTCGTGAATACGTTTCTCGGGAATACGTATCGGTGTAACGGCATGGTGCGATAAAATCTCGCTCGACGCAGGCAACTTCGAGAAAAAAGAATGTAGATCTCGGACGAGGCATCGGCTAAATTGAGATTCTCCTGTTCGCACCTTGCGAGTGGTGCGAGATTGTCGATGTTTCACGTGCAATTACGTCTTAAGTATTTCGTCCACACCTTTCGGTTCAGTTAAATGTCCCGCTCCTTCTTCATTGCCATGCAAGAAACGACATAAAGTAAAGAGCGACACGGATAATTGATTTTCCTATACGAACGCAGTATATATTTCTAGCGTGCTTTTTAAATTCGTTTGTGGTCATAATTGTCGTGAATACAATGATAGCGACCTGTTAAGGAATGTGGCCATTAAACGTAACCGCAAGTGAAAATGTCCGAGCAAAAATAAATCAGAACATAGTAATTTGCCAGTAACTAATCAAGAATCTGGTTATTGACCAGTTTACTACATTTTGCTTTATTTTCTACTAGAATATCTGTACCAAAATCGCCAGGTGGCTGTATATCACTAATTACCGAAGATAACGTTCCGCAATTTTACGACAAAACGCACATAACAATTTATCCGTAGTCGCGATCGCCACAGGAGATAATTCCGGCGATAATAGGGCAAAACGACTCGTGATTTCGTGAGCTTACAACACGACTTGGCTCGTAGCCGTTCCGCGTGAAAGATTACCCGCTCGCCGTACGAGTCCGCCTCGTCGTTAAGCGCACGCCGTAGCCCCATCTCAAATTATAGACGAGCCGCGTGTGATACAGACATCGGTGCCGAGAAGATCGTCGAGATGAGAAATTTGTAATTGCACGCCAACCGCGGATTGCGTCGCGCAAGAAAAACGAATCTCGCACCTACTTCAAGATGATTAAGCTCTGAAGGAACACCGCCCAAACGTTTTACGTTATATATAGGGTACGTGTGCTACGCACGCGTACAATTACAGTACGAGAGACACATTCGTCACAAGGGAGAATGTTCACGCATGGTATATAACTACCCTAAGTAAGTATGGTATTTAGGAAGTGACGTTTGATAAATACGTGAAAGTGAAAACATTACGTACCTATATTATAAGACAATTTGAATATTTTTAACAGATAACGAGTTATCATAAAATACGATATTCCGACAGTCACGCAAATGACTATCAACAAGATTAAATCCAATCTCTTTCGGAAACCGTGGTTGTCGATCTACTTTATCTACCTCGGAGATCCACTCCATTCCATCTCAACGTCGAGGATCAAACCCCGCTGAGAGCGAACGCCAGCGTGGTGGATGTTGCCGCGGCCGCGAAATACGTTCGTGACTACGACAGGGGCCAGAGAAAAGAGTTCGTACACGAAGATAAACATCGGATCCTACCATGTCGTCAAACAGAGCGCGCGCATCTTCGTCTCGACACGTCCGTCAATCACCCTGCGGATCCGACGACAAACATGCAACGCAAGAAGCTGTCGTCCCCGCCCGCTTGGATCCTCTCGCAGCTCTTCTCGTCCCACGCCACGTACAAACAGAAGATTACGAGGAAACACTCTCGGAATACATTCTCGGTCGGGAATACGGCCGCTTCTTCTTCAAAACCCATCTCTTTCGGGCCACCGCGCGCGTGGCACGATCACAGGACGACCGGATTAAATCGCGCAGACGATGTGTACAAAACATAAAAATTATGCTTCTCTTCTTCGTGCTGAGTGCAAAGATCAACGGCCTCCTTATTCTACTCCTACCATGATAAATATCTTATTTTTAAGGTACATGACAGAATTAATCTGATAATAATGGAATCATAATATTTTATAGCGAATTTGATTGGACGCACACTAAGCATTAAAACCATTATACACTGAGTATAAAAGTGAAATATGCAAACATTTTAAATTACATATTTACTAAACAATAAAATGAAAAATGAAATTGAAAATTTTGCGGTTTAATCCGTTTCTATATATATATTTATATTAAATTAAACACACATCTTTACATCAATTTGTATACGACAATTTTAACATGCACTAATGCGTCCAACCGCTATTAGTTGATATATTAGTAAAATACTTCGCGAGTAATATTAAAGTGGCATTTTGTATATTATCAACAATAATAAAAATTGTTTAAAATGTATTTTTCATATATTATAAACTAACCACAGGATTTAATCCTATGTTGGAAATTTATGCGACCATGACGTCAAGAGGATACGAAGAGAATAATGGAGTCTGGTTAGAAGAGGGATCGTGGGTCACTGTCTCTCGAAGTTCCCGCAGCCACGATAATTCATCCGGCTACAAAAAACGGATGAAAATGCGGTTTCGCAAATAGATAAACCTGGTTTGTCTTTCCTGAGTGTCGGTATCCCACGATACAAAACAACGATCTAAAAATGCAAGTTTAGTCTTCATTTTTAATAAATACCAATGAGCGTTGATTTAAAAATGTCTTATCAATACATTCTAATTATTTGTATACGCGTGAGACGATTCTTTAGTATGTAAAAATATCAAGGATTAAAATATCTTAATAAAGCATTTATAAAAATGCGACAGAACTTTCATTCTATATCAGATATCAAATAATCTGTACAAACATTAGATAAATATAAGAATATTGTAATCCTAGCCATGTCACAAAGATACATTTGATTCTATCAAAACCCCAAAAAAGAGGCCGCGACATCTGTCTACCTCCTGCCAGCAGGCTCCTCGGAACAGTGTCACCTTATTAATATCTCCCCCTTTTTTTCGAAGGACTCTTCGATCGCACAAGCGCCTTTATTCGATTCCAGCATCGAGACCTCGCGCGCAGCGTCGGAATCTCTCGGATTGGCGTTCGATCGTGGATGCTTTGCGATATGACCGGCGGGCGGTCGATAAAAAGTAAGAGGAATGCGCGGGGCCGAGCGGTTTCGGGGATCCGATCAGCAAAGGGGTGGGACGTCACCCTTCCAAAACTGGTCAGAGAACAACACGGACCACTGTGTATCGAGTATTGACTCGATCGGCAAGCAGCTGCCGCTTCTTTGTGCGACGTCAGAACGCGGCTCAGTTCGAATCGCGGACCTAGATCGGCGCGTCGCTCGGCTGCGATCTAATCTATGCAAAAGTTATGTGCTCGAGCACGATTCGAGACATGATGGATCACGGGATGAATTTTGCAATATACATCCTCGTGATCCATCGTTATCAACCGACTGCCTTCGCGGGAATCACGTGTTATAACGCACAATGTGTGTTACAGGTCTGTTCAAAATTAACAGTTACGAAAGTAATTGTCTGAACTGTGCGCTATTATATCAACGATTTCTTCAAACCAAAGACATAGGCCGGTATTCATAGTCGGATCTTATATTCAAGACCGTCTTAAGTACAGTCTTGAGATGTCATGAATCAAAGAACCATATTAGCACATCTTAAGATATTACTTAAAATAGACTGTCTTAAAATAAGAACGAACTATGAATACCGCCCATAGAAACATAGACGGACCACGCCGTTCGTATCTAAATAGTATATCAAATGTAGTCAGCAAAAATAAGAGAAAGGGAACATGAAGACGACCAATCTTCATCTCTTTCTAACATATTGTGATTGATTGAATAGAAAGATGTAGAGACTAGATCTCCGCGTCCTTTCTCTCTCATTTCTATCATCAACCAATTTTACACGGTGCAATCCACGTTCTATGTTTATGCTTTTAAACTATTGTTATATGTGTTAAACAATGTAGTTTCATATATTAGGATTAATAGTTTATTTTTGAACAACACTAATTGTGAACTAATCATATTAGTTTGAAAAATAATCTGAAGAAATTATCGATATAATGTCGCATTGTTCAAATAATTAGTTTCGTATAACTATAATATATATCCATGTTGCACATATTGAAATCTACTTTGATCAATCTGGAGTCGACTGTTTTTTTCAGAATGATAATCTGATTGCGTTACAAGACCTCTCGTGTAAAGTGCTATCATTGACATAGACTTATTGTCGTATTTCAATCAATGTCCGCCAATTTAAGCAGATTTTTTGCGATCCTTGTATCACGACAGAAACACAGGGATCCCGACAATGCCTAATTAGACGACAGCTCGTAGGCCGGTCATTCTTAGCGCCTACCGCCCGCCCTGTATCTCGTTCTTCTTCGGCTCGAAGTGGGCCGAGAGCTCGGCGTAGGCTTAAGGAGACTCCGTGTCCTTTCCTTCTTCGTCGTATATCTCTCGCACGATAGCAGTCCTTAATAAGCAGCAGCGTAGCGTGTAGGTGACGGACGAACAGAACGAATGTGGGCTCGTGCAAACAACGCTCTCCTATTACGATCTACGATGTCCCTACAATTTAAACAGGTGCATAGAATCCTCAAGTGTCGAGTCATCGAAACCAAACTTCTCTCAGTGAGCACGAAGGTGTATTCTGAAAGAAGATGATCATTCTCGATCTCGCGTTATAAGCGGAAATAGAGAGTTCTATTTTATTAAGCGAATTATCTCTCTAAAATCTTTGAAGTGGAATCTAATTCTAAAGAGTGGCAAAGAGTAGCGATTGATCCAGTGTTGAAAAAGAGTAATCTAATTGTCAAGTTCTAAGAGATTTCACTGTTTAGAGTTAGATTCCACTCCAAAGATTTTAGAGAGAGCATGTGCACACGATCTTTACCTAAATCAGGAAACTTTTATGATTAGAGCCACTAGTACTTACATATTTTTATAATGTATATTCTAGCATACATCAAAATTCTTTAAACTTTTCTTGAGATTATTTGTTAACGCTCAGATATTTTCTTTGCCTAACACGAGCATCCGTTCGACGACGACGCGAACCCACACGAGGGTTTCGTACGATGTATCGCCAAATATGACACGCGCTTTAAGGCGGCCGAACCCACACTTCACGAGCCCACACGTAGTCGCGTTATGGGACGCGACACGTGCATATGCGTGCACAGCACGTAGGTATGCACGGAGGGGTACTGATCTCTCCTTCTTCATCCTTCTCGTTCATGTTCCTTTCTTGGTTACTTTTGCGTCCAGCAAAAACAAACTTTGCAAGCAGCGCTCGCTCGCATGGAGGTGTTAACGATCAACAATCATCTGAGATGACCATTTTAGACGCATACCGAAAGTAATTGTCGAACGGATCGCAACTAGATTTCCTCTAGCATTCCTAAAAAGGCATGTAACGTTTCATAACCTCTTTTTTTTTAGACTAATACACTTTAACGTTGAATTATTTCAACAAGAAACTTATTTCACATATTAACGTTACTATCACGTATTGAAATAAATTCTTACAATGAAAAATATCGTTATATTATTGTCTACAAGCTGTTATAAAATTAGAATTATAATACACAAATTTTAAATTTCAATTTTCATAATTATTCTTATCCATTTCTACCGGTTTCGTTACATTCCTTTTAATCTATTTATAATTTATGAATATTTTCTTTCTTTTTAAAGGAAAGCCGGTAAAAATATGTACATTAAATATATACGATAGAAATATAAGCATGTCAGTAGGCTGGTGGGCCTTTGCACCGGATGCGGGACTTTATTGCCCACGTTATTCGCCCCCAGAATCAATTCCAGGACCAGATAACTCCGTCGCGCAATAAATAATCGCGCGCCTGTAGGGATACATTCAAATGCGTCATCAAGATCATCTCGATTTAAAATCCGATCGTATGACGGCCCCCACGTCCTGCCCGACATCCGCGAACTAAATTTATCGACAGGCCCAACAGCGGTGGCATGTCGACATTGACGGGAGTAGCCTCTATCGTGTCCACGTAATCCTCGCCAGAGAAAGAAGTTGGCGGTGCGGGCGAAATAAGAGACGAGATGTATCACGATAAGGACAGAGAAGTTCGCAGATGAGAAACGGTAAAATGCAAAAAGAGAAAAAGATAGGAAAGGAGATGGCGTGCACTCGTATCTTGTGTCGCGAGAGAGAGAAATCGGAA
>NW_017257338.1:4969003-5012921 GCF_001594055.1 Mycetomoellerius zeteki
CGATAAGCCGCATCATGATGACGGTGTTGTCACTGGTGGTAGTGGAACGCACACGAAGCCCCCATGTCTGGGTAACGACCCGGCCCCGACAATCCACGCACGCACGCACGCACACACACGAACACGATCCCACGCAACGAAGGCATCAACGCGTACACGCGTCCCACGTTCGCTCTCGAACGATCCACTCTCACCTCCGCCCGTTTCTCGAGCAATCCGTTGATCGAACGCACTTCCGAACTTTTCGCGAGAGAGAACTGGTTTGTGGGATTATTTATGCATGAGGAAAAGAAAAAAAAAGAATGAGTAATTACAGAGTACACCTAAAAATTATTTGGGGCTTGTTTTATTATATCAGAATTGTATACATGATAGAAGAGGAATGAATGTAGATAGAATTGACGCTTATTCGATTATGAAGTAATAATTACAAGTTGCTTCCGCGCTGAGTCTTATCTCGTTTCCTTTCGTCTACCTGTCTATCCGCGTACAAAGTTCCGACGCACAGTTACGCGGATGATGAATGTCGGGAGAGAAGCTGGTCTGAAATAGTCCGACCCAGACTGGGCGTCGTCGACTGTCTCGGGCGAAATGAGCTGCGGGTACCCGTGTGCTTCTTTTTTTTTTTTATTGAATTCCCAGCTTATGCCGGGTGATGTCTATTGTGTTCGACAGAAGCTGATTCACACGATCATGATGGTCCCGCGTATTATGAAACGACTGCGCTTTGCCGATTTCTCCATATATAATTGGCCGACAGTATTATGTGAAATATGTATATAAAATCTCTATCGAAATCTTAATTAGATTTTGCCAAAACTACACCCAGAGAAAAATTATGTTTAAATTAAAGAAATCGTTTCTTTCGTTAATTTTTTTAAATTAAGTGAAAATATTTTTAAGGAAAATGTTCAAATAAAAAAAATTACTTGATTTCAAGAAATGATGTTCCAATCAAAGACTTTCCTTTAACCGTAGCGACGCTCAAGTTTCTTCGATTCAAACAAATTTTTTTTTAATCGAAGAAACTTTCCTCCGAGTATATTTTTTAAATTACTATAATAACAATTTAACAAATAGACAGTGAATATATCATTTGATACTCAATTGGTTGTAAAATTGTTCAATGTATTATTGCTATATATTTCTTAATAAATTTCAATAATGATGTTGAATTGAATTACGACGTAGCATAAATCTTGAACAGATCGAGATTGTGAAAGCATCCTTCTCGTGATATGAAACTTGTCTTGGCACTTAACAAGTAATAGGCAATAACGAGCCGTGGAACCCTTAGCGATTGTCACGGAAACGTTTGCTTTTGCGATTTTGAAATTATATGACACGCCAAATATAGATGTAACAGCTATCTCAACACGTCTTGAGCTTCTTTTAGATATGGACTTAATCGAGACAGTGATTCATTAACGAATAAAACTCAATACTCGAAACATGTTCTTAACAATCTTCGTTATCTCGAACATTCGACACGTTCAATTGGGATTTTTTAAAAAAAGTGATGATTTTTACATAGTGACTTAAACTATATAATTATAATACTTTCTTAATATAATTAGATACATCTCATAAATAAAAATGCTGTTTCCATCTTGATACATATTTTTAACTTACCCACACAAGTTGAGAATCTTTATTAATTAAAACTCTATAAGAAAAAAAATTAAAATCTAATACAACATTTCACTTAAGGTGAACGTACCATTAAGATATCAAGTGCCTTAAACGAAACGAGCGTCAAGCGAGAAACCACACGCGAACCGTTTGAGAGTAGCGAAAGAAAGTGAGACGGTTCGATCAATAGAGAGGAGAGAAAACCGAGAAGGCAACAGATCAGAGGTGTGAGAGAGAAGGCGGGACTTCGATGGCACCAAACTTGGAGTACACAGCTGCCGCTCGGATTTGCCGGCAGATAATTGCGTGGCTTTCCCGCAAATGGTGTACCGTAAGACCGTTGTCGAGAAGTGGTAAAAAATACGAGATGCATAAGTACGCGAGTGTGACACGCGTGAGCGGAATCTTGCGGTGGCCGCCGCCTCGCTTTCGCAAGCGGGCGTTTCGAGAGGCGTGCCAAAAAGAATCGGAATTATCCCATTAATGATAATTCTTTTTCAGGAGTGTTCCGCGATTGAGTATCATACAGACATATCGTAAATGCTGGTTTCTTGCTGATAGGCATTATGATTAAATGTTTGCTCTGAATGATATTTGATGCATATGATTGAGACATTTTATGCCAATGCCACAGCATTATTTGGCCATGAGATTGAAGAAATAAAAAAATTTTTAATTATAAAGTGGCTCCAATAAATAAACAAATTTTAAAGGTACGTACAGCCACGACACTCGGTATTCTTAGTGAAATTCATTTATTAAATTCTAATATTAAAAAGAATATGTAAACTAAACGTTTCGGATTTTTTGACCATCATTAGTAGTAAAAAAGTATCTTCAATATTTTAATTAACGCTAGTGTTATAATAATTTAAACTGTCTTCAAACTTCTTACGTTGTCAACTAAAACGATGGCGAATGTTCTAAATCGAGTTCGAATGAATTACTCTACTGTGTCCACAATCTTTCATTAAAATATTACAATTATGAGATAAGGCTATCCTTATTGTATTCAAATGTTGTACAGATAAATGTCCTTGTGTGATAAATTTTTTCCCCGAACGTTATGCATACAAGAAGAAATAAAAATTTAATTATGACTAAATACAGTATTAATTAATAAAAAAAAATGGCAAACTTTTGAAACTGCATTGCCTAATAAAGATTAATTCGCTGATTGTTAGAGTAACAGAAAGCGGCAGATCAACAAAAGAAAGATCTTTTGTTCCACTCGAAAGAAATAAGACACAGGCAGTATGTTTTCTCGTTTGTCCAGTTCTTCCAATTGACAAGAACGTCTGGTGGTCCATGAAGATGACAAAACATATCTCATATCGGTGAACTCGATATAATGCATGGAGCGAAGTCAGCGACTTGGCGTTGGATTAATCTCGATTTGAATGTGATTTTGGTCGAGGCGAGTTCCTGGACGCGTAAAAAGCGCGCTGCACGATTTAAGGAGACTCCGTTCGTTCGCAACAACTAAATGAAGGCGAATCCAGTCGGTCGGTGCCCACGAACAAGAGGCGTTTCCTGCCCAGACGTAAAAATATGACCAATTACGCGTTACATATATGGAATATCTCGGTATTGGAAATTCGCTCGCCTTTTTTGCAGACGAGTTCTGTGACAGAACTTACGTTACTTTCGCGCTATTATTTCAGATGATATAAACTCGCACTGTTTCCAAACAAATATCAAACATTAAGTATTAAAACAAATGAAAGTTTTTTTTATATTTTGTATTATTAAATATCGAAATATTTGAATATTATTCTTTAATATTAACTTGTAAAACTGTGTTAATATACCAGTCATACACTGATTGCAACGGCATGTCAAGTTAATCTAAAAAAAAAAAAAGATTATGGCAAATATTGCATAATCAGGTAGAAGTGTTCGGCGCAGCTGCCTCTCGCGTACAATTTATCCACTTGATCGCATTACGGCCTCAAAAGGTATAAACTCATTGAGCGCAACGTCGCGATCCAATCTACAGACGGCCCGATTGCGATAGGCTCGTTTAGATATCGGCGGGCCTAAAAGGCCCGACGTCGCTATGTGACGATCGGATGTGCTCGTGTAAATAAATGATTTCATATTAACAATCGGCATTGAATGGAAGCCCGCCCGTATATCAACTGCATTTGTTAGCGGGCGCGCCTCCGACGTTCGACGTTGAAAAATGTACACTGCGCCCAATCGTCTGGCAATATTTCAATATTAGTTTAGCCATTGTGCACGCGAGACCAGTCCGCGAAGTGGGCGCCGGATGAGCAGCTAGCTTCTTTATTCGCTTCGGAGATAATATTTGCGCGTGATTGGCTCGCTCCACGATGTGATATTTTCTTTTTTTTTTTCGCGACCAAGTCGAATGTTTCATCGATTGAGAACTCTGTGTCATAGTGAAAATATTTGCTACCCAACTCGATAAAACCCACCGTGATTCATAGAAGATATTTCTACGGTATCTTGAATCTAAAAAAAAATTATGCGAAAATTCTTTTTTTCATATGGAAATATAAGGTTTTTTGGTTATTAAATTAGCGTATATGTAGAAAATACAGTTTTGCAGAAGTATCTACAAATTTAGCTAGAAACAGATCGTAAAATAATTTTGTCGGATCATAAAAATAATTATATAGAACACCTAAACTAGTTGCTGGAATGTTAAAACTTTTTACAACATTGCTCATTATTTTTTATAATTTATGTAATTATTTTGATGGTCTAACAAAATTATTTTCAGATTTACATCCAACAAAATTTTTAGATACTTCAGTAAAATCAATTTTTCCATATAGACAATTTTATTTTTAAAATATTTGATATAATTTTTTAATTTTTTTCAAACAATTTTTAAATTTTTACAAATGTAATTTTTTTTATATCTAAATATAATTCATATGATTTTAATATGTAAAAAGATTTCTTCTTTGTTACCGGTTCAGTAACTTTTCGTTCCACTGCTCGAGACAAGAAAATGAACGATCGACAGGCATGTTCGAGCATCTACAATATGCTGAACGAGTAATATCGCTTCGAGAAATCGATAATAAATCATGTGAGTAGTTAAACGACGTTCTTTGTGTCATTGGCCGCGTTCGTTCTTCCGTTCAAGGCTCCTCGCGCGAATATTTCCTGCGCAGATATGCCCACGCGATTCTCTACCGCGAATCAGAATTGAAAATGTGTTTTCCCTTGTATATTGATTCAGCTGAATCGACATTTGACGCGTCATCACGTCGGACGAAAATGATTCTTAATGTATAATTTACATCTTCACTTGCACACGAGCAAGACACGTGTATCAAGAAAAAATTCTTACATCTTACAATTCCCGCTTCTTATTCTCCGTTACAGTTATATTTCCAAGTTATATCCTATAACTTGAAGTATGTCTTCGGTGATTGTTTTCTAATTGAGAACTTTTCAATGCTTTTCCCTTACTCTCTAAATTTCTTAGTGGCAATATTTAAATTCTTTTAGAGTGAGATTTCACTTCAAGAAATTTATAAAATAAAACGGAAGAAATCACTATTGCAAATTAGTTTGTATTATATCCAAAAGAATTTTTTCCTTCTTTATAGCAAATAAATTAGAAAATCCTCACTCGAATCGTATCAGTTTTGAGACAAGATCTCAATTTCGCGTCCCACAGTGTAGAGCTTTTCTCTTATGTTTGTAACTAAAAATAAATCCGCGTATTAAATCCCTCAGATTACCCGTCTATATCCGGTGGCAGCTCGAGCATAAAACATATTTATGTCAATTCCCTCCAACTTGTAATACAGACGCACAAAGCTTCGCCAATTGCAGCCTTAATTGGCGCGTTTACCTTACGTTTCCATTTAAATGCTCGGCGAGGTCGTGCCGTACCGTACGGACATTCGCGGCGACCTTAAAGTCGGGAACCCACTCTCCTCGTCTCCTATACCGACTCCCGCCTCCTCGCGACCGGACGAAGAGGGCGACGCAGGGGCGACGCGACGCGCGTCGGCCACGAGGAGCCACGAGCCGTCGCGTGGGACTCTAAGCGGGTTCTCGACTTCTCTCTCTCCCGCTCGACGAGCGCTCTCACGAGTCGCTCCCAAGAGGGCCAGCTTCTTCCTCCACCTCCACGTTCACTACCACCTCCGGCAGCACACGCTCCCTCCTCTCCTTCACCGGCGGCTCTTTTCTCTACGGACCCTCGTGCGCTCTCACGAGAGGCTCGTCCCGACCGACGTCCGCTCGCATACTCAGACGACCGAGCGTTCTCACGCGCGTGCACGGGGCACGCACACGAGGGCACGAGTCGACCGCGTGTGCCCACGTGTGGAGAGAACTGCGGCGGGCCATGAGCGCCCGGGAGATGAAAACGTTGATGGAGGATGAGCTCGCCGCTGTCGTAGGAAATTCTCAAGGCGCATCGCGTTTTACGTCATAACTATTCTGAACTGTTTTATCATTTAAGGAGTTTTATCATTCTCCAGTCTTTTTATATACTATAAGGATTTCATGAAACACTGAAAATAATTTGTAATTAATATGTAAGCATTTCTAAATTTTTTTCAAATTTTTTGATCGTATAGTTTTCTTTAAATAATTTTCTAAAATAACTTAAATTCTTATGATAATTTTAATCATTATTTATTTTTTAGAAGATGGCAATGACATTTTGCATCCTTTGTGCTCTCGTGTTAAAGTAAGAAAAGTTACGTGACTCCCCTTCATTTTTTTAAACTAGAGAACCTCCTTAATTTCATTTAAAAAAAAATGCAATCATTTTAATAATAAAGATAATGGTCTATTAATAAGACGAGTAAACGTCATAACTAACTTTTTGCACTTATGTTAACTCGGCGTAACACCAAGAAATTTTCCGCGTAAATTATTTCTGCCGGATTTCTGCTTGCTAGAACTTCTCCAGCAAGCACGATTTAAAATTATGATTATCTCTATAAGGATGCGCTTCGGAAAACGAAATTTCCTGCCGCTGCGCCATAATTCATTCATCTTGGATGCACGCCAAGTCGCACGTTCGCAAGCACGAGGTTAAGATGAAAAACGAATTAGACTCGACTACCGCTGCCAAACATCGCGTGCCGCTTGCACTTACGCACGTGCGTGGGTGCCTTTTGGCGCCAATAATAACCGAGAATCGTCGCTCTCCTCAGGGTGAAAGCTGTTTTGAGGCGGCGTGACGGGGAGGCCGATGCGTTACCTTCCTAAATGCTCCCTATGACGAATTCGTATAAATAGTTCTGCAACGCTCCTTCTTCGAGCTGCGAGCTCGCCTACATAGTTTGTATGACTTCATATCGTTTGGTAGAAAAGCGACGCATCACGGGAAATTTCTTGAAACGGTTCCACAAAGAAATATTCATCCATCCTCTGAAATCGCCAAAATCAGACTAATGCTCGTTTTTAACAATGTAGATTAAATCCCGGTTCAACTTATTCTTCATCTTTTTCTAATTCTTAGAAGAAGATGAAGAGTTAGTTGAACCGAGATTAAAATTAATCTACATAGAAACAGGCATTATATAGTGTTTTTTATTGAGAAAACTAATGTGACACTGATACAATTGAATGCAAATCAGTTTACATATTTTTAGTATTAATAAATAATTTAATACTTTTCAGGTTATGAGGTTATCGTGACAACAAAGAATATGTAATTAAAAGAGTTAAATTATTTATTAACATTAAAAATACGTGAATAGATTTGCATTCAATTGCACTCAGTGTGCACCAGTGTTGCACTATTTTTCCCAGTAGAAAAACGCTACACTACTAATGTCAGTAATCGATAGAAATTTCGCTTTCTCACTAGAACTCGCTCAGATATAATAGAATGTTCCTCCAAAAAGGGGCGAGGAATAAACAACATGTTGCCAAAAGTCAAGAAACCAAGTAACAATGACTAGCGAGGAAAAATTTTGTCATCACACACCGTCGTTCCGTCGCTCATTGGCAAGCAGAGGACCGGTGACGACGTAATAACGTCTCCTCCGCCGTTGGATACCCACGCGTACTTGACCGCTACTGGCCCAGGGCCCACCGCAGTCGTCCGTAATAATAAGGCTCGGAATAAGTTATTATGTACCCTCATACCCGACGCTGACTCTTCGACCGCGTCTCACGGACACCTCTGCGACTGTATAAGTTAGCGTGCACGAATGCATTCACGCATAAGTACGTATATTGCCTGTATTCGAAATACACCAGGAACATGCACGTCGAGAAATACGGCGACCCATTGTTTATAATTTGAATAACAAAAATTTCATCCAGTAAATATTAGTCGTTGATCAAACACGATGTTTGCGTATGATTTACATATCTCACGCGCCTAATGTAGAATTGAGTAAAAAAAAAAATATATATCGTACAAACAAGTTTTTAAACCGTCGTTCTGGAAACTACCGAGCATTATTCGTGATATTTACGAAGCATCCTATGTATACGCGAAGGGAGGCGTATACTAATTAGGAATAGTGACCAAGGATTTGAATTGTACATTCAGCGAAGGAAGGGGGATCCTGGGCAGCTGCGAAAAGGGTATAATTTTGTATGTCCCGGAGTCGCCCTTACCCGCGCTTATAAATTCCATGGAGGCTTTCGTTGCTACTAATTGACCCGTTCGTTGGCGCTCCCGCGCCCAGACGTTACCGCTTCGAGGAACATCTTCGAACAAATTAAAAGTTGGACCCGCGTCCTCGTCCGCTCCGCGGCTGCATCTTAATCGAACTATCTCGAAAATCTTGATAAAAATCGTTGTGTGGAAATCGCGTACACGCACCGCGCGGTTGCTCCATTGTTCACGCCGGTAGGCTAATAAAAATTCGCGATGGTGTGCCGTGGCGAAACGCCAATCAACGGAGACGTATAATCAGGCTATAGCAAATAAAGCAGCAGCTAGGAAGAGAGCGTCTGAAATGTTAAATTGGTCTAGATTAAGACCCTCGCTGCACTTTCGTTGCGCGAGGAGCAGTTGCCTACTGTGCGCAACCCGGTGATTATCCTCGGCGAGGACTCGAGCCACCGAAAAATTGGCATTGAAATACCACGAGACAGTTTTATGGCAGTTGATAGGCCCGACGTAATTGCCTCGAATATTTTTAGAATGCTTAGAACGCCCGGAGATTCACAAAAAGGACTCTCCTGGCCATAATATAATAGCGCGTAAAATAAGGGCAAAAATAACATAAATAATTACAGGTATTTTATACTTCTTTATAATTACCTTATAATTATTGTAAAAAAAATATTTCAACGGAATATTCATTTATAAATTTGATAATTTCGATTTTCGTTTGATTCAATTAAATTTTTGCGCAAGTAACATCGATATTCGTCTGATAATTATACATCTCATAAAATCAAATGAATCTATCAAAATTAGATATTCGTGATATATCTCTTCATGAATATTTTGGTTATGCAAGTACGTTTAAATGTCATGTGTGTATATAGTTGCGACCAACAATCGTAACTTGAGTACCATATCAAGAGAGACGGCGTAGAAAAATGAACTCTCTTATGTTTGATATTAATTCCATGACCGGAGCGCCAATGTGTGCGCCGGTAAAAAGTTAATTAAAACACGGGCTATCTACCGTCGTTTCATCTGTTTGCTCATTAATAGTAGCCCGGCGTGTCCAATCCATTGATTGAACCGCGCTATGCCAACCGATGGCGATCTACCGATGGAATAAGAGTCAATCGACTCCTTCGAGAAGTAATTAAGCGGCCTCGGGAGAAGGATCTCGCGAGAAACCTGGCGATCAAGTAGGCAACTCGAAATTATCGAAAGAAGAAAAAAGAATCTTTTGTGCCTGAACGAGAGAAGACTGTGATTTTTATCGCGGCGACGCGCCATGAATATTTATACGCGACAATCTGACACGTACGCGAACGGCTAATATGTTACGTCGTGCGATTTTGCTCTGCGATCATTGACGGTAGATAGGAAAGACCGTTGTCAAAATCCTCGCGATAAATCCGTTCGTGTCTGGTGAGTCGATTATCGCGGACTTTTATACGATTCGACGATTAGACCGGTAGGAGACTGCCGAGAGGCGATTATCGCTACTGGCGATGCGATGGCTCAATCGCTTATATTTATCTTGACTCCGATTTGCAATACGTCGAGAGGAATCTGCGAGAGATATTACACTTGGTAGCGTTGTAGTTGACATAGTATAAATAAAGTGGGATTATGTAATAAAAATCTCGTTGGTCGATTCGGGCTTTCATTGATATTTCATCCAACGAAGTTGGTCAGCATACAAAACATTCACAGCAGCTTCAAACGCGACGGTCAGAATTAAATCGAATATCGGCATGCCGTTGCCAAGCAAGACGAATTACGGCACTGCTCGACTGATTAGAATTTTACGGTTACGCGCATCAATTTACGGTATATTGAGTCGGGAATGTGATACGTATTGCGGCAATCTTCGTAGTCATGTTCAGCATAAATTTTGCTATCGGTTAACATCGTAATGTCACAATATCTATTACAGCTCATTGACTATTTATATTTTCGGAAGACTTTTATAATGTTTCAAACATGTACATGTATAATATAGTCTTAAATTCTCTGTACCTTATTGTGAGAGTTCGAAAACTTTCGAGAACTTCATCGAAGATTCAGGCATCTCAAGAATGTGTATCGATCGTGAAATAAATTCTCGGAACATTAAATTTTTATTCGAGTCATTCGAGCACGTGTAACGTGCATTAATCCCAAGTATCAGCCGCGCTTGCAAGGTATCTGTATCTTCTCGGGCGAGCACCGCTGGAATCCCCGACAAGAAACGTCTCTTACCGAAATGTCTCTGAAGCCGTTCGCGAACAAGGGAAGAGGATGACGAGGAAGACAGGCCTTTTCAGACCTGCAGGACACGTCTCAAACTCGAATAACCGATCTGCGGTCCACGGGCAACGTTCGCGAGACCAAATTTGGCGGCGTTGTAAGGGCCAGCCGTTGGGCGGACAGCTGTTTCCCAGGGTCGCGGTCGCCAGGAGCATCGACGAGCAACAAGACAATCCCATATGATTTATATTTATGAGCACTCCGGCATTTAATAGCTGCCGCTCGCGAGGGCGCACGCGGCATTGCGCATACCGAGTCATTCCGCGCGAAGAGACCGCACCGACCATAGACCGGAACCTCGTTTTCAGAGCATACGAGACGTCAGCGAACAGATCGCAAGAGCTCGCATGAGACGTCGCAGTTAATCTCTTCCTCGTTTCGCGCGAGGCGCGACGGCAAAGGGGCGTTGCGCTGCAAACGTTTAAATTGAAGCGCTATTCAGCCTCTGGTGCGATTAGTACGCGTCTCTTTTTTTTTCTTCGTTCTCAAAGACCTTCTCTAATACTTTGAAACAGCTAGACTGCAGCTTACGTTCATTAGCTTAATGAAATGATAAATGACAATTATTTCTTTATCGTTCTATTTACAGCCAATAAAAAGGGTTATCCATAATCCATACTAGAATCAAAGAAGAGGTTAATTAATAATTTTAATAGCGTTAAGAGGAAAGAATATTTTACACACTAGAACTAGATTTTACACGCTGGAATTTCATTAATTCCGATGTCTTTCTTTTAGAATGAACAAGCATTTATCGAGGAAAATCGCGTTTGAAAAAGAGGAACATTAAATAAATGTAGAATGTTAAATAAAGGATAAAAATGGAGGAATATCTATTAACTTTTAGATGGCAGGGGTCTATTTTATTATAGTTTTTTAAATTTTACAACTTTTCCTTCAATAAAATTTGTTATAATTTATTATTTTTCATTGTATTCTTCGCCTCAAAATATGACACTGTTTCAGTACCATTATAGTGGCTTTCCTGTCTCGTAAAAATTAAATAAATACATCGAATGAAACACAGTTATCCAGCAATTAAATAGTATTTTTTTCGAAGAGCAAAAAATCGATATATAATAATTATCATACATTTTTTGATTTTGTAAAAATTTGTAAATAATAAGTGACCCAATATTATTGCTCTGTCTACTTTGCTTCAGACAACTACCCGCATATGGAAATGACAAGGAGTTATTGTTTCTCCTATATTTACCATAATTAATAACTATCTTCTATCTGTGTATTCTCTTAATAATTATGTAAACGCAACCATGATTGATGCTAATAATGGTACAGTCGACTGATTCTTTAATTATAAGTCAGTGTTTGTCAATAGTAAGACTCATGCAAATCAGTATAACACATCCTTATAAGAAATTCCGTTTTAAATATGGAACTGTCGCAGAAATAAAAGATAAAATTAAATTGTCTCAATACATATTTTAATTTAAATATCTAACAAAAAGTATAAATGCGCCATCTCTATTATTTTCAATATCATACTCAGGTATTATTTATCTTCAACATCTTTTTGACAGGCAATTCTATGTTACACAAGTTCGATGAACAGGTGCGTGGGATCAGAATTTCGTTGGCCAACGATCGAAAAAGTTGATGATCACTGTGCAAGAGTACCGAGGGCTGTTAAAAATGACCATAAAGACGAGAGCGCGCATGACACACAGCAATGAACGATCCCGATCGATGCCTCCGGCCCCAGGTGCAAACTCTCTGTGCACTGATTGCGATCTTGTATCTGCGACTCGTTAAATCAAGACGTTACCACGATATCATCTTACGCGGGCTTTTTCTTCCGCACGTTTATTTCTTCTCCCGTGCGTTTATCTCTACGACGGACTGCATACCGTTCTTCTTTCATACTGCCGATTCGAATGCGACTCCTATTCGTTTTATCACGATGGTTCGGTCCCATTAATCTCGGATACGCACCTTGTGTTTGGATGTGTAAATTTGAACGAGCGTTAATTTAATACGCCCTATACCTTTCTCGGAACAACGTAGTCGCGATCTGTCTGATATCTTATATTCTGCACCGACAAGTATTAACATTCGAACTCTTGTATGTGATTGTGTAGTTGTAATCTTATACTCCGGCACGCGCTTCTCTCTTGGGATTCAATGGCCATTATCAATTTTCAATAATTTTACAAAAATATACTTTTCAAAAGAAAACTTCAACATGACCTATAATAATAATATATTTTTCACAGTATTTGAAACAAGAATTTCAGCTTTAAGAAATTGTGAAAGAAATCGCGCGACGCTGTTTGCCAATCAACAATTCTTCTCGCTACAAACGAGGGAAAGGCGTCCGGATCGCACGAGCGCGGTAAAGAAACGTGTCGATGTCAGACAGTGGAATGCAACGTGCAGTAAGCTCTTCCGTGACAACGCTAATTAAGCGCAGAACAGGCATTAAGGGCGTCATTCCGAAAGTTCTGCCGGTCCGTGACTTTCTCGGTACCTGCGACGCTAAAACTCTTAACGAGCCGGCATTAACTCCACCGATCGGATCCAAGGAACGCTATTCTAATTGTCATCATTAGCGGCAAGAACTTGAGTTAAGGCGCTTAAACCGCGTATTTGCGATTTTAAGATAAATATTTTAACATTTTTATCTATTTTGCATCAGTCGCGGCGAAATGGTATCGTAACATACTATAATTCAGTAATTTATTAAACAATATTTCAAGTTTTATAATTTCCGGTAGATGTAAAAAGAAAACGTATTATTTTTATTGTTTGAAACGTATTATATTAGTAATGTTAATTGACTTATTGTTTTAACAAAGAAAAGTCTTTTTTTACCAATCGAAGTACAACAAGAAAATGTATATATATCGAGTACAAATTAATACAATAAAGATATATTTTTTGAAATCGATATCAATACAATAACTTCCAAAAGGATCAATCTTAAAAATAAAAGAATAATATTCCTCGTTTTCCTATATTAAGTTACCCATGTTCCCTTTGAATTTACCGTCCCCGAAATTATGACCCTTCTATGCCACCGAAGGAGCAGGTATGCAGCGGATCTCGCTGTCGCCACTGAAAATCCTCGCGGTGGAAAGGGATACCCTTTATTTGCATGCAACGTCCTTTAATAGCCGGGGCACATCCTCAGCGACAGAAGAAAGCCGGTGCGCGCACTTGCATCCGCCCGCTGCCTCGTTATTATGCACCACGACCTTCTCGACCTCGATTCCCAGGACGGAAATTGGTTTTATAATTTAAAGCAGGCAGGCACACACGCCGTAATCGAAGCCGAAGAAATACCGCGTTGCGTCGCGCATGCATGCCCGATTTCACATGCGTGCGCCCGTCCCTTTACAAATCACTTTCCCTGATTGACGCTCAATGCCTGCCCTCGAACTTGTCCCGCTCGATTCGATCGGGCCCACGCCTTATTATATCAAGCGTGGGGGCCCCTCGGAGATGTCTATCGAACAGTTCGTGCCTCGCTCTTTTATCGTACCCACGGATCGAAATTCCCCGATCCCCTCTTGCTTGCTCGCGGTGCTCCTTTTTCGTAGGACGATGACGACTGGCGCAACGGAGGTGTGCGCGCGCGCTGGTAAACGGCAGGTGTATCGACAAGAGAATATAACGTCGTACGATAGTCGGCTCGCTTGCGCGTGTCTTATTGCGTGCCTTCTTCGCCGCAATGTGCGGCCATTGCAGCATCAGAGGCCAATGCATCAACGAAAACAAAAGTCAATTTAAAAAAAAAAGAAATCTCGCAGTCCTGATTGCACATTGAGTACACGAAAATATCCTTCAATATGCAGTACCATAAAAAGAAGTGTTGGACCATTGCAAGCATTGTGATAGTGAATTACAGGCAATCGCTCGCCCCGTCGAAAAGAATCGAAAGCCATTTCGGTGGCCGTCTGTCAATGCAAATATCTTGCGTAGCATTTAAATGCCTTAAGCATCGACCGGCTGGCGCTCGAGTTGATAACATATTTTAGTCGAGGTCAGCATTCGCGACCACACACGCATGCATACGCTGCGTGTTCGCGCACTGTAAAGAAGATCCTCCCGGGCACGACTTCGATTGCTTCAGAATTGATTGACATGTTGTCTAATAACGTTCTAATAATAACGTATCTTTTGAGACCACCAACGTTTTGTGACGATTTCGATAAACATCCTGTCCAAGGCCCGACCAAAATCCGCATCTTACCTCGACTAATGACTTACTCTCGACCGCCAATTTGTCCCGCTACGGGGGCAGAAACTGTCTCCAGGGTACACGTGCCCTTCCTCGGTAATTATATATTAGGGGACCACGAATGATTTGCACACACAATGAATGAGCGGACCGCCAAGATTTAGGATCTTTTTTTAAGCTATTACATGGAGGAGCTATCTATTCAGAATACATATTAAAGGGAAAGAAGTAGGTAGTTTTGCATTGATTTATTTCTTAATTCATTACATTTGTTCAAATAGTTTATGCAAGTAATAAATTAAAAAGTCGTAATCAACTATTTTTTAATATATCGGAATGATAATAATTAGTAACAAAAAAAACGCGGATAATAAGTGAAAAAAATTAGCTTTAGATAAAGTTTAAAGCTAATATTATTAGCTAGCATTATTTCCGACATGTTACAGTTTGGTTGATGACATCTACGGCTCGACATCTCGCGAACGACTGAACCACGCGGTAGTTAAAATATGTTTATTTTCTTAAATCCAACGGTAACGTAGAACAAATGTTTCGCATCGGATATGCGTTTTCAACAGTCCTTTATGACACAGCGCATACGCACAGATATTTTTACACTCTAAAGCTAATAGGTAAAGCTATTAAGCTAATATGAGAGGAACATTACTTATATAAGAGGTAACGCAGCATCTCATTTTAATACGTTAGAAATTAACGTAAGGTAAAAGAAACCTTGAAGGCAAAATAAGTTTTGCTTAACAATGCTTTCTAATGAGATTCTTCCCCACAAAAGAAGCGATTCCGCACGGTGTAAAATCTAAAACGGCGCGCGGTAAAATATGCGAGGTGCCACGTTCATCATACATCTCGCAAACAACGTTATCCTCAAAGATAATTAGATACGTTTCCACGACTCGTCTCTCGCACGCATGGATCCTAGTTGAAAGACTTAGACGAATATCTTAACGCCCGACAATGTGATGAGTCGCAGCTTGTGCATTTCTAACCGACCGTGCTTAAGTAAAGCTATCCCCGTGAGGTATTATATTCCACAAGGCAAGAGAGTTCTTTAGATACAGTTTTTGAAAAAGTCTCTTTCGACCTGCGATATACTGCCCACTCGCTTTCTGCGAAACACACGTTGTACCTGGGACTAGGGTTCTTCCGGTTTTTTCTCCATCTTCTCAACGGACGAAATTTCAACTCTATGGAAAAATCTCAATTGTGGTCTTTTAACTGTCGACGTTCTCTTTACAACTCTTCCAGCTCGATGATCTCACAGTTTTAGCCGGAAACCTAGCGGGCACATCAATCAGTATTATCTTCTTCTTTACTGAATGCCGGAGATATTTGTAACAAGACATTAACTTTGTAATTACTATCATTAAGTATTTCTGCTATACGTCTAAATAACTTCAAATCTAAAAATAACTTCAGTTTACCTTATCATAAATCAAAATTTTTGAAAATCCTATAAATGCTATTTAAAAAGAACTTTAATTATAATAACTTTATTTTTTTATTTTGTAAAGACAGACACGTGCAGCCTTTTTTGTAATTGGCAAATGAAATAAAGAAAAAGATCTGGAAAAGCCGAAACGGAAACGGCACCGGCATAAAGACGACGCCGCCCTCTTTACAACTCTTCTGCCCACCCCCGAACCTCCGACAGGAACCATGCAGTTTCTCGGATCTTACGGCCCGGGGGTAGCAGGAATCGCGCCAGTGTGGTCTTCCATTCTGGCAGACGTCCGCCCCACGCGACCTCAATTTATTCGACACCTCCCCTCGCCTTCAGCGCTCGGAAACTGCTCTGGATCTCTTCGAGACGAGATGAGCATAGCGCGTTGAAACTAAGAAGAGAGACAAGTAAAAGTTTAGCCGACAAGAGCGCGCGAGCATACTCGTAACAGAGCTATTATGCTAATGGGGATACGAATCCTAATTACAGCCAACATATCTCCCATTCAATCGCCCATCTTATGCAAACTCGATGTCACGATATAAACCGTGAGTCTTCGGTTTAAGTGTTTTTTAAGAGTTGCGATTTAAGATTAAACTGAAATTTGGATGCACTACAAACGATGATAATCAGCGATATGCACATGACGTGATGCATATCGCTGAATGAGTATTATGATAATTATGCGCCATCGACAACTTATTGATTATGACCACCAAAGAACCTCGCTAAGCCAAGATTGATCGCGCATAAAAAGAGATAAGCTGCGTAAAATTAAACTAATACTTCGGTTCGATAACTGGAACTGAATTTTTAATATTCTCGAGTGAAAGAACTGTCAGGGGTGGTCTCAACGGTAGCCTTTCTAAGAAGACAGACATTGTGCCGCGAATTAGGACGTTAACGAGCAGTGTGCGTGTCATTAGCGGAACGATTAAGTTGAAAAAGAATCATGTGGGCAGTCTCGGAACATGAGCATCCACGGCATCCCGTACAACATAAACCACCAGAATACTCGGAATCATTACTCAAGTATGAAAATTATAATGCACAATCCTGCAAAATGCTTTTGACGATTTCTGTTTTTATAAAAAAATATTATTTAAAAAATTTTGACGGTATTTTTTTTATAATAGTAATGAGAGAAGAAAATTGTACCATTTTTTTCCTTGAAAAATAAGTAAATGTAAAGATATTAAGTTTTAAGATAAGCTTAAACGATATAGTTCACATATGGCATAGACTAAATATAGGCGTAATCATAAACCCCTTCGCATTTGCAATTAAGAAGCGTTTGCTTCTTGCTTCAGTGAAATGACGCGAGTGTATTCCTGGCGCGAGAGCGAGATCTCCCCATCGATGCCACCCAAGCTTTAATGCCCACTCTCGCGAGGCTAAAGCGCAGGGGTGTGTCTGCACCTGTACCTTGAATTAGGCCAATTCAAATTTTAATCGGTCCGCCACCCAGAGCGCATGCTTCCAGGAGCCACTACCATGACGATCCTCTCGTGGGATCAATTGCTCTATAATTTTATTCGCGTCAATTAACTCGATCCAGCTAATTACTTACTCCCGGTTCGCACGCAACATTATAGAGAAATCGTTGTCCGTTAAAGCGCAATCTTGAAATAACGGAGAACGGCACGCAAATGATGTTTCCTCGTGATCCGTGGCCTATTTTTTTTTTCATTAGTGTTCATTTAGATAAAAGCAAAAAGGGGATGAAACGATTATCAGCTCGTCCGCATTTGTAATCAAAGTAAATTTAAGTTATTTTGATTACAAATACATGCAAAGTGACATACCGAATAACACAAAAAATGCAATTACTTTTTCTCACAATTATTTTATAACACATAAGAAAATAATTGCATGCTCGACCGGTCATGATTGCTGAAGAAGAGCGAGCAAGTCCGACTTTTCGATCGCCACCACGAAAAACATTCCATAATGAGAAATTTGCATCGTCAAAGTACTAAATAATTGCCTTTAATATTATGACGCCCTCATCCCTGGCTTGCTTATTTGAAAAACTGAGTCATTACGCCGCCGTGCCGTTACCACGGATTAACGATGCACGAGGCGGTCGAGCAGTACCTAGCCTCGATTGCCTTTGTTCTCCGACAAACATCTATATAGGCCGTAAAAAAAAGTCGACCATGGCGAAACTATTGTTATAAGTTGATCGTTAAAGACAGAAAATTAATAAGAAACTTACGGCTATACGCAGCACACAAAATGCATAAACATCGCAAAGCTAGCATAAGACCGTCTGAACCAATGAGCATCCAGCATAAAGTCGCCATATTGATTTACATAGTATGTTCACTGGTCCAGACTGTCTTATGCTAGCTATGCGATGCTTTAGGCATTTTGTGTGCTATAGTTCTTTAAATATTTTTATCTTTTTCATTTACTTAATTCGACAAAAAGAACAGTGTTGTATATGTCGAGAAATTTATTCCTCGAATCAGGGGCAACTAAATAATAATTTAAATAAACGTGCACTATAAAATCACAGATCACCAAATCGCTCTATCTGCAATAAAACAAAATATACTGATGATGTCACACAAGCACATACATATACTATTTTTTTTTAAATATTGTACTTAATACTTAATATACACTTAAATCTCCGTTTCCCACGGTTCGCGAACTCTGTAAGATCCGAAACAAAACCGTGACCATAATGCTACCTCCGCGCTTTTGCCAAAAATGATGTAATAACGTCGACTGCACGCAGAGACGCGCTCTGGCAAGTCGCTTTATAACGCCCTAAATTAAGACCTATCTTCTCTCACACTACTGCCTATTCCCGCCGCTGGACAGCCCGAATGTCCCGCAGGACGGTCTCTCCCGCAATTTGGCGAAATTACAGGGTGGCGTGGCATTGATTAGGGGGGGACGATTAAACAATCTAGGCCTCCCTGGTAGAACTTCTGGGAGGGCGAGGACTACTACTCTCTCTCCTCTGAACGCGGTGTGTCTATTCAGCGTTGCGCGTACCCTCCACCTCATCTTTGCTCCCTTTTCTTCTTCCTGGCAAAGAGCGTCCGCTCGCGCAGGCAGATGATCGCCTTCGGGCCATGCACTCAAAATGAAGCAGTTATACGACCGAACTAATAACATATTTAGGAGGGCGAGCGTATCCCCACCGAAATGTGCTCGCGACCTCCCAAGACGGGCACGCTTCCAGGGCGCGCGTCGCGTCGAGCTGGATCGAGGGCAAGCACGAGATCGATTCCCTCGTGAGAGAGAATCCCTCGGCATACTAAAATAACAGTTTAATCGCTCTGAGAGAATGTTGGTATTCACAGAAATGAGAATTTTTTTTAGAGTAATATGTGGAAAACCACGTTTACACAACATGATTAAATATTAAATTTATGTATATAACATTGTGTTATACATACTATTGTAAGATACTATTGTAATTAAAATAAATATTTAAATTAATATTTAAATTAAAAATAAATATTTAAAACGTTTGTCTTTATTTATTTATTTGTTTATAACCGGCATTAAAGTTTTTATATTCTGATATGTTTATTTTACTAATTTAAATTTATAACGATTAACCTTTGGCTCGTAGGCCCCTATTCCTTTTTTAATTTTTTAAATATTTAAACGTCTCAAAAAAATATTTCTTGATAATTTCCATAAAATACGAATGTGTTTAAAATATTCTTCGGAACACGCCAAAATATGGCAAAACTGTTGCTTGACAAACGTTAAGCGAGACTTTACTTTAAGACTAGATATATTCTGTATAGTGCCGCATCGTTTTTTCTCCCATTTTCGAAGATAAATCCGAGACGGATGAGTCGGACGAGAAACAGGCCCGACAATGCCTTTGGTTTCCATGGACTTGGATTCTCCACAATCAACCGAAAGCGCCCTTTGTCGGCGTCCAACTTTTACCAAGTCACGACGTTTACGGTCAAGCCGGACCACCAGCACGTGCCAACCGACCTGAAACATATGTTTCAACTTTCGCAAGACCGACCCGTACACGGAGAAAATTTTCTTTTAAAATTTACCCTGAAAATATGGTAGTTGTGGTACAATACAATATTTTAAAGATTTTTACCATGCACTTCAGTAAAATTAATCTTATTTTATACTTCATTGTAGTTTTATCAATGAATGAGAGAGATTTACATTAAAATTCTTCGAAATACAATATTGAATCATGACTATCATATTTTCAGGGTAAACTCTAAGAAAAAATTCTCTCCGTGTACCTATGGTCAGTGGGTGGCTGCGAACGTCAGCAAATACGGAACCAGGTCTAGAAATGCTCCCAAAAATCTTAGGATTGTAAAAATAATGTTACAATTTTATAAGAAAAATCATTGTTAAGAGACCTTTAAACCAGATCTTTAAACGTGATGTTGAAATAAGCGTTAATTGTAACCTTTCCTTCTTTGGACATACTGTAAATTTATAATTAATATAATATCAGTATTACGTATCATATCCGAATTTTGATTATCGAATGTTCGCAACGTTGTTATAAACGCCAAAGCAATTAACTTGACGGAGATAATTGGCACAAATGAAATGAACGTATGCCTGCTCGATCGTTACAACTGTAACTTCTGGAAGCTGCATGTAGCACGGCTTGGGTGGCGAGTTGATTAAAATTTGGATTGGCCTAAATCCGATATACGCGGACACACCCCTCCTGAGAACGCAACAGGCTTGAACGCACGTTGTTTTCGCTCTATTAAATTTTAATCACCGAGACGGATTTCAATAGACCACCAGCGCATCTTATGAAAGTACATATTATGCAAATATATTCTTCAATAAAATATATCTTCAATAACGTGAAGTAATCCCTTCACACGTCTTTCGGATCTTTGGATCTGTTCAAATATTCGCAAAAAGTATAAAAATAAGATTGAGTATGTGATCAAATATAATAAACCAATACTAAAAATTTTTTTATTCTACCTTTATGACAGTAAAAATGCAGCAAAATAAAATCTCAAATCGCAATTATTGTAAATACATTTTAATATCTCGCGTAATAAAGTCATCATAAAATATTATTTAAATCATGGCTAATAAGAAAAGTCATTTTACGATCATATTTTTTTAACCACTTATAATCGTGTATTTGTCCGTTTAAAATTCATCATTTACATCATATGAAGCCACTCCTCCCGTACGCATTTAATTCGATCGAGTTATTCGAGATGAGTGGATCTTACATGGCGATTAAACGATCAAATATTCAGCGATCCGCTTTTGCAAGCAGGTGGGCTACGGTTGTCTAAATGGCGAATTGATTAAAGCATGAATTGGCCTAATTTCGGTACGCATCAGCTAAAATCGTTATTTAATATGTCGTCGTTAAGTAACAACGCTTATTGCGGGAGGAAGTGCTGTTTTCGCTTACCAGAAAACGTTCTCTGACGTTCGTGAACTTTTAAACTGCTCTCAGCCACGCATATATGGACCACACACATACAAGGATAGACCGTTGAAAGCCGTTTACGAAACTCCATTTGACTGAGCCAGTCTGCGTAATTGCGTGTCTTGCGTGTGTATCGAGATGAAAAACAAATTTGGCTTTTACAGGGAATAGCACTGAAGGTGTCCTGTGCATTCCTCGGAATTTAATTTCTCTCGATCCTTCGGAAAGATAATCCTTCGTCGATACGTTGTTTACAACGTCCTAACCAGCTGGCAAACAAAAAAATAACAAACGGACAATTTTGAGAACATCAATTATAAAAAATACTTTTAATTTAAAAAAGAATATAATTCTCCATAGCTTTACGTCCCGTGTTAATAAATATGTTATATATATATATAATGATAGATTATAATTATATATAATTACATATAATTGTATGTTATATATAATATAATTATATGTTCATTATATTATTATTATTATTATATTAAAGATATAGTAATTGCCATATATCTCAGAGTATTCCATCTTCCGTCACAAATCATTATCATAAAGAAAATGTTCGTCATTGCGATGCGAGAGAACTGATGATGTGATATCTCATGACCGTGTTATTGAGTACGTTAAAAGGTTTATCAATATTTCAACGTCGGCGAAATCTGATTACAACTTATCGCTCGCGAGAGATCTTGGCCTCTGAACGCACACGCAATAAGAGAAGTCGCAAAAAGAGAAATATAATAATCTGTCCCATCGTGTTCACATTGTTATTCAAGCAGGTATATTCCATAAACCTGATTTTAAACGAACTTATTCGATCACTTGTTCATTTGCTCACTCACTAGTTCTCCATCTCTTGCATGTTCGTTTTCATGTTCGGGACCGGTAATAAACTACAAAAAAGCGAAAGCAGGACGAATCGACGCAATGAACCGACGGCACAAGGTTGATATATTTATTAACTCGACCGGCTTATCAGTCGCGTATCGATACCTCCCTTCTCGCACAAATAAACACGAGTTTTCTGCCGATCGCGACGACGACTGAATTCGACCGCCCATGTCGACGGCCCGGCTATCAGCTGACAATCGAATCGTATTATTGAGAATTTTGTCGGCATGCCCCGTGTCCGCGAAGATCGTGAAGAGTGCCGATCGCAAAGTTGCATCGGAGCGCTAATTGCGAGCCGTTTCTTCGACGCCGGGGCACACGAGTCAATGTACGCTGCTCGTTAAGAGGCGGATCTTCAAGGCGGGTGCGCCGTGATTATGCTGCCGAAAAAATTCCGCGAATTACGATGGGCCCCGGGGACGCGAGTACGGACAAAGGATTTTTTTCTCTGCGAATATTATTGTGCGCAACGATGCATTCGTTACCGGAAGACGACGACCACCGGGCTGGACGATAAATTAATGGTTAAGACAGACATGCTTAAACACGTACATTGCAGCTAAAAAATTAAGAAGATATTAAAATGTTTGAGTGAAGGAACAAAATGTGCTCCCCTTTTTACAGTGAATATTGAATAACTCAATAAGATTAACCCTTCTGTCAAAAGTATTTCAATCTTTCTACTACGATGTTTCACAAGGTTCCTTCTAAAAATGTAAAAGTGAAAACAAAAAATAATTTTTTCACTTTGCACAAAATAATTCTTTGTTGTTCAAAGGAGAGAAAATTTAAGACGTTATAACAAAATTCGCATAAAAAAGTATTAAAATTATAACTGTTTTTAATTTGAAATAAATATCCCTGTATCCATTTACACGGTTTAATCGACGAAAGTACAGTTTCTTTGTATTTGAATAGTCATGTTATATTTGTATAAAATAGATACACCATCTCGCAATTTAAATTATTAGGAGATGAAAGAATTAGCATAACTTTTTGATTCTTCAGTGTTTAACGACACAATAAAGTGCTACTTAAAGACATTTCAAAAAAGGCGTGCAACCATGTCGAAACCTCATGAAGAAATACAATTTTTTATTAAAAAAAAAAAAAAAAAACTATTTCCGAAACGACGGATCATTCGATGCCATTAAATTTCTCAGAACAAATTCCGCCTTTTTTGCATGCATAGATCCAATGTGTAGAAGAAAAGAGGAACTGATCGTGATCGTTGGGGAGCCGGAAAGAGGGTCTCACGAGTGTTTCCACTTATAATAACATTCCGAAACACGTAAATACATTCGAGTGGCACGACGCGCTGCTGTAGGTCCTCGGTAGGGAAGATGGCCCGGGCGACAGTCGCTGGTTAAAGCCGGATCTACCAATGGCCCGACGTAGCCCCGTTTGTGGCTACCAGTTGTCGACGATCTTAAACGCGGTTTCGGTAGAAGTGTTTTTTCTTTCTTGGCAACCTGTCGTGCTACGAAACTTTGTGATGTCTCGATGACGGCGACCCCGATTCCAGTATTTTCATTACGGGAGAAAGATTTCTGTTGCTCGAAAAATTCCTTTCATCCACTCTTACGGGAGAGATGCGAAGTATAATATTTTATTACCGTTTCATAAAAGGTAAAGAAATAAGATTAATTGATACCTACTGATATTGAGAAATTGCCCGTCGCGTTGTACGCTGTATAAAAAGTTCATTACGCGTGAAATCGCGACGAACGCACCTGTTCTCAAGTTATTAAACCAAAACGGCTGCGTGTGTGGTTGGGCTTTACATCACGACGTTTATATTCGAGTTGCACTGGCGCATTGGTTTTCATATTCTTAAACTTTGCTCGAAATAAATCATTTGTTAGTCAATCTGATACTTATAATTATTGATAGAAATGTAAAAAGCATATTGTCTCGATTCGGAATTTTAGATTTTAAATACACTAGCCGATTTCAAATATCCATCGTATCATGAAATATTCTCAAGAAAGTACGGTAATGGATTCAAATAAATTTTCTAAAACTTCTGATAATCCTGATTCATAATCAAATTAATATCATTAGAATGCCAATATTCAGCTGACGAGAAATGACATTCGTAAAGTTCATAAAAAACAACGTTAAGTACGAGTCAAACATTAATGTATGCTAATTAAATAGAAACGCATTTTTGGATGTAATCCATAGTTTATGCTACTATGATTATTTTACGCAAGTCGGTAATGCTTTTCAATATTAAATTATACTGGATATCTCAAAACTATGTCAAAACTATGTCAAATATGTCTTCTGATCAAATCATAAATTTTTCTTACTGGCATACATTTTAAGTATCAAATATGTTAATTTTACTAATATTTCTTGTTAATGTTTTATAGAATTGTCTCGCAAAGTAATAAAGACAATGAATTTTACAACTACATTATATTAATAAATCGTTTATTATTACATTATATTATACACATAAATTTTTCTACTTTAGTTGTTACTAGTCTAATTTATATAAGTTACCTACAGCGATCGGTCCGGAAATTTAAAAAGAGAAATCGTCTTTTCTTAAATATTCAGATGCAATGTCAGTATTGAATAAAAAAAAAGAGTACACAAAGATCGTTTAATAACGGAAGATAATGTAATGCTGATTAAGTGCTAATTAGATAGGCTGTAGAAGAATTCGAAATTGTCACATAGCATTACCTGCCTTTTTAAAGCTAACGTGTTACGAGTTTTCTCTGTTCTTTCCAGAATATTCGTCAGAGACATTAGTTTATCGGTCACTTCTTTGCATTAATAAAAAAAAGCATAGCTTTTGTAATAATGAGAGGAATCGCTTGTTGCAGCGATCGCTTCTTTATTTGGCAGCCTCGTAGTTAACAAAATGCACTCGCTATACCCGCGAATTACGCACAGCTCCATACTTCTAAATGTCCTTGCTTTACATTAGCAAGTGGATGGATTTCACAGAATTCGTTAAATTTAACGAAAATAATGTCTATTGTATATACTATATATATTCATCAGTCACTGTTCTGCGATTGTGTTACACATTACAAATGATATACCGTAAGAAATACTATGTTCTATTGGTATCGTGAAAGAAATTCCTTATTCTTTTTCCTTCTTTTCCTTTCGGTTTACTATCACATTTCGACCGTAAAAATGCTATTGAACGTCAGTTTAGAATGCATAATGATTAGCTGCGTTAGAATGCGTTTCTTTGAAGTTCGGACCTCAAAGAAGCTTGTATGACATGCCGCGCCAACCGGACGGAAGTTACATAGATTAGGAAAAAAGACGGAATACCGCCCGATGATCAATGTGTAAGGCCCATCATTCTTTCATTGCTTTCTCTACATTTTCCGTAAGATCACTCAGGCATTATTCATCACAAATAACGATTTTCTTTGTTCACGCCAAAACTATTTTGTCTTGTCATTATGCCAACTGCTGTGAAAAACGCTTATTCATCGACCACCATTCAAAATATTTGTATTCAAAAAAATGAAAACAAATTGTTTAAAAAGACCGCATTGAATAAACTACTGCTCTTTAAATCCGGCTAGAAATTTTTTCTGTGAAAATAAAATATTGTACCTATATATATGTATATTTTATTTTCACAGAAAAAATTTCTAGCCGGATTTAAAAAGCAGTAGTTTATTCAATGCTCTTTAAACAATTTGTCTTCAGCTAACTATAAGATAACTTATTTTAGTTAAATACACAATACAACAAAGGATACTTTATCAAAAATCATATTTTATAAAGAACAGTAAATTATATTTAAAATTGATAATTATTTTTTAATGAAATACATTCATTTATGAAGCAAATATAAATTTGTCAATTAAATTTAAATTTACTGAAACAAAAATTTGGTTATAAAATTTCAGACAATGTTAAATCATTTTTTTTTCACAGAAATGCAAGCGTCATAAAAATATAAATTCATTCATTACCTATGGCGCAAACGGAGATACTTTATTGTTACTTTCGCCGTATAGTGAAAAAATATTATACTCGTACCTAGTATTGCAGACTTTATAGAATATTAAATCTTTCTAACAAGCTATGCAGTATTTACGGTTTTCTACATTCGTTAGGCGTACAATTTATTAGCGTGTTTTCTACAGTAAAACGCGGACACGGCTCGTTTAAGCACGCGAATGTTTATCTTTGGTTTCCATCAAGGCCTTCAAAACGAAAACGATGTCGTCTGGAGGATTTAAGGGAACTTATAAGCACGGTTTGGACTAACTATGAAGGCTTTCCTAAAATAATATAATTACCCGCCACTCCATTTGCCAGTCTAGACAAATTCTGATGACGAGCCAGCAACAAATATCCAGACTAACCTGTCGCGACCGGTCGAACCTTCTTCTTAATAATGACGTAATTGCTTAATTTCTGTTTTCAGTCACAGTGGAAGGCCGCTACCGACTCACTTATTAAAATTAAAAAATCCTTTCCGGTTCTGTCTTAATTAAGCGTTGGGCCCATCTGTCCCTTCAACCGGCTATAATTTGATGCAACCGCGAGTTCGTTTCGAGGTTCCAATTTGGACTGCTATTACCAAAAAATTGAAACCAAAGCAAAAGCAAGTTGGGGAATCGTAAGTGAGCCCTTGCGATACTTAATTACGCGTAATGGTTATGGAGATTGCATCGTTCTTGAATATAACATACTGTTTGGTATGCATGATCTTTTGATATCAAGAGTGCGTAAGTAAGAAGTAAATGATATTCCTAATTAATAATCAAGCTAAATTAGAGATGAATGCGATCGTTTTCTACCTCGTGCGCGCAGTTACGTGCACGCGACGAATCTTCGAAACGCTCGTTCCGTTGCCTTCGTTTTCTCTTGCATTCATTCGTACAGCTCGACGTCACCACCTGGTCCTTTATACTTCTCTTTCTCTCTCTTTTCTTTCTCTTTTTTTCTTCAGAGAAAACGGGATCTGGCAGAGATCTCGCAAATCCTCGGATCGGATATATTTTTCTGCGTCGAAGAACTGAGAATTTACCGCCCGCGAACGCGCGTGGACGATACATGAGAATGTAACAAGGATAAATATTTACTCGAGCGCGAGATCGAGCGGGGCCGATCTCGAATGGGTCCTCGGTGAAAACGGCATGCGATATAGATCTCACACGGCGGGTGAGACTACCTGTCCCCGTTCGTCGATACACGGTGCCTCGGGTATGAATCACCCGGAAAACGTGGACGGGTTTTACTTAATACCATGGATTAGGGTTTAAGTTCCTCTATCAACCATTCATTCGAAGGTACAATAAACGTGCCGACTGCAGAGGGAATTATTCTTAAGCGAGCCTCGGGTCCGCGCCATCGCTGCATCGGCAGGTACAATGATCTTTCGTAACCGGGCCGGAAGTACAGGGTGCAAGCGATTGAAGGTGCTGAATCTGTGTCACTGATATTTCAGATCATTTAGATGAGCGCGATGCACGATGGTGAAATGGAGAGCCTCAAACGTGTTGCGAGGTAACGATATAAAGACGTAATAACGTGCAATTTCTGTAACGAAGTAAATCTGGACACATTACGACCGCTTTCCATCACGAGTCGCAGTAAATTACCTCATTATCCGAACGATCGGTTTCATTGCCTCGTCGAGGAGTACGCAATTAAGCTATGTACCGGAAAAAATCGCTCAATCGATCGACTGCATGACCGACTTTGTAAACGCCTCGACAATCTCCATATATTATGATCAACGGTAACCGGCTCTCTCGTCCTAAATCTGCGGGATCGACATATCCAGAACACGAGATTGTTTCAAAAAACTGAACGCTTCTTGTCTCAAAATGAGTCGCGTGTAATCAATATTTTGAAGGAGAGAAAAAAGCTTAGCAATATGTAGAATGTACACAATTAACAATATTCAGAAAAAAATAAAAACAAAATCTACATTCACAAGTCTCGTACGAGCTGATAAGAATTAATAAATCATCGTGTACGTGACAGACAAAAAACCGTGTGACACAATCATTATTTTCGTGCCGGCTAGTATTTTGTAAGATATCGCGAAACCAAACCATTTTGCACGCGCGTCGTTCTTGCAAAACGCTCATTGTTCATTGATACGCGAGACGCTCTTATCGCATTCGCGACGTAATCTTTATTTAACTTTAACTGCTTTGTAAAACGTTTATATATATATGTATCACAGATAAATTATAAATTAATAAAATAATATCACGATTTTGGCAAAATATTTAAAATAATATCTGATAAAAATATGATCGTATCTGCATCTGAATAACTTTGTATCTAAATATCTGGAAATATATTAATTTATGATGTATTAATTACTTTTAAATAATTTTTTTATAAGAATTCCTTTTTGTAAAATAAAAATTAGAATTTACGAATATCAAAATATATTATATTATCAGTTGGAAAAATTATTGTTATCATATATTATACATTTCAGCTTGAATATGATACTGTAATATGATGGTTCATTCGCACGAAACGCAGCCGAGAAAGCACGATCGCTCGAAATTTTCTCGCAGCGAAGAAGATACGCGTATCGCGGCGCAAAAACAATGAGCATCCGACACGGTACATATAACTCGGAACGAATTCGCTAATTCGCAGGAACTCCTTAATTACAACACGGGCGAACTCTATTCGCCGACTACCGTTTAGCGCTGCCGGGTATGCGTATCTGGGCTCCTATAAATCCGGCTGTCTACTGGCTTAATACCGTGGCGAAATCAATTTACCGTGGGTGGCTGCTATACATATCGGGCCCGTGCTGTAATTAAATTGTTACTTCGGGCGGACCGCACGCCAATCGACATGGGCGGCCACTGAACACCCACACTCGCGCTCCCCGCCGCCGTATTTATGGGCCCTTTATACCCAGAGCGTGTCCTCTATTAATAACGCGGGATATTAATGAATCTGTGAAACGAATCCCTGGCTTTATCCGCGTATCCTGGGAAGATCGCGTAGGTGGAAACGTTGTCGTAGGCGCCACGTTAAAGTCCCGCTGTCTCCCTTTCCCACCGAGGCCCTTTGTAGGGATCCTTCTTAAGCGCCCACTTTTTAACGGCCGTGTTTTCCATCAACGTGCAAGCACACCCCGCGCGTGTTTTATTAATGAATATTCGAACGGTTTAGATGGGTGAAATATCGTTCGTGGTAAAAGATAATGTATTCGGCCGCGCGTACGTGGTAGTGATCCATGGGCGATGTAAGGGCGCGGAGGTGCTTCGATCGCAGCCATTAATCATCGAGGATAGATGTTGTATAATAATTTATCGATTTCGTGGTATTATGAATGGGAAATTACGACAGTCGATTATGGATTCTCTGCCTCTTGCTCATATGTGGCGATACGAAGATTGTGCTATGGCTTTTTGTGCATATATACCCTTCCACCCTTGCAGTTAATAACAAGCCAAGAAATTAATATATGTATATATCGATAAAAAATTGCAATTTACCTACATTTGCAGCAAAATACGGTAATTGCACATAACACACATTCTGTAATAAGTCATTAATAATAAATCAGAAGACAGAAGCTAGAAATTGACCAATCACAGTCGAATGTGAGAAGAATAAGTGACTATGATTGGTCAATTTCTAGCTTCTGATTTCTGATTTATTATTGGCTTATTGTAGAATGTATATAAGAATGGGAGCACACACCTTTACATAACGCATACCCGACTAGAATTTGCTGTCAGGTTTATTTTATATGTTATAAGGACCTGATTTGGTTGACGTAAAGTAATCTTGAATAAGATACACCTAAGAAGATCCTCATCAGGTTTGAGTATGGTTAACCTTTGTAAGGTTGTATATTATAAGGACCTAGTTTGGTTGACCTAAGATAATCCTGAATAAGGTGCATCTAAGAAAATCCTCGTCAGGTTTGAGTATGATTGATCTCGTTTCTAGTACGCAGCCACGCCACGAGATGGACGTGTTACTCGTAAGAAGAAAATGTCTACAAGTTTTATAAGAAGGCGTAGGCAAATCAATTTGGATAATCTCCTAGAGATTATAAAGTTCCTTCAGAGTATGTCTTCTGGGCCTCTGAAATGTTTTTTGTTTCTTTTGGAATATGATGCTAAATTAATAGCATTTGAACTCGACTTAAAAATTTATCCAGTGATTTTAGCAGGTCCTAGCCAAGTTGACTTTATTTCATTATCAGGTCCTGATAAGGTCCTTATCAGATCTTCATCAGGATCTGATGAGACTATCCGGATAAAGACCCGACTATTGTGCTACGTTACATGACTGATCAGGTCCCGACGAACTTACCTTATCAGGACCTGATAACGAAATAAGGTCAACCTGATTAGGATCTGCTAAAATCCTTGGATAAATTTCTAATCGGGTAATACATAAAGCATAAGAGAATCAATCGATCAGATTCTTTCCTTTCACGAAATGAAGGCTTTGATTGATTAATTGTCTTACGCTTAATGCATTATGCGTTATGCAAAGTATGTGCTCCGACCTTAAGCCATTAAAAGTCAAATAATTAATTTTGTTTTTTGAAGTTGGTTTCAGGGCGTATTTTACGACAAAACTTTTTTAATGAGATTAATTGATATTGATGATACTTCTGATTGATACTTTTAGCCAATGTTATGCAGCCAAAACATCCTTAAAGTGAATATGTGATGTTATCCAAACCCATTTCGCATATCTTCGCAAATTTCTTGCAAAAAGATATTCTTCGACGTGTAACGGTTATTTTTAGTAGTTTATTTTTCGACATCCCACACGAAACCGCCGTTAATGAAGAAGCGAGTTATCAGTGTTCTCTTTGCGGACGACGTAAAATCACGGTTTTACCTCATACTTGGCACTGTGCGTGCTTTTGCGGTCACCTCGGCCGTTCGTTTACATAGATCTTCGTCAGCAGGAACGTTTCGAAACTCCATTAGCATTGGTAGGTAGACTGTCACGCGTCGCAACGGGAAGAATCGCACGTGTCATAAATATACATGCACGATCGGCGTAGATTCGTGCGGTTGCTTCCTTGCTTTTAGCTTATCTGTCCTCGTGGAGCATTCTGAATCCAGAACGTGAGAGGGTTTACGGAGTGCTCGACCACGTCCGTCCGATAATTGGTAAGGGTAAACTCATTCGAGTGATATTTGTTTGCTCGACCGTTACATAAATAGAACCGATAGTCTTCACCCATAAAGTTTAGCATAGAAATTCTCTTATCCGTCAAGAAGATACACGAGTCAGTGGAAAGAATTTTATAGAGTATGGATAAGTAATAAAAAAAGAACTTGAATCAATTCTTTTATGTCTATTTCCATCAATGTAAATTAATTTTAATCTCGGTTCAACTTACTTTTTATCTTTTTTTAATTCTTAGAACTAAAAAAAGGATAAAGAATAAGTTGAATCGAGATTAAAGTTAATCAGCATTGATAAAAACGCATTAGAAATATAAAATTCAGCATTAGAAATATAAAATTTATTATCACAACACTATATTGCTAAAAAAACAATTGAATTGGGAGAAAATGTTTCGTCAGTCTATTATCACGAATGCGCGAAATTGCGCTCGTAATTTCGATGTTATCGAAGAAAGTCGGGAAAATCGAAACGAAGAAATTCGGCCGCGTTACAATCTGTGTTTTTTCTGCGACCCAGCCGAGCATCTTCCCAAGAAGAGATACCGAGATGCAACAGTAGGAAACGCGTCGAAACGAAAAGTTGGTGTTATCATTAGCTCCGTTTTTCCCGTGCGCCATCCGTTAGAGAGCCGCGAGATCGGCGGTGCGGTTTTTAGAGCGGTTTATCGACCGGATGTCGAGCACCGTCAGCCGGAGAAACTCTCATCGGCGTGCACGATACTGCCGTAACATCTTTACTCTGACTCGCCGCTGATTGGCAACTGAGCTCTTTGTACACGCACGACTTCCTGAAAACTTGGTATATAAATCACGCACGCATCCCGTACAATTTATCCGCCGTAAAGCGCCCGCGAGTATGCGTGAGAAAGTGTGCGTGAGAGAATGCTCTCACGCGACATTGAAAACGATGCAGGATCTCCATGCATAATTATAATTTTCTTATTTATATATAATTTCAAAGATATTGACAGACTTATTGAAATTGCAGTTAGAACTCAATCAGCGTCGTGCATCACATCGATGTTGGCCACAAGTGACAAGTTAATTAGTTCCCGAGGAGAATCATCGGCACACTCGCAGGTCCGTACAAAGCAAGAAGGAATGCCAGGCGGCGCGGATAAAAAATACCGTTTCTCATTACCATAGCAGCACGAAATGACGAACGTTTTGCGCGTTCTCATCCACAACTCTAGCAACATTGTGTTGTCGACGTTTGAGTACACTCAGGCGCGCTCTCGCGTAACAACTAAAAGCAATTACTACGCTTCTTCTTGGCTTGCAAGATCGGTATGCTCGGTACGTAATTTCGTTCAGAAGAACAAATAATCGACAACAAACCGCGCAATGACCGAGCTGCAAAGACGGCGCGGACGAAGAAAAGAGACAAATTGTACGTTATGAAGGTTTTGATGTTACGGAACAAAATATGAAATGAGAAGCGGCAACGGATGCGGTTCCTCTTAATTGCTTCTCCTCATTAAGTGAATCCTCACACACATCATGTACAATAACTCTGTAATATTGAAGCGAAAAGTAGATGTGAAAGTTCGACAATACCAAAGCGTTTCGTGCACCATGACAGATTCACGAGATCGATCCCGGGGCGATCATACGAGCACACAATGCTCTCGACGAACCTTCTCCTACCCTCTACTAACATCGCGCAGGATGAACTTTGAAATTTTCATCAGCGACGATACGCAATGTATAGACAATCGTTTTAATTCACCCCACGGCGTGCAATTTAGCGCGTTCCCCGATCATTGGTCGGGCCCAGCTTGTGTCGAATCAAAAATCGCGGACGCTACGTCGGTGGCTAATCGCCCGAGGAATAGCTTTAACGGGAGCTGTCTCGTGTGTGCTCGCAACTCTCTCTCTCTCTCTCTCTCTCACTCTCTCAGATATTCACCTGCCGAAAGAGCAATAAAGTAAGAGATTACGCGACCGCCATTAACGCGAGCGCAAAACTAATTAAGTCGAGCGACACGAGATCTCCTCGGGATATTCACGCTCAAGTAATTTCGGTGCCGGCCTAAAGAAATGAGTAACGCGCACGGTCGCGAACACGCGATTTTAATTATTTATTATTGTACTCGACTATGTAACATGTAAGCTTTGCGTGGCTATTATACGGGACCAGGTGGTTTCGTCGGATGTATATTAATCGGTCGACGATTTGAAATCCCGGGATCGCTGCGAGGCTATGGATATTCGCGTTCGTGCGCGTTAACGCAGTAATTACGTTCCATTTGTATATCAATGCGTGTATTTGAATAAATTACCAGACGCTTCTTTTTCTGCTTCGAAGGTGGCGGCTGCCTGCCGTTGTGCGCAAGAGATATTTGTCAAACTGCTAGCATTCGCTGCGGTCATTTGGGAATCGATGGCTCAATTAAAATTCTATATACTAAGCATAGGGTTCAATTAGGCCCGCTTGTACATGCTGGCATTTGAATAATGCCAAAAATAAAACACGCGTTTTTTAACGAATCATTTCGTAACGGTAGAAAATATCTTAGACCTTTTAAGATTAAGAAATAATTATGTAAATTAAATTGTATCTAATTTATACATAACCAAAGACTCTATAACAAAATCTGATTATAAGCAATTTTGTTAAAACAAGAGTGAGAAAGGGTATATATACTGTTCTCTTTTTATATATACTATCTCATTTTAATTTATATAATCTTATTCATTCTACACTGAAAAAAATGTTTGCTATGAATCACCATTATTTTATTGATAGTAAATTATATAAAGACTTTCTTATTTTTTAATTTAAAAAATTGTTATTCTAAATTTTGGCATAACCAAATTTTGATTGAAACAACACAATTTTTAAATTAAAAAATAAAAAAGTTGTAATTCTCATAGCAAGAAAATAATGATTATTCATACTAAACATTTTTCTTAGTGTAACTTACTGAAGTTGACAAAACGCTAGCCAATCAAAAGATCGTCATCTCGTATGGTTAGATTTTGTTACAGAGTCTCTATAGATAATATTAATATAATAATTCTGTAAATTAATTTATATCTTGTATCACTTTCCTAATTCCCCTAATATCCAAGATCAATTTCACGATCAATTACCATTAAAAAAGATCTACGGTGCAGTGAGTGAGCGAAAGAGATTGGATCGTTGCAAATCCTCGATTCGTGTCAGAGAGAAAAAGAGGAGGAACACGCGAACTTCCGGCAGTATGTGTTCCGTCGCGTTATTATCGGTGAGTTTACCTCTATATCGAACGCGCCGATGCTCCTCGCACGAAGAGGAATCCAGCGGGGGCTATTCTGCCGATTTGACACAGTTTCACCGTGAAGACAACTTAAAGGATACCGCGTGAGTTACGACCGCCGGCGGCGGTTATCTCCCGCAGCTGGCATAATAAAATTGAAATCGCATTGTGCCGCGGTACTCCGCGGCTGCGCAGCAATCAACGTTACTTTTATCGTTCAGAGAAACGTTACCGGTCAGCCGGCCTCGGGTAACTACTCGCGTCTTCGTTGATCGCGTACTCGTCGCTGCCTGTGTTACGAGCTGCGCACTCGCCTCGTAAAAGCGATATCTCGAGAGGAATGACGAGTCGATACGCGATGATAAAACGCGTCTCCTCGGCGTCTAATCGCGACTTTATTATGGCTTTTATAGCGGATGACATTCGCAGCTCATACGTGTCAAACATAATCTTCGATGAAAACACCGCGAATTCTTCGTCTCGATGTTCGAAACATGTTTTGTAAAACCATAATAAGCAAAAATAAAAAATTTCTGGATTTTATTTTATTCTATGAATAATATATTTGAACTTCATTAGTATTAGCTTCATTAATACAATAATAAAGCTAAAAATCGTATTTTTTATAACGATATTTTGCTTTTCTTGTATAGAGTGAGCGAAATATTCGATGTATATCTTAATGATCATCTTAAAATTAAACAGAAACAGTAGTAATATTGCAAAGTGAATAGTTGCACACACAACAAAAAACTTTACTTTCTTCAATAAAGAAAATATTAATATTAAATTAGTACTATTCTATCTAGAATAATATTACGATTAATTTAAAAATTATATTTATATAAATATAGTATAGCAAGAAAAGTAAAGCTATTTTATTAATTGGTTCTGATATTAATCGCAAGATCAATCGAAACACATGTTTCTATGATACAAATAAAAATGTAATATTTTCATTATCTATAAATCTAATGAAATAATTAAGATTCTTAAGAAAAATTCTTTGACTTTTCATTAACTTGTGAAAAAGACTACTATCTTTCTCGCTTTTGAGTATTTAATTATAAATGAAGATATTAATTTCAAGGATATATGTAAACAGTAATTGAAGATCGATGTAATGATCTAACTTATTCAAGGAAATGAAGCAATCCTAAAAACACTATCAGCATATTTATATGTTCACATTTTTGTAAAGTTTATTACGGCTCTACTAACGTAACGGGCGCTACTAATTGTATGATTTATCCTTTTCATTATACAGACTTCCGCGTATATATTTAATCTTACTATTTTTTGCTATCGCCAACCTTGATGTCAATGTTTCAGAATCTTAGACGCTTGACTGCACGCAAAAGTTGCATATGCATATTGTGCTCTCAAATATATGCAGATATAATATATATCTTAATATTTTCATGAAGAACTGTTTTACAAAACGTCATGCGTGAAGTCATAAAAAAAATCTAAGATAAGACTGAAAATAGGAAACTTAATTTATCCTACGAAACCGATTATTGACGCATTTTTACAATTTCTTTTTAAACTTATATTAAAGGATAACATTCAATTTGGATTAAATGATAACATTTAATCAAAGAACACATATCATTTTACGTTCGCCATCTTAAGCTAATACCGTTATCTTGAAGAACGTAAATGTAATAAATTTAAGATTCGAGTGAGTTTTGCGTGATAACGTGATTACCAATCACGTATTCCGTTGGGGAAACCCCAGAATAATTTTTAATAATATCTTAATATATTTATCGTGCAAATTGCAATCTCCGCGTCGTTACGTATATTATAATCATCTCTCGTCGGATAGATTAATTAACAGCGATTAAGGATGATTATTAGTACGCATTCGGGGCTCTTGTTATCACCCTATAAATATATCGGTAGATAATTTTCATATAAATCGCAACAGACCGGTCTTTAAGATTGGTAACACTTTCGCACAGCGACATGCTAGTTTCTACTTAGCGGTGCTGGATTATAACTCTTCTGGACTATTGGTTACACGTTAGTTCAGCCTAAACAATTATCGATTTGAGTTATCACATAATTCAACGAAATCAATTGCTTTCAAAATTGATTTAACGATTGTAAGTGAAATGAATATAATAGTATTACTTGTCTAAAAAGGATCTGTGAAATCTATTATTAATATAAAAAAGTGATGACAGTTCTCCAGTAGTACTCTTCGTAGTAATACAGTTTCTTATAAAAATAAAAAAAGTTCCACATTTTTTATACTGAAAAACTAAAATGAATATGTCATACTTTCAATTTTTTACTTTAAAAAATTAAAATTGAAAATATGGCACGCTAATTTTGCCAGTCTAGCATGACACTTTGTCTCTAAAGTACAAGAAAAATATAAATATTTCCACTTTTGGCTACGATTCCCGTTAATACTGCTTTCTCTTCATCTTCGATTTTTTATTATAAAAAATATGGTACTCTTTTTCACCTTTCTAAGAAACTGCATAAATATGAAAAGACTATAACTATATAGAAAAATTACAATATTTTATACTCAAGTAAATCCCCTTCCTTGCTCTACCCTGTATGCGAATTGTATATTTGATTGTATTGTTGATCCATAAAGTGTTATATAAGATGTCTATAAAGCACTTCACTAATGTCACCGTAACTAAAATTGTTAGAAGGGATGATTTTGTTAGAAGAACGTAGCTCCTTGAAGCGAAGTGTCAACAAAGAGCGGCTTCCGAGATATAAAAGCCTACCAGTAGCATTGTATATAGGGGTGTTTAGGGTAGTGTGAATTTCTCTAAAGGATTGCCAAGACCTGGCGGCGTTCTTGAGAGCTGTTTCCTATCGTCGAAATAACGCCGGCAAAGGAATTAAGAACCCGTAAAATGGTGCAACGGGCAATAAATGCCTTTTCGCCAGCTGCCCGTGATACCACCACCCGCTCCATTCCTCCCCTTGCCTCTTTCCAGTAATCCGCCCTCTCGTCCATTTCGGTTTCCTCTCTATCCGGGATTTAAGAGCTGCAATTATCCGTATTGCATCACCGTAACTTTCATTATTTTTCGAAATGCACGTGAAGGCTGCAGAATTAAGGTTAACTAAATCTCTTCTGAATTATCATGTGACGTTGGAGTCCCGCTGTGTGAACGATTGAATCGATAACTCGATCCAAATATTTTTACGACGCGTAAGTACCCGTAAAGTAAAAAAACATACGATTTATTTAAATCGATTTCGACATGCGATGTTCATAACGATACAGCATTTTCCTTTAAAGGTAAAAATTAAGCGATCAAGAGAGCGCGCAATGTAATGCATATGATCGGCGCTTTGTCTCATATTTTCAATGCTTATCATTGCAGACGTTATTATTGGTAAGATTATTACGGTTGCACATTATCTCGATCACCATGAACTTTTTTTGCGTCGACTTTCGCCGAAGGAATACAAAGCGGCGACGAAACGCAAATGCGCGGGTTACGCGGGTGCGAAGTAATTTCAGGGCGAAAGCCCGCAAAAAACTGGCGCAAATTAGTTAGCATAAGGGGAACTGTCAGCTTGATTAACTCTGTACGACGCGGTGCCTCGAGGATAACTGCGACTGCTGCGAAAGCGGTCGGAGCCTCGCAAAAAGCGGGCTTAATTTAATCTACACGACACACTTTCTCGCACCCGGCGGAAGTGCCTATTTACGAGTCGAGGCGAGGCGAGGCGCACGAGGGAGTCGTTTATACCGACCGGCGTCGCGACGACGCGAATTTCCGTGCGTCTACGTTTCATCGATCAGACCAACGCGCAGCGGCGACGTGAAAGAAAAGCGACGACGACGCTTATGATCCTCTCGCAGGGACTCGACTACTCGCATAGGTCACGTCTACCCACAGCACTGTGATTCCCCCTAGGTCGAATTAAGAGGGAATGAAGGGTGGACGGTCGCGCAAAGGGACGACGGACGGAGGACTAATTAATTGCAACACGGAGGAGGGAAGACACAGGATGACATGCTGCGAGAGTCTGAAAGTGGACGGTCGGTTGCTCGTTAAATTTTAGGGACGTGTAGATCGAAGCGCACTCCCGTACATTTACACTGAAACGAGCGCAGCGCTGGCAGTATGAGCCTGATTGAAATCTATCAGCGAGCGCCTAATTTAATTAGGTGCACGCTGTGTCTGGTCGTTGTGCGGGAGAGCGTTCGCTCGGAAGACCCACGACAGTACTTCCGAGGAGTAATTTCAGTGGCTGGACGCTTGCTTCAAAGGAACCCTACGGCTATCTTTACCTCGACATTCAATGGAATCAAAATTACAAGAGAACGCAAACACTATAATCGTTAATAACTATTAATACACACGATGATTTTCTGGTCCTTTATACACATTTATGTTCTGAATTAATTTTCATCTAGTATACAAAAATTATTATGTTATTCTTATACATACCATATACTTTAATATTCTTAGAAAGTATTTGTAAAGTTATATATTAAAACAAAAGATAAAGATTATTTTTTGGCCAGGTACTCGTAGTATTAAATACGCAGGACACGAATGACACAATCAATACTAAAAGTTAAAAAGGATACTTTATAGATAGTACATTATATAAAACTTCTTTAACCATAACATTTATTTCCATAACATAGTCTTAAATAAAAAAATATACGATTAAATTATTGAATTGACATTTCTCTGCCATTTCTCTGTACTTTTATTGTACGAATAATGCGATGCCATTCGATTTCGAGTCACGAAACAGGCCCTTTGTGAAAGGGGTTAAAAATAAGTGGTCTTGCTCGCAAGTTTGGCTCGGGTATGTGCGGTTATCCAGCTCGTTTATCGTGACTCACAAGAGGATCATCTGATCGCGGTTCCGGGTACACGCGGTCCTCACTTGTCCTCCGTACTGAGCATTCCGGGCCGGTACCCGTGTCACACCGAAATCCTTTTCCTCGACATATGATTCATTGTTGTACGCGCCTCGGAGACCACCCAGCAGAGTACAGTGTGCTCTGAAATCCTCGTCGAAGAGAGCCCGAGATCGATACGGCGACGTGCGCCCACGCTCGCTAGCCGCTTGGCAATGGATGATGCACTGTCAGGGGCGGATTGGACCCCTAGATCCAACAGGCGAGCAGCATTTATACGTATCGGCTTGTCGGCCCTAATAGATTTATGTATTGCATGGATCTCTCTCGAAAGGCAGTCTACGGAGTTACATCACGTTCCATTATGCTATTTGAAGCGATTGTAAAGATTTTTTTCGTTCCGTGCTTTATAACACGATCAATAATGCTAGCGTGGAATGGAACGTTCGGAAGAATCATGGTGAACATGTTCGCTTTATTTTTATTTTTTTTATAAATTAATCGTGAATATGTGTAATATTAATCATATGGATTATTAAATGGACACAGAGTACGTTAAATAATATAAATACGCGATAAGTAATAAAATATAAAAGCTCGAAATCATAACTACACTCTCATTGGAATAAAAGTTCTTTCTCTTAAGCTAAATCCGCCCCTGTGCATCACACACGGTGAAACGGCGGACCTACCTGGAAGCAATCGATACAAAAGATATCGGAATAATCTTGCGGCGCCGGCCGAATTAGAGATCCAGCGAGTCTTTAATTGAACGTCTGAATAATGATCGCCGATCGCGCGATACGACAGTTCAGTCGTCACAAGCACGGCAGATTTCCTTTCCAAGTCTCTGGGTTGTCTGCATCAATATTCAAAAGTTCGACTGACCCTATTAATTAAACCGACAGAATTCTGCCCCATGTTCGGATTTTAAAAACTGTCATTATTTAAGAAATTAGAATATCTGCATTTTTCTGATATTCATGTATCTCTTTGAATATATTCTTTACATACAATCTTTTATATAAATAAATTTCCATGAAGACACATCTCACGCGATTATAAATTGCGTTGAAAGTCATAGTAGAAAAACAAAAGAAGAAAATATGAGTAAATCGTTTATCGATGAGAATCGGTTTGATATCTCGATCAAGATGCGTCAGAATTATGGCTGTTAAAGATAAGTGACTGTGCTTTTTTCGCAGATTCATCATTGACGCGTGAAATAATTGATAGCTCCACGTTCTATGTTCGTTGATCATATCAAGATGACAAGAAACTGATGGCCTTCAACGTTCTTTATCGAATATCTAAATCGATGCTCATGCTTTACACAACAAAGAAGCAACTTGTATATTATATCACATAAAACTCTCTTTTTCAAATACTGCACGATAAATAGAAAGACTCGAATGTAATACACACACATGAAATATTTCTTAAATTTTATCAAAATCAACACATATTATATAAAAGATAAATTTATCTAAACTCAGATAAATTACAGAAAATAATAATATAGAAATAGAGATAACTATATAATCGTCGCGAGAACAATGACAGGCTTAATTGGTATGTCGATAGTTAATTATCGGCTACCAATTCTTGGATTTTCCTTATCCTCTCTCTTAATATGTGGCGTAACAAGATCGCTTAAAGAAACACAAAAGAATCCCGCGCTTGAGATACCACATGCCGTGCGATTGTCAGCAAGATGAAAAACGAGAATTTTCACGGCGATTGCACGAAGATACTGCAAAAAGCAGAAGCTCCGCTAACCTTGATTCTTTCAGAACGAGAATGCCGCGTTGCTCAGCGCGGATATTCACGGCTGATGGCCGAGCGGCATCGCCGCTGCCTGACGAAGCAATTACAGGCCTGTTATCGACGAAGACAAAAAATGGTATGCAAGATGACCGTTACGACAGGAATCAGCAATTCTTAATGAAATCAACATGATGGGTGGCTGCTCCAATCCGGTATAATCCAATCGCGTACATGGAATCCGACTGGCCAGAATCGAACGACAACCGGCAGCTGGATAATCACTGTGACAACGAGACATCTGTGCCAATCGTTAATTCTTTCAGAGCAGTAGCGAGTGATGCAAGAGACGAAGACTTCTGCCTTACGCTCATTAGCATCTGGCGCAATTTTGGCGATAATTTATATCGCGTCCCGTAGCGTACACCCCGCAGTGCCCTTAATTCTAAAATTAATCTCCGGCCGAGCGCAGTCGATTAATTTGGAATCGAAAAATGCTACTGAAGGAAATGATTACGTAAATACTGTTCTCGAAACGCTAAACAGAATGCAGCGATGTCAACGATGCGTGACGACAGTGACAAATGAATGAGTTGCGAGTGATAGATGAATATCGGAACCTTAATGACCGATGGACGCCGAATGCAACATCATCGGGCACCACTCTTATTAAACGCGCAAAGCAAATTTCGAAACTCCCTATGACCTCGATGTAACAAGTCCGGGGAGCATGATAAATTTTAATTCAATTTATATGCGCATTTAATATATTCTATTAATCGTTACGTTAAAAAACATAAATTTCTAGAGCTTTTATTTAACTTTTTCATACCTCCGAAACATATATGTCCCACCTACTACGAAAAAAATTATAACTTTTAAACAAATAATCTTATCGATTTTTATCTTCACTTATTTTAAAGAAAAAGGTTCTAACTACATATAAAAAATCGCACATTTTGAAATGTAATGTTTTCAATAAAATACAATTCAATAAAATACAATCTTTGACAAAAAATCAAATTTTTAGATATTGAAGAATAACCGTATATTATGTCGGAAAATCGTTGCTAATTATAGACTTTTTAGTCTTATTTAAATGTGATTACAACTTTATTCATAACAATTTATTATAATAGATAAATATTATAATAATTTATATATGTAATCAAAGTATGCACAACTCACAATTCGTCACGCGCTCAGAATTTTTACCGTTCTAAATATATTTTAGGTTGAAATGTATGTTTCTACGTGTATGCTACGATATATAAAAATAAAATTCTTGATAGGGAATTTCTCAATAAACAAAATTTGAATTATGAAATGTCTCATACCTATATGTAGAAGAATGGACTTAAGAACGGACACGGATTAGTACTACTCGTATACTTTCTTATTGGATACGTTTAAACCAAATTGAGAACTGAACTTGTTTTATGAGTTGACACTCTTAGTATTATTTATTTTCAATGCTTGTTTAGAAGTCCCCTTGTCACATTGTAACGTTTAATCTTAAACGACACGTCACGATGAACTGACACGATTCTATAATCTGAGCAACGACATGTACTTTATACTTTAACTTTTAAAATTGTGAATCAATGTTTCTGAACTTCATTTTTTGTTTCCCATTGAGGTGAGTCACACGATCTTATTACTGATTTTATTCCCAGATAATACGTATGTCCATAAAATACGTCGGAAAGATTAAAACCATAAGTGGTAAATATAGGGCTGACTAATTGTAATATAACAGGTGTCAGATACATCTGTTTAATAATATCATTTTTAGACCGTGTATGTGAGAGACACAACAATAAATTAGAGCCCTATACGGTCGAAGGTAGATCTTAAAATGCTTTTAAATAATTCAATCTTGAATCACTAAATATGATATACAGGGTGTTTCCAAATTAAATCGCAAAACTTCGGGAGCGTGTAGAGGAGTAAAAAACTAAGAAAAAAAGTCCTATAGACATATGCTCGTTTTTGCTCCGTTTCAGAGAAATCGAAAAAAAATGTTTACATTTCTTGCCATATCTAGCACCGACATATTTGATTACATTTTCCACTTTCTGTTATGAATTTGTCAGTCGCTCTTTGAAAGCCTTTAACAGTAGATGAATTTTGTCTTTTGCAATATGCCGCGTACGTATTCTAATAGTGAATATGCTGATATGGTTTTTGTATACGGTTTCTGCAACGGTAATGCTTTAAAGGCGGTGCGAGAATATGCACGACGATTTCCAAACAGAAGAGTGCCAAACCGAAGAGTGTTTATGTTGACATTTAATAGATTGCGAGAGACTGGATCATTTTCAATTCGACAAGAAAACAACCGATTTCAAGCAGCGTTACGAAGAGATTTGCAGGCAGGGAATCGTATTTTACAACATTTTGACAATCATCCTGAGAC
>NW_017257338.1:5013919-5032782 GCF_001594055.1 Mycetomoellerius zeteki
TATAATTAAACTTATTGCGAAAAATATTACCTCGGCCGGGAGTCGAACCCGGATCTCTTGTATTCCGTACGAGCGTCCTGAGCCATTAGACCACCGAGGCATCTGTTTAAACTAAAATCACCTGATTTCGATAATTCTTACAATAATAAAACGTTTCCGATTATTTAAAATGAAATTGAAATTAGGCCGAAACCGGCCTTATTAGGAGACTCCTATGGCAATACCATCGCTCCGTTTAAGCTAAAATCACCTTAATTGAATATAATTGACCTCAAGAAATAGATTTTTATGTGTTTGAACGAAATCAGCCCTTATGGAGACTCCTCCTTTACAAAAAATATACTATAGGACTCGATTTCATATAAGAATAAGCAAAGTAAACAGAAAAAAATTAAATCACTTTTAAACCAATAAAAAAATTATGCTCTTTTATACAAGTACTCAGACGCAATAACAGAACTATGAAATTTTTATTCTGGGTAATGCTTTGAATTGATGTGACACATACGTCTTCAATATAAACTTCCATTAATTATCAAGAAGTCTAAACTTCATGTCGTTAATGACGTCAAGATATTTCCCGTGAATAAATTGGTACTAAATAATATCGAAAGATCCAGCAGATGTTCGAATTTCCTCCATCGATTGCTATGCGCAGTTTACCGGACGTTGCGTAGGTGTTGTGCTAAAAAGATGACTGGTTACGTTCGCGACAGCATTCAGCGTCAGGATTCAGAGTAGTCATCCTGTCGTCCGTGCGAGCCGCGACTTCCATTTATCATCGCCGGCATCATCCATCTCTCGCAGCTGGAAATCTCTATTTGCATCCGCGTCTTATCTGGCGTCAGGTTGAATCGCATGGACGACAACAACGTGGCGCATCGCGAATCACCATGCGAGTCCTCATAATGCTCCGTCGCATAACGAATCGTTCGGAAATTAACGGTCTACCGTACCTGCTGGTACCGCCCCGTCATCCGGCAATGGTAATGCGGTAATACGCGACTTTCCTTTCTCGTTAAAGTGTGATTTAAGCGTCTCGTCCCGGGGGACGTTATGAATAAACGTACGCGACGCGGTGCGCGAATTGCAACTTGTGTTCTTCGATATACAGGCTGATTCCTTCGCGGTAATTTTCTCGCGCGTCCATGCGTAAATAAGCCTCAGCTGAATGCGTGATGCGATCAGGATGACATTCGTCTTGCCATTTGTCAAACGCTAACCATTGCCGAGTTATCGGTCGCGCGAATCAAACTGAAAATTCGATTTGACATTTGAAAATTCTTGACGAATTGCAGTAAGTACGATTTATTGCGAATAAACTCACTTTCGAATAAATTGTATTTTTTTTTTTTCTTCAATCATGCTAAAGGCGAGAAGACAGGGTAATTGTGTAAGACCTTCCATATATGTGCAGTTATTTCGCGCAGTACGCTTGATTACGCATATGTTATAGACAGGTACATGCGTCACGCGCAGGGAAAATCTGAAATTTTTGGACGGTCGACACGCGAGCAACCAAATCGTCGACAATTTATGTTATATGACAGTCTTCGTCTTCAAAAGTGATTATATACAGTTCTCGGATTCAAAAGGAACCGGTCGCGCGCGCCGGCGAAAGTTGTCCGTTAATGCTCGCGATCTCGTGATACCGCACGGTAGATTAACTCGTAATTGCGTTCATTATCGTAGAATTCGATTCGGGAGTTTAAGGACGGGACTCGTGCTCGGTGTATGCGGAAGGCGTATTTTACATGACACCGAAATTAGCATTAATTAATAAGTACAGGATTATATTTCTTGTTTCGTGTACTACTTCGACTTATCGTCAGAAAAAACTTTATCTCACGTCAAGTGCTTTATTTCGATTTCTTTCGAATAAAATCCAATTATATCGGCTATAAAATATTTCAATCTCGAGAATGTCAGTATCATAAAATTTAAGTCTGTCAACGTTTCTATTTATCAGTTCTATTTATAACATTGAAAAAAGAAATCTTTGTTATTTTAAACCCTTCGTTCCAATGCGTTTTATTTGATAACGATTTATCATGCGATATGTTTACTACTTCTTTACATCGGTGGCAATTGGGTTTCCGTTGCTGATTAACCTGTCCAAGATTAAGCAGAAGGCAGTACTTTCCACATCAAAACGCAAACAAATTCTTAACACTCATTTAGTGTTTGTTTATTAACTTGCAGTGTAGACGTTGAGGTTCGATATGATTTCGGAGAACGAGCCGCGCGGAAACCTAATTTTCTCCTGTCCCCAAGTCAACAATTTCCTTGTGATAATAAAATATAACCAGTGACACAACTCGAGGAGGCGATAATTTATAAGGATATCTTCTCTTACGGGAATAATCCTACTTTAATATTAATAGCTACTCCTCAACCCAGCCAAGATTAATAGTAGACGTTCGAGATCCTTCTGCTTATACGCTCTAGAGCGTGCTAGAGCGCCCGATACAGAATGCAAAGTAACCGACGTCGCGTGTAGCTTTGGACGTCGGTAATTTCGAGACAATGATTGACGGGCAGCTGCTCTTTCGGTGTATAACTTCATCGATTACTTAGCAAGGTTGCCGGCCACTCTAACCTAACATGATGATCAGATATGTGCATGGCTGCGGTAGGAAAAATTTTTCGATTTCATAACCAATCCATCGGCAATCGCTTTTAGGAACTTTAATGGTGTGATACCATTACTCTTTGTCACACTTGCCTCGTATAATTTAATACATCGATAGAAAGTGCCGTTTTATGTAACAGAATTCGAAATTAATCTCGTGACTTTGAAATATATATAAATATATACATATCAATTTAGCTCTTTATTTTAGTCATTCATTTCCTATAAAAAAAATGTGCGAGATTATGTAACATGAAGAGCAGTGCCGAACGAATTAAATTCGTGCCAGAATCCTATGCAAAAAAAAAGGACTTTCGAAGACAATGGAGCCCTCACACGTGGACGGTTACGTAAAGTTCGCGTATCCGCTTGGTATCTATTCATAGAGTCGCGACGGTCGAAAATAGGATGGCAGAAAAAAGCGGTCATCCACAGGCAGTCGTGGGAATCGATCGAGGCACGTGCCTTGGGTCGATCTCAGGCAACTCTGGGCGAGGATCGAACTATTTCCGCGTGACGAGGAAATTGTTTTCGGGACATCCCGACGCTGCGGGAGACGGTCCGTTGAAGCAGCCCGTCCCCTCGCAGCGGGTATGGGTCATCGCGTGGACTCGCATCCCTCCTTCGAATTAAACCTATTGCTGGTCTTTGCAACATATCTCGGAAGATTTTGGAAAAAGGAAATATTTTTGAGACAAACGATCAGTCTTGTGGACAAGAATCTATGCTGTCCGAAAATTATTATCGTCATTCATTGTTGTCGACGTTTCTCACGAGTCTACAGCTGTTGTACTTTACAAAGGTGTAATGATAATTTAATAAACCGTAAATCTACACAATAATAATTATCGCTATGTCAGAATGGTTATTCTTTAAGTCGTACATACGGAGGAAAATCCGTATAAATGAAAAATATTGCAACAAAAGCAATACAAATTCCAAGAAAGCTTGGTAAGAAAAGAATGGCAGTCACGACTGTCAATCTGATTCTAAGGCGGAAAAGGCGAATAGAAGTGAATTGAGATTCTGCGCAGATAACACTGAAGAGTCTGCAAAATGTATTGCGACGGTGCAAAAAAATCGTGACTATTCCTAGTCCTTAAGGGCTCAGCTAAGAATTCAGACTCACCAGGTGGTCGGCAGGTGTGAGTTTAAAATATTTGAAAAAGTTCGCTTGCCTGCGGAACTAGGCAGGATCGTCAAATGGACGTTTTGAATGTTAGCAAACTATCAGAGTAATAAAAATACACTAGAATAATTATGTAATGGCATACTTGACAGCGTAATCAGAATGAATGGACCCAGGTAGCTTCAAGAACACCTCTGTGATTAATAAAAATATAACACTATAAAATCTAGAAGCGAGTCATCATTTTAAGTGATCGAATGTATAACTCGTATCTTGTTTTAAACATCTTGCAGTATACGTAACATTCTACATATTTGTGGAAAACTTCGTGTAAAACTAAATTAAAAATAAAATATATTTTTAAATATTATGTGGAAAGATAAGATGTTTTCTATTCTTAAATTTACGTATGTATTTAATTATATTTATATCCACATGTACAAGGTGTTTCAGGATTTAACGGACAAATTGCGGGAGCATATTCTACAATTGGAAATAAGGAAAAAACATTATATCAAGTTTGGCTAGAAATGCTTTATTATAAAGTTACAAATAAATATTTGTCCGTTAAATCCTGAAACACTCTGTACATGACGAAACCTGGGACAGAACCTCAGGATACTGAGAATTTTATAATAAATACTACACACATCTACACACGCAAATTGGAGTCAATGATTGTGTAATAGGCTATTTGGTGATGTAATGCAGCCTATACCTATTTAAACAGTCAACGATAAAGGAGTCGTTTCTCCGTCTGTCACCGAAAGTTAGGAAAGTGTAAATAATTTTACAAGTCGAAGATTCCAGCGTGATCCTTCGTAATTTTGTGGTGCAACTCATTTTGAGACATGTAGTAACTATAAATGTCGTCACCTAATGAAGGAATAAGAAGGAAAGAAATCGAAAGAAACTCGTAAAAAGAGAGAGAGTCGCTAAGAACTTTTTCTCGGTCACAATTATATTATTGAAATACCTTTTCTGATGATGTGGACGACAGTGAAACCCGTTGCATCGCCACGAGATTGCACCATCACGTTGATTACGCAAAATTAAAAAGATGGCTATCATGATGCACCCGTAAGAAAAGTGCAAACAGATTGAAAGCGTTTATTCGTCTCGTCGAAGAATACCTTCCAGAAGCCGCGAACTGTCCGTGCGAATAATTGAGATGCGGAACAAGCCGAGGAACTAGATTGAGAATTCGTGTAATAGGCCATTTGCCACGGTAATGTAATTTGTAGCTGATCGTTAAGAGAGATTGCGCGCCGTTTTTTTTTCCTTCATCGCGCCCGTAAGAAGACCTGCACAGCGTGTAAATTATTGGTACTAACGCGAGTCTCCTTTAATTCCGCAGACCACTTATACTCGCAAAGTATTCATGCGCGGCGATCTGCTCGATAGCAGATGAAAGGTAGGGGAATGTAAGAGGCAAGAACAGCAATTATTCTGACGAGCCTCTTTGTCGTGCTATTACATCGCGATTCTCACGAATGTTCCAGCTATATAGTGTCTTTATCTTCATTATTTGTGCTCGTGAACATCATGAAAATATTTTAGACAATTTCAAAGACGATTTCAAAAAGAGAGAAACAGAATTATATAATTAAAAAAAAAGGTAAATTGCTAATGTATCAAATGTAGTTGATTCATATATATGTAAAATTTTTGTTACAAGATAAATCGCATGTTAAAGATCGAAATAGATCGGTCTCTCAACAACCGCGAAGCAATTTGCAACAAATTAGAACAGCCGCATTATAGTAATTGCCAATTAAGATTTTGCAGCGCAATGTATTCCGTATAATGACACCGGAGCGCGCGTAAAGAGTTAAAATTGGCACCCTGAGGGCCCGCATAATCCACGAAATCCCCGTCGGGTCTGCTAGAGACGCGGATGCGAAACGTCAAACGGTCGTAGCTGATTCATTTAACGTCGCGCGGACGATCCACCAATAATGGGGATCGCGAGGGCAAGCACGCAACAACGCGAGTGCAGAACTAGTTTCAAGAATTCCTTAATGGGGCACCTGTCCCGCTATAATGTAAAGCATTCGCGGTTGAGCGTGTTTCTGCTCTAATTCCACGTGCGAGAGAAATAACAAGGACGATATTTATAACTAGTCTGCGTGAGCTCGTAAAGCAGCTGATAAAGCAGCAGCGGCACGAATTAACATGAATGCTCGTGATAATATTTATTTGACATACGACGCAACGTATTATTCATCTGTCATATACAGCTATATCGTAACCGACTTCTTTATATTGTGGCGGCTCGCCCCCAGAGGTCTCACGGGTCTCGCGCGATTTCTCGTAAGCACCCCAGTTACACGAATTCCGTTTAAATAAGATCCCGATCTAATACTTTCTCGGGCGTCTAAGGCAGGTCCCACTACATCGCCTTACTGATGAGTCCAGTAGTGGAGACCAGGACGAAACCCCGCGGTCGATTATACTTCGAATCGATCACGATCCGTCATTCATTTTTTCGGCCTAACCAATTCAAAGTTATCGCCACAATATGTACTTCTTTTTAGCACAACGTACCTATACTTTGATAACAGGTATGCATTTGATGTGGAACGTTTGATGCCTGAAATACGGGAACAAAAAAGGACAAAGACGTTAAAATAAATATAAAAATTACTAGTTTGCCTTTTCGACCAGCCTCGATCATTTTTGCGAGAGATTAGCATTTCGATGATTTGCCACCCCATCCTATTCCTCTATTTAACCTATCAAACACCAAAAAAATATATTGATCTGATTCTGCGGTTTGGACAAAGCTTCGCTAGGAAGAATCTTGCCGCAAAATTCGTCTCGGTCCGGCGACTACGAATAGCCGAATCCTTTTTCTCCTCTGGCATTTCGCGATATTCCGTTTCACCTGCCGAAAATGGCGCAGATGGGTCGGCGAAGGGTACAGACGTCGGCCGACATCCTAAGATCCTAGGCATTTGCTAGTTTAGGTTTTTACCAGTCTCCAGACCGGCCTGACGAAATCGGTGTATCTGCTAATACCTTCTACGGGCAAGGATCACCTGCCGCTTCCTCATTCGTCCTTGGATAATTGCACCCATCAAGATACACCGTCCGTCGCGTTGGCAGGCAGATCCCACAATGTGGTCAAGATTTATCGTACCAAAATGGGCCGAAACACGCAGCAACTTGTGGGTTTAAAATTTTCAATAAAGAAACCAAGAAACTTCACTTCTCAACCAAGAAATTCCAACCGCATAACTCAAAATTAGAATTGTTTATATAATTTAGATTTCATGATCAGTTTCTCAGTTAATCTTTGATTTAAATTAGTTTATGCATTTAATAGTTACACGAATATAAAGATAAACAATTAAATAGTTCTAATAAAATCAGAACATCCGGCAATGGAACGCTGTACCACCTGGATTGCAATTAAGCACGTGTCCTTTAAATCGGCTGGCGCTGAGCTGCGTAATTCGGTAATTATATTTAATTATCGAGAACGATACGCATTGACGCTTACGTAAGGTCGCTAATTAAAAAAAGAAAACATGCAATTTCTCATAAATTAAGCGAAATTTTCGCCGCAGGACATTATATGGCGTGCAACTTGTTCTTCACTTATATTACGTATATCACACAAGTATAAAAAATCTGAAACAGAGAGAGATTATTTATTTCGCGGTAATTTAACTTAATGAGATCATAAACTCTCCGTTAAGTTTTATTATCTGCGTATAAAATAGGTGGCAAAGTACTTATTATAAAACTTTATCGACGAAATGACTATAAGTTAAGAATTTTAATGATAGAGAGAAACGTTTGTACAAATATGTAGTATATTTGTGACATACAATTCCTGAACTATCTCTAAGTGCCAGTATTAATCTTATTTGTAATCCACGAAAGCAATCCAGTTATCTAGATAATTCACTAGAGAAATACAAAACGTCTTCTTTTTAATTTTTCCTCTAATCTTTCTTTCTAATCTTTCCATTTAAAAAATATTTTAAAATGTAGAATGTAAGAAAGAATAAAATTCTATATAGAAAAACTGATTTTGGTTAAGTATTTAAAAATTTAATTAGATACAGACCTAAAAATAATTTTATTAAACCATTAAAATAATTACGTAGAATCTTAAGCATTATGATTAATGCTGCAAAAATTGCTTTTGACATTCAAGCAACCAGCTTGAGCGTCCTACATAATTATTTTGATAGTCCAACAAAATATTTTCAGACCTGTATCTAATAATTTTTAGATACTTCAAAACCTTCCTTTCCATGCAGACACCTATCTAAGAAACATATTTATACGCTTTTGTTCAAAGCAATCTTCTCTGACCCAAGATTTTCTCTCGAGATCGTGCGACTTCTTCCGCGAATTCGCCGCAGCGATTAACCGCTGCGCCACTTTTTCACCAGCGTCATGCCGGTCCACCTGCAGATGACAATCTGTTGTGAGGAGGTGCGGCGGAATTCCTCCCTCGTCTCTTTCCGCTTTTGCTGGTCGCCATACGGCGTGCGGTTATGCCAAGAGGAAAGAGAGGGGACGGAGAAAGAGAGATTTAAAATCTCGGACGGGCGGTCCGTGCGGTGCCGGTACCGTTATTTCGCAGCATGAAGCGCGTGCCCGGCGTCAGCACGATCTCGACTGGGCCTACTCTTAATCCCGGAGGATGCCGCCTCTCTCTCACCAAGATTACAAAGGATAAAAGTCTCAGAGCGGTGGACCCCCGCGTCGAGGGGCAAACCGGGAAAGCCGACGCGGGCGTCGCAGCAGCGCTTCGCAAAAGCGAGCGACCACCTGTTGGGAGAAAGCGCGCGTTTATCGATCACGTTTTCCTGAAACGTGAGTTGCGATATTTTCGGAGGATTTGCGGCGAGCCTGCGTTACGAAACGCACGCAAGACACCTCGCGGTTGAGCCGCTGTATTTCACGCAACAACGCCTGAGTAATAAAAGAAAAACGTTCGACGCGATGACTGTACTAAAAAACGATTTTGCAGTTGCAGAAATATTCCAGTCAATAATTTATCATTGCAATCACGTATTATCTACATTTTTGTCGACGAGGGAGAATGGGAAAAATGATTATACCCCCCACATCGTATAACAAGAATTCCTCACCATCGCAATATAAGCGCAAACTTGTTCGCATCGCGCGATCGCAAACGTTTCATTATGGGAACGGGCGTCGATAATCAAAATATTCGGTACCTTCGGACGGGAAACGATTTGAAAGAAATTACTATCGTCCAGAAACGCCGAGTGAAAGCCGAGGAATCTCGCGATCGAGCCTTGATTTCTGGTCGGTCGATCGCTCCAAGTGCTACGCGCGCGAGTAATGGGCAGGGGTAACAACTCGAGTAATCTGCCTACGCAATTTTACTGGATCAGCTCGAGGCAGCTCTTACTCGCTCCGTTTTGCCGCCTGCCTGCCTCCTCCTCGCTTTAGCAGGACTTGTGGCGTTCCACGTTTCATTTGCACGAACGCTCGTGGCGGCCCCGCAAGTTTGTGCGTGCAAAAGTCAGCGTGAAGTCGTAACGATTGGGTCGCCCCGTGGAGGCTGGACACGCACGTTGTGGCCGCCGGGTTCTCCTACACATATGCGGGTTCGTCCACCGTGGCGTGCAGTAAATTTCTTCGCGAAAAAAAATGTCTCGATCGAGCGTTAACGTCGAGGTGTAACGGCAATACATTTTCTAGCCCTTTCCCGCAAATTATTCGCAATTGGTTACAAGCCTCTGATTGTTATTCTGTTAATCGGTCGCGATATCGGATGTTCTCGTTCATGCGAAACGGAAAAAGCAATTTAACCCGTATCGAATTAAGGTTTTGATATATGTATTCCGATATATTTACTTTCAAGTGAATAAAAAAAATTGCGTCTGAAATTGCGTGGGTAAATGGTGGTAGAACGTGACTTGCCGAGATTAAGGTAAGGAGTAAAATATTCTTGAAACCGCGCGTGGCGAAATGAGGACTCGCGTAATCTCCTCGAAGCAGCCGCGCAAAAAAAAACGCGCACATTACAGCCAAAACACATAAATATAACGGAGTTTGTTATTTTGCCGGAATATTTTCAACGTGGTCTTTCGTGCCATAAAATTTCTACATGTGTTAAACCGATGGCTGAAAAACACGATCTAATTAATAGCTATAAATTAATCTAAAAAATTCTGATTAGTTGAAATTGTAAAGCAATATGTTCTCACTAATTTAGCAAATGTACAATTAAACTATAATATTTTTCTAAAAAATGAATTTCTAATATACAAGAAATATAAATTTTTACCTCGCATTTAATAACAAATACTTTCACTCTAATTACAGCAAAAATTGATTATATCTACAAAATTCCTTCGAAAGATTAAAGTTTTTTCTTCTTTTATCTAATTTATATTACTACAAGTCACAAGTTGCCCGTTTTCGGTTGTGTTATGTGTTCGAATGAAGGTGTGTAATAAAAGTATTGAAAATATTTGCTGAAATCTATAACGACGATTATATTACAAAATCTTAACGAATGAAACAGAAGCAGATGTGGCGACGAGCAAGATAATTCGCTTCTTTCTCTTCGCAGTGAAGACGCAAGGTGGAACCTGTCGCTAACGAACCGGTAAGACAACGCATCCGTAACACGCATAAAGTCTGATGGAACCGAAGAACGTAAAGTTTCCAACGGACAGGAACGTTAAAATCAAGAGACCGTACATTAGCACAAGGGTAATGAGCGTCTTGCGGCAAAGTGCATTACCAGAAAATAATTCGCGTAGCCACGATCGAATTAGTTCTTATATCGCATGACTTGCTCTATAAAAATAATTGGTGCATCAATAAAATATAATTCATGTTACAAGAATAGCAGAGCTGATCCAGTAATGAATTGCATATACCATATATCTATAATTTGATTCTTGACTCACCAAAATTGATCAACACTGTCCTTCATGGACCTACCTGCAACATAAAAAAGAAAGATTGAGATTACTCTCTAAATCTGAGTCAGTGAATAATCACTGATTATACCCAGTGGAATACACTGAGTAATCATGAAATTTAACTGAAAAAGAAAAGAAGTTTGAGCATTATATTAAAATACCAATATTTGCACGTCAGTTTCAATACCATATTAAATTTATACCAAAGCAAGGTTAGCTAGGTCAAGGATTTTACGTTTTATTGATCTTTTAGTTGAATTTCACTGTGAATTCACTGATTACCCAGTAGCATACTTGGAATCGATATCAGTGATTATCCACTGATTCAGATTTAGAGAGTATTATTAGATTAAGATTATATTATATAATTAGAAATATTAGTTACTAAAGGAAATAAAAGTATTACTATCCACATATTTTTGTAAAACAACTCAGTCACTTGTCAAATTGTCACATTGCCATATATTAATTACATAAAAAGTTGAAGAAACTAATCTGATTTCATCGATGCGATCGCGTTACTTCGTTCTTACTGCCAAACAAGGCCATCAAACGAACAGACACTGCGAAGGTGCCTTAAGGCGCGGGTGGGGATGACGAAGCGTGGCGGAGCGTGTGCCTCGCTCGCCGAGCGTGGACGCCTTCGTCGCCCGGAGCGCGACGATTATCTTTCATTCGTGGCGCATCAAACGAGAGCCGGTGGCCGCCGCGTCGAACGCGTCCCGCGCGCATCCTCCATGTTGCCGGGGCTTTTTCTCCCGAAGGCGCCTGCACGATCCTGGATCGTCCGTGTGTCCGTTATTATCCACCTCATCGACGATTCACGGTCAGCACTTGGCCGATTCCGAGCCGCGCTTGCACTTGCGTTTGATCGCACGCACGCCAATTTTTCCACAGTTGCATCTCCTTTTGCTCGCAAAGCGTGGAAACGCCTCATTACGAGCGGACGCGCAACATTTCATTAGAATGTAAGCGTAAAATGCGAATAACGATTGGACCGTTTGAGATGCAGATCGGAATGCACGCGCCACTGTGAGGACTCGCGACGTCTACCTCACTTAGTCTTGTTTCTCCTTCCATCGAGTCTTGTTAAGCATTAAAAATAGACGAGACTAGAGAACTTACAAGTTGCTACCCTTTTTCTCATTTAAGCGATACCGGTCTGGTTTAAGCACTTGTAAGTTTCACCGCGAGGAATTTTATGATGCATCGATAGGACCGCAAGATGCTGCATCGAATGCGTTTTATATTTGGATGCATAAGAAAGACAGCCTGAAGTATAAACGCATATAAGTGACGTTCTTGCCGAACAAGCGCGGCAATTTTCTCGCTGCGAGGGCAATCTCGGCGTTTATAAGGTAAAGCATCTTATTATCTCTTCAGTAACTTTTTATTATGTTTAATATAGACGCATAGCGTATAAATGTACATACTTAAAGTAACGTCTAAAGCGGTCGCAATGATCCTGATTTGCATTTCGATCAAGAAATTATTGAGAATGAAATATAATCTTTGCCATTTAAGGTGCTTAAAATCTGCGATCGTCGTACCACAACGACACTGTTTCTTTTCATGTAAATCTGGATGATTACGATACGACGCAGGCCAATGCGTTACAGGTATTATTTCGTTCGCCAGAAATTGATACCTTCGGCAAATGGCGGAGCGAAATAAGAGAACCGAGGTTCTATCTAAGGATTTCGACGAGTTTGATCGCACAATTGAGCCAAATCAATAGTCATGCGATCAAAAATAAACCAAACGTATTCCTCCACCGTGAGAAATTTTTGTGTGCTGCCTTTTATTGTAATTTATACATGAAAAGAATAATTGTTGAAATGTCTAAAAATTTAGCGACATACAGATTTGAAAATAATTTTTGTTGAAAAGAATTATGTAGAAAATTCAAGCATGCTAAGCAATACTACAAAAAGTTTTGACATTCTAATAACCAACTTGAGTATTCTACATACCTAATTATTTTGATAGTCCAACAAAATTATTTTCAGATCTGTATCTAGCTAAATTTTTAGATATTTCAGCAAAACCGTTTTTTCCTTTATTTGACTTTTAAAGAGGACTCAAATCCGAAGTCAAAATGTTTGTTGACTTCGATTGGTAAGTGCATTCTAATTGTTTGTAGATTACATTTTATCGTATTATACATATTATTAACGCATTAACAACCGTAGAGGCCTATACAGGCAACTTACTTATATTATTCATAAATGTTATAAGTTTTGTAAAATTAAAAAATTGCTACAATCGTCAGAATCAAAACAGTCTGCGTTGTAAAATTGAATTCAAATAATTTAGAAAAAACAAGTTCTTGCACTCAGCGGTTCAATAAACGCGATATGGAGATTCGAAAGTTTGGATCGAACGACACTCGCGATTGTCTTTTTGCGGATTGGAATCCTCTTTTCGGTGGCGCCAGAAGTTGATACGTTCCCGTCGAAGGGTCACTGCGTAGAAAACGCGCTGCTTCCTACAGCCAGTAAAATCCGAATGTACTTTAAATGCCCAATTTGGCAGCCGTAAAAACGGCATTTATTTATGGTGGTTTGCCCATCAACGAAAAAGCCGATGCCGCTGAAAATTATACTCGCTCAAAAAGACGAAGGATCCTCGATTCTTTCTTTTTCGGCATCGCAGGGTTCGTACTTTCCAGCTGAATGCTTTACGAGAGCTCGTCCAACTTCTATATATCTTACTACGCATACCGTAGCTCTGATAATTTTTTCTTCCTTTTTTCCATTTTTCTTGTCCAAAAGATTCGCCACAGTGCGCATAACCAGAATTAAAAAATGTGACAATTAAAAAAAATTCGTTAAAAAAAGATTATAAAAAAGAACGATACATTTTCTGTTTAATCAGTCCTGACAAGTCATTGATATTCTGTTTATGTAAAACTTTAAAAAAATAAAGTAAACAATATTCGCACATAAACATGTTTTGTTTTTAACATTTCCTAATCTTTAACACCTTCAGATTTGATTTTATTGGAACCATGTTAAAAGAAATTTTTTAATTCAATTCATACTTTAATAAGTAAACTTTCACACTAAAAAATTTTGTAAAATTTTAACTACTTTTTTCAACATATGCATTATTACGTACATCAGATCTCAGAATGTTGATAGAATTAAATAATTTCAATAGATAATGTCTTCAAATTTGACGTACATTACAATGTATGCAGGTCTAAAGAAATGCATTTTAAATTGGTGACTCAGTATTTACTATCGTATTAATTATTCCGAATTCTATAATAGACTTTTAAGGATCGAGATAAGATCCCAAGTATCTTGCTATTCAGCGCTCGAGTCGAGAGACATAAACTACGACTCGAAGCTGGATGCATATGCACGATTACATTTTACTGCTCGTTTTGCGCACTCATAATTATTGTGGCAATTAGACACCGGATAATTAATCGGATGACGGGAGTTATGCACACGCGAATTCTCTTCGGCAAGGGCATGCCAGACCGTGGTTAAAGAAGGTAGAGCGGTGAGTCGGAGAATGAAGGGGGCGAGAAGGGATCCTTCGTGGGAAAGGACGATTCGTCGGGCGGATTCCAGGATAATGCAACCGTCTTATAGAAACGAATGTTCAGGACCCCGAGGAATATCGCGTGACCATTCGTGGGATGTTCGGAATGTTACTCGAGCACTTCGGATAGCCGACGGTTATGCGGCGTAACCTTCCATATCGTTAAAGGCTCGCAGATGCGAATACACGAGAGCCGCTGACACGGCTACAGCGAATCATGGAAGCCCCGTGACCCCGCCGTCGCCCGGCTCTCGCCCGCTTATCCGTGCCACGTAATTTGCCGAATTAATTTTCTGCGTCGTCGGCTGGCGATCAAAGGGATGGAGAAACCCTGGGATTCCGCGTATGTTCCTTTTTAATTGGCGAGACCACTCTCTCTACGCGCATGCCGTACAGAAGCGGCGCGAATTTGCGCGTCGGATGCTGGATGCTGACCGACAGGAATAAGAATAATCCACGACAATATGTGACAATGAAAACGTTATTATGGAACAAAGATGATGTGTAAAATAATTAATTTGCTGTTATTGTCTACCATGGAGAGCACCATCTTTTAAAGTTTATCCTGAAAATATGGTACAATACAATATATATTTTGAAGATTTTTACTATGCACTTCAGTAAAATTAATCAAACTTATTTTATATTTTATTGTAGTTTTATTAATGAATGAGAGAAATTTATATAATTTTTGCGAAATACAATATTGTCCCAAAACTACCATATTTTCAGGGTAAACTCTAAGAAAAAATTCTCTCCGTGTATGCTAAAAAATATTTATATGTTTAAGTATATATAATAAGAATGATAAATTTGGTAACGTATCATGTAATAAATTTGGATACATTTTTCCGATAATTTTAAATAAAAATTGAATTAATAAGTAAACGCAAAAACATCATAAATGACTCGAAATTTTATAAGAGACAAATCCATGTTTCTCTGAAAGAATATATTCAGTTTTTTTTTTCAATCTTTATTTTAAATTACAAACGAATCGTTTTCAATGGCTACTATATTTAGTATAGAATCGTTTCTCCAACTAATGATCCACCTCTGGGCTCTCGGTTTTGCTTGCTTCATGTAATTTACCAAATTAATTCTGCTGTAACGTTGGACAGTAAGATAAGAAAAATTCTGGAATTTCACATTCTAGCGGGTTCCTTTTAACAAGCGAAAAATACTGCGCAATAGGGACACCATAATTTTTTCTTAATTTCAAAGTGACTTACATATTAATAATCGTCATATATTTTTTTCACTCATAACCTATTATATTTACCTATAAGTTTTATGAAAAAAGATAATTGTGCATTAACAACAATTTATTTTGAAAAAAATTTTATGTATTGCCAAAGTCATACGTAATCATCAACGATTATTTATCTTACATTAAACAAATTAGTAACAAATAATTATGACGCGTATCGTCGACAATATTACTATTGATTAGCTATTTATCACATCACCCGTAATTACATTCAACAATGCGATGACCTCTCGACTTCCTTTTAGCGCAATTATTTTTACATAAAAAATATTTCTTACATAAATAAAGACATAAATATCTTATTATAGATATTTAGCATATTAAATATTTCATCGTAAATTACAAGTACACTGGAAAAAAAGTCTTGTTACATTGATTGAAATTCTCGTAGATTCAATCAGAAAGGTACAAGTCAGATACTTACAATTAAATCTATCATTCTATATATAATTGAAATAACCTGAAATTCATTTACAATAACTAGAATTATTCATATAATCAAAATTCATTTTGTTTACACTTTTTATTGGTAGAAGCAGAATATTTTTCTTAGTGTAGTTATTAAAAAATTGTATATTCTCGAAAACTATCGAAGAGTAAGACTCTTGTTAAATATCGATCGAAATAACGAATACAAAATATTCTTCATAAATATTCTTCAGAAATATTTTCTTCCACGTCATAAGAAAATCAAAGAATTTCGTGTTTCCGTTTATTCTAATTCGTAAGAGTCTCCATGGAATCAAAGTTGCACAATACATTCCTCGCGACCCATAAGCACTGCGGGATTTCCATTATCCGCTCGACACGGGAGCAGATGCGAACGGACCTTCGCGGATTTAAATTACGTCTAATTAGTTGGCGGCCGGTAAGCTGAAAGTCCGGCGTCGATTTTCTTACCACTACTTATTCCATTCCTGCACTCTCCCCCAGGTATATGCCTTCGTCGCCGTCCTTTTTCCGCCATGCAACGAAACAAAACAGCATACCTGTTAAATACGGACATAATACCTGCGAGGAGAATGCGACGTTTCTAAGAGTCAAAGAAACCTTCTTTAAGATGGTGTCGAATAAATACAGGGGATATAAATTCTTTCGCACGTTTTATACACAATATTAAAAGTGTAGAACTTTTAATGCGCGTAGCGCGTCGAAAGCCGGATTGGCAGGTAAATTATGGGATTAAATTTTGGATCATGAAATAAGCTACCGAAGAATGCTTTGACATTAATGCGCTGAATATGTTTTTACCTCGCCGAACAAAAATCATAACGGCATTGCGTTAACAGACATGTCTGTTCGAGCGGCGACTTTCAACCCTCGCCGACCGTATATCACCATTTAATTGTTATTTTACGGGCGACACTTTATTTACATCGTTAAACGCGATTTCGACCGTAAGAAGAGTGAGAAATGAGCAGATACGGATTTCATTAATTCCATCGCTCGTTGATGATTGCACGCATCAGTCGACGATTTGTTCCGACGATTCTTTGCGATATATGAAATTATAAGATGATAATTGTTAAATCATTTCTTCGAAATTTTTTTGCACAAACCAAATAACGACAACGTGTAATATCCGAATAAATAAAAGTTACGGTTGTAAATCGAACGGTAAATTTTACAAGCAGCTCTATAATATAACTTTCCACATAAAACTAAAATAATATAAGATAATTAACACGCCTGTTACCGATACCTGCACACGGTGATAGAATTCTTTATAGGTAACTTGTAACATATACACGTTGCAACGTCCAAGGTGGATGTAAATCATGTTGCATTATCTACGCGACCCGGAAAGTGGAGGCGGTACCAACCTCATCTGGTCTGGACTTTTCATCAACACACTCAAGAAACTAATACACAAAAAGAGAACTTCTCTTATCTGTAAAATAACAAATCATACCGGACACAATCGTGTAGGATTAAATAGATTTATTAGAAAAAAGGCAAGATTTGCTTAAAATAATTTTAAAGAATTCAAAGGCTTAGAGATAACTGCCATTTGAAAAAATCCTCTGAAATAGATTCTGAGCGTGACAATAAATCACGTTATATTATTGCAGAGTTAAATACGCGCGGGAAAGCGATTCGAAGCCGAATGATCCAGTCGAGTATTATGTTAATTTGGAGAACTTTATTAGCGACGTAAATCATTGATCGCGCAATATAACTTTCCAAATGTTTCCTCTCTTTTCATGCCCGCGGTACAATCACTTTTACGATCTATAGTGTAGACAAAAGAGTATTTAAAAATCGTCACTACGCGACAGCGAGATGGAATTTTACGATTGTAGCTGCATTCATGTTTGAACCTACAAGCATTTCAGCAGAATATTTGTGAAGTATTTGCTAAATCTAATTAGGTGTACAAATTAAAATTTCGAATATATTTCATACGATATAACATGACATTGTGTGACGACAATTAATTTAAATATATTTCTTTTGCATTTTATTGAAGTTTATAATTGATTCATAAATTGATCATGTTTGTAAAAAATACATTAAACCGTGATTTTCCAGATATATTTCCAACTTTTTTTAAATAAATTTTTACACGACGTTTCTACCCCTATATACTTGCGCGAACGAATTAGTCACGTTTGTCCGTTAAATTTGAACGCCTCTCGTGTATTCAACTCGACGATTTCGCTACTTATCAATTAGCATCGTTTTACATCCTGCTTCCGGTTGCGGAAACGCTACCTTGCCAGATGGCACTCGCCGAGAACGTGTTATGCGCACCTGTCTTCTCCAAGTACACACGTGCGTGCGTGCGCACGTTGCATAAATCCCTGTTAAGTTGCGATAATTTTAATCGAATAATTTCTCGACCTTCTTTCCGTTAGTTATACTTACAATACCAAGAAAAATACTTGTGCTTTGTATCAATAAGACTATGGCTGTAAAATTACTCGTTTATTTATTTAAAAAATATAATTGCTCCAGTATATATATATATATATATATAATCCCATCAATTGCATACTTAAATTAAAGTGCATCTCACCCATCAAATTTTTTAATCGCCAACAGCAAAACACTCATATATCATTATCACATGATAAACTATTAATTAAAGAAAACGGATTAAAATTTCATTTAATCGTTCGATAATTTTTCGTTTTCAAGAAACGAAGCATCAATATATCCGCATAAAAATTTCGTAGAAAGTACCTTGGGTCATTACGGGACCAAGCCATGTACGAGACCCGCGTGAAAGGTTGCCGGGCAAATTCGCCGAGCATGGCGGAGCCTCTAATTTGCGCTTTCGGATATTTTTATCGACCTACAGTGCACCGCGGACGAGCGGCTTTCGAGGGCTGATGACGCCGCGGC
>NW_017257338.1:5032802-5065983 GCF_001594055.1 Mycetomoellerius zeteki
CGAGATATTCACGGCGACGGGCATCTTATTTGCATTTTTTTCGGCGAGTTTCATTAACCCTTGACCTGGCCGCGCACGAGGAAGCGGTGAGCACGTAAAATAAAGCTGGCTGAATATTCATACCGGTCGAGCAGTAAATACGGTCGCGATAAATTCCCAAATTCTTTTATGAATTCAGTGCCGCAGCGCGCGACGCAACGACGAAAAACGCGAGGAGAGTAAGAGTCTTTCCTCTTCACCGATACGTGTTTCGCGCCGCGTGAAAGATTCGTGTCGAAGTATGAAATCGTTAGCTGCCGCGCGATCGTGGCCGTGCATCACGAGGTTATCGCCACCGGACTTTCCTTACGAAAAAAGACAGAGAAATTATCGCTGGAGGGAATACTCGATGACCTATTAGCAGGAATTTCGCTGCACTTTGCGAAACCGGCTTCTTAAAATATTATTTAAAGACCTAATATAAATAATTAATTGGTTAAAGAATATTTAACACGTATGTCATAATATACAAATAATAAAAATAATAATATGAGAAATAGTTTAATATTTTAAATTACTATTATATAAGATTATATTCTCCAAAGATACGATTTATCTTTTTTACGGACCACATCCGGTCAGAGGTAGCTAAAGAGCTATATTTGAAGCTTTGACCCCGAGCGGGCCTGAACCGAGGAGAGGTCTGCCTCGGGAAGTACAAATTAGAGGGTCGATCCCCGGCAATCCAACCCTTTCTCGAAGCGCACACCCCCACACTCGCTTCACGCTACAGGTGCACCGTCGACTAATGGACGAAACGAGTTCCCGAGATACTGCAGCATCATTATAAAACGTTTATTTCGGCGTAAAAGTCAAAGTGCATCGCGTCTGCACGTTCGTCGAGCCCCACCGATGACTCGCGAGTAGAAACGCTCTTTCTTTGTATCGAGGTTACCCGCCGGATCGACCCCTCTTTCCTTGAGACGCCTTCGTGATATCCGCGCGTCGAGTAGTAGGCTCCCGATCTTTCACGCGTTTTAGACACGTTTGCAATGAAAAGGTGCAGACAGCCGTTGGGAACGTGATGTCTGTCCGCCCACTTGAATGTAACAATCTGATTCGCACTGAAGTAATTTTTAGGTAATAGTACGTCTGGCACCACTACTCAGAACTAATACTATTGTCTTTTTTCGCACTGTATAACGGTATATCAATTTTTTTTTCAAATATTTCAATCCAAAAAATCGTATATCTGTCCTACAATAGCACATATCATATTTGCAAGATTTATATATGTCATTTTAAAGTACAAGTCAATGGCCTATTTCGGCAATGCCTATATCATCCGGTCTCCAGTGTTGTTCATTACATCCTGACAACTAATTTCGCTACCTGGGTCCATATTCTGTAACGTCTACCGACAGTCGTCGGTATCGTTAAGTAGTGACAGCCAATGAGAATCGCGCTTTTTTCCTTAGGATAGTCCTTGCCATTGGCTATCGTTAGTTATCGACACTGACAACTGTCGGTAGACATGTACAGAATATTGGGCCCTGTAGGCCTATTCTGTAACTTTTTAACGATAATTTTACTAGCTAGGGATGTCGTTGCGCAGGTATTTTACATGATGAAAAAGCTGCGCAACGACAATGTAAAATATCGAACTGTCGTTAAAAGTTACAGAATAGTCTTACTGGTATCACAATTTCAGACTGGCCAATACAATCTCCTGATGCAAATTCAATCGGAAACATTTGAGCCTTTACGAAGAGAAAGATTCAAGCAAAACATATATATATGTATATATAAAACAATTATACCATCAAACAATTATACTGTCAAGTCCGGCAAATATACAGCGTAAACTTATACGAAATAGTGACTGTACGTCGCGAAATAATGATGCGCGAATGGTGTATCAAAAATGTGTTCATGAAATTTCTGTCTACCAGCAGCGAACGGAAATATCTACCGTAAAAAATCGTAAAATTTCTGCAGTGGTCATCCCACTTTATCAATATCTTTATTCCCAGTATTAACCCGTCGTATCGAACTGGACACGAACCAAACGCGAGCGTTCCTCTCGACGTAAATCGACCAGCCCCTCGTTCCTTGGTGAGATTACTCTGGCGGTGCTATATTTACACGCGCGTGTGGATTACGTGCCTGTACCCTTATTACCTCCTCGAGGTAAAAAATCGCGGAAGTTTCGGAGCACATGCCACGGTAATCGATGCCACCTGTTCGTGCGCTCTGCGTTCGAACGAAATGCAGTCGGTAGACTCGAGTGCGACGAATGAACCGATAATGCAATGGGTACCGATACGAATCGAGGTATTTCAAGTCGCCAACGTGTTGAAATGCCAATTATATTGGTATTGGAAAATGATTCGTTAAACACAAGATGAGTTAAGCGATCATAGCGCATTAAGCTAAACTAGTAAAAATAAATTTTCAAAATAAGATTACATTCAAAAAATATATAATTATTTCATTGTTAAATTTCCTTAAGTGTTAATAAATATATATATTACTACAAATAAAAAATACATCTATACAGTCATCAAATAATCTTCTAATTATATAAATAAATTTATATTAATAATATTTTCTGGATTTATTGATTCATATTTTCATGATTTTTATGATATATGTATGTATTTTTTGGATTTATGAAATACTAATAAGACTTTCAAAAGTTTAATTCTTTTTTAATCATTCGTGCTTCTATTTCATTTCGCGCGACGGAATAGCAAATCGAAAACCGCAGAGGACACTTCCGAGAAGTGATTAGACTGCAGGTGATAGTCGGTTATCGCAAATTTTCGTGAAGCGGTTCCGAGGCATTAGCCGCGGCCGGCAAAGACGAAAGAATGGCACTGTCTCGTGTTCCCTGAATATTACCTAGAACGATTTCCACGAGGGACCACCTGTAGGTCCCACCGACAAACCGCTAGCAAACCGCAAGACGTGGTAATTACGCCGGGAAGCCTAAAAGTAAAGGCGCGCGCTGGAGAGGGGAACGGTGCGGGGAGACGCCGTTGGGCGAAACGGGAGGAAAAAAAATACAAGTCGAAAGAAAACGGCGAAACCACATAAAAAAGCACTTAAAGGAGAACGGGCGCAGGCGAGACGACGAGAGAAGGAAGAGACCGGAGGAGACTGGATTCGAAAAGGACGAGAACGAGGCGGAGGTGAAGAAGGAAGAGTTGCGGGCACGGGTGCACGGAGCGTGACAGTGGGTGCAGGAGCACCTGCCCATTCTCGACGGAACTCCGCCGGGTCGTGATTTATGGAAACAAAGAGTGGGTGGGGCGGAAAACACGGGACGCGCGGCGTCCCTGCCGTGTTTCACCACGAGTGATTCGAGAGTCGAGAGGTAAAGAAGTTGACGCTCGGGATATACCTGATCTCGGAAAGTATCCTCGTAGAGACCCCCACCTGTTTTACGAATACACATACCAAAAATTATTTATATATATTTACTATTATAGTTTCTTTGTAAGATATATCTCTCAATGCGAGTAAAAATCATGAAGAATCTTGAATAAAGACTCTTATTATTGGCTAAAAATAGAAAATGATGTTGCGATATTATCAAAAGACTTGATCGCAGAATCCCGCATAAAGTGATGCACCGAATACGTTACGATCTACTGCTTATTATAATGCTAATCATCAAGAGAAATTAATACTCAAATTCTGTGGAGTAAAGATAGATTTTTTAGACGTAACGAATAAATGTGCTCAGAAATCGTCTCATAAATCTGGCTACAACAGTCACATCAGATAATTTACGCGCCATCTTTACCTGCCACGCGTCGCATACGAAATTATTAATAGGCCTATATTCGCAGGCATCGAAAGTATCAAAGGAAAGCATAAAATTAAGAACGTATCCGGTAGAGGGTCACGCAGGGTCGACTCCGGTGAGATTTACAGTCCGTTTAGGCAATACGTACATCCTGCAAGTAATCACCCTTCTCTAGCTGCGTAAAGTCTCGGTAATTAGCCATCAGTCTCCCCCGTTGCTGGCCTCTCGCGTATAAACTTGAAGCTTTATTTATTTCACCGCGTCGGAGAATAAATCTCTCGTCACCGTGGTCAAATCTTCGCGCTCGCTGCAAACGACTCGCACGGACCGTCCGTCGACGTTCGACGCAGCTTTTTCATCGATGAATAGCCGGAACGTAATAATCGTTAATAACCGTCTTTGCAGCAGCAGGACTGCCGCTAAGTATCAACGCGTGGGCGAGGAGGCTCGGAACGGCCCACGGCAGGTTGCAGCGTTAGGGCCCAACCATTCTGAATCCAGATGAACCTGAATATCACCGTTGCATTAAAGAACCTCCTTCTCGATCCATCGTAGACTAGTTACATATTACGAACGCGAACAGGAATTAGAAATATACCATATATGATATCAAATCGCAGGCGCTTTAGAAAGTTCCGTGTACGTACTGTATCATCAACGGCCCGAGGGGATGTTGTCCCAGAATAAATTGCTCTCTCACCTCCGTCCGTCTTTATGCCGTCGCCTCGTAAATCGCAACTTGGGCCCTTCGCACGCAATTGCGTGGCACGCGAAGTAATGTCCGGTCGTGTCGCGGATCGGTCGCGCCCACGCCGGGTATATGAGGACATTAACGTAACAACTGGACCGAAGAAGCTGTAAAACAGCGTTACGTGGCGTAGCCAGCACGTAGCCGCGACTCTTCATCCTCTCCTCCTCCTTCGCCACCTCCTCCCTTGTGGCTGCCTCGAGGTTTTATCGTCACGGCTCTCATTCTCATCCCGCTCTCGCTCGCCGATTCCTCCCCACGCGCTCGTCGTTTCTCCTCGAGACCGGCACGAGCGCGTACTTCCTCGGTACTTACGACCGTCCTCGAGTAGTTTTATTCTGTCTGGCCGCGTGGGCGGGAAGCGGGAACTTAGGGACCATCTTCATTCGTCGATCACTCTTCTTCCCCGTCCTTTTTCCCTCCCAACTCTATGGTGCATCCCTTGCATTCGAACTCTCGCAAGACTATTTTCTCGTCAGCGAAAAGTACGAAATTTTACGATGATCTGGCGCACTAAAATTGGACGTAGCGTCGATTGCAGAGACACGAGATCGCGTCGAGGAATCAGAGAAGGCGTGCTTTTATCAGGGATCATATCTCCCGGCAATAAAATAAGACTATGTCGTCGTCAGCATCATCATCGTCGAACACGAGCGAGTATTTCAGCGCACACGTGGTACGGCGCCATCGAAAGGCGCACGGGAAAGTTTAACGCTCGACGTTAATAAATGGATGTTAACGGCGGCGATAAGAATCTCGGTTCGAGGTGAAGCCCGTCCGGAGCACACGACAAGGTTTACGTAAGCGCGTGTCGCTCTTAAGATTAACAATGCGTCAGTTTCTCGTCTCAGTTGCGTGCATGCTCTCAATTTTATACCGCGACTTCATGCGCATTTACACGCCGTCCGCGATAGAAAATAGGCTTTAGCTCTACCGGTTGCGTTCGTGCCGGTCGACGGCACGAATACGCGGACGTAAATTTTTACGTCGCAAATACGAAACGTCGAATGTATAACTCAATAGGAAACATTCTGTCTCGCGTGGGCGCGGGGAATTATACGTGGCGGCCCGCGCGTATACTTTATGTCGCGACCGTTGTGCGATCTTGAGCTAAATTATCCGAGAGTACGAGGCACCGCTGCGAAGGGATCAACGGCGGGATCATAGAAGCCAGGCGCTGACGGTAATGTGGCGCCGTATATTCCGAGGAACGCTCTCGGCAGCGTGCGAGCTGACTGTCCGAACAGCGGCATGTGCTTTATGCAGACCACGCGGGTCTTATATCATAATAATGCAACATGTCCTGACACACGTGCGCGCCCCCGAGTCTTTCGCGATTACATCCTTATGTATCCAATGCGACCTGTTCGAGGCACCAAAGAAATCCCGATGTAATACCTCTATTCACTATTGAAATGCTGCAAACTATCTTGTATCGCAGTTCCAAATTTATTTTTAACTAACTATTATTAACATTTCTCCATTAATTATTAACAATCCGATATTCGGAATAAAAATACGCACAATAAAAATATGTGGTCTTTATATCTTTACATTTGGATGAGTTTTGAGTTGTTCTTACCGGCACGACACCCGTCCACGATAACGAAGGGTCTGTCTCAAGTATACTCTCTCAGAATACCACTCAAAGGTTAAAGAACGTTTTAAGTTCTCGTTCGAGAGAAGCCCACGATCTCTCCTCGCAGTGCGTTATTTTTTTGTCGCTCCGACCGGGCAGACAAAAGCCACTTCGAGAAGGAGAGAGGCAAAGAAGGAGACTCTTTGCTCTCGCGTGGGCCCGGAGGCGAGGGCACCAGTTTGGTTTTCGGGCAGCGAGAGGAGTGTGCCTCTCGTGGAGGGCCGAAAGGCCACCTGCCCTACTGCGGACCCCCTCCATTTTTACGTTCATTTTATTAGCTATTATTATACGCATGCTTTGGCTCCACAGTCTCACGAGAACCGCCCGCGACTGTTTAGAAATATTTCATGAGACGTTTTCGACTTAGCTCGACGCCGGGAGTTCGTTAATCCTTCGACGTAGCCTAAACAACTCGAGGACCCACGATTTTAGAGTAATTTGACTGGTCGACATTCGAAGACCACATAAGTCCTCGGTAAAAGACCTTTAAACCGTCCGCATCGACTAAACTTTTGTGAAAACATACAGTTACCTTATAGAGATTTACTAGATCTATCTTTGAGAGCATCCGGTGGCATTGCTCTCAATACACGCGAATCGAATTAATCAATATCGAACAATCATAATGCTGAGTACATTGAACTCTACTATATTGAAAAAGCGATTAGAGATATTCACATTCCAGAGATCTTCGATAATGAAAGCTGTGCAGACGATTATACGTGATGTAGTTACCGAGAATGTCTTCGAACGCGGAAGCAACCTGTTCGTACTGACAAGATAAGAAATGTTTCATTAAAGATATTTTTAATCTTGCTATATCTATATCGATGCATTACAGTAAAAAGAAGTTAAGAAATAACTAAATAAATGAAAAAAGAAACCATAAAAAAAATATCTTTTTTACTCTCAATCTTATTACATTATTCAAGGAAATATTTAAAAGAACACGAAGTACTTTTTTCACTTTACTATACATGAATGCTAATTATATATTACTTTAAAGAATATTAAAAATTTAAATATTTCCGTTTTAACATAATTATCAATTATATGTCGAAAAATCGTGATGGACATCTTAATTGGTTAGCCATGGGCAAACTTTCTAAACTTATAATGGAACGATATATCTACCGTGATAGCTTCTGAGAATTTTATCGAATAAAAAGAGGCGGCGATTTTGCAAGAAAAATATATTGCTTGACCCACTAATATCTAACGGAAACTTTGTAATATAGTCCACGAAGTGGACTATACTGGCGTGTCTTTCACAGATGTTGCGTATTCGTGCCTAAAAAATTATTATCTTTTGTAATATAAAATCATCAAAATCGCAAATATTTTATTCGATGGCTAATTTTAGAGTAGAGGAACTGTAAACACCTAAGGGAAAAATTAAATAAAAGCAAAGATTTTATTTAACAATTAATATAAGTCTATTTAAAAGATACTTGATTTTAAAAAACTACAATAATTACATTCATATATTATCAATATAAATTATAATTTTAAACAAACAAAAATAAATTTCTTGTCCGAATTATCAGCCACTACGCGGGACGGTGTTAAATCGATTTTGTCTTTTGCTTAAAATTATAATTCATTTTAATAATAGACAAATGTTAATTATTAATTTAAAGTCAAATATCCTTTGAATAAATACTTCTGTAATTGATAAGTAATCGTAGACTTTATTTAACTTTTCCCTTAGGTATTCGCAATTCTTCCATTTTCCCCTACATCAAAGTCAAAAACATGAAATGGTCTTTACTTTAAAGGCGTGTGCATTCTATGATCATATATCTATACTGCGGTACTAAGCGTACGTTACTGGATGCAAGAAATGAGAAGTTATGTGACTACTCTAATATATTCTAACAGTATCTGCTCGTATTTATTCCGTGTTCGCAATTCCCCCACTCTCCCCTATCTCATAAAATGTTGAAAACATTCGTTTGAACACACATAATCTAATACTAATGCCTTTTTTTCCGTCACCCCGAATTTTTGCTGAAGGAAACATTTATGCATAAGGAACTTTTAATTAAAATTATTACTTATTTGCTCTCTTGAAAAACTGAGTCATAACGTCATAAGAAATTTGCAATTTATGAATCATATTTACACTTTGACGGTTGGTAGTTAAATATCAGGTTGTTAAATATTGAAAATGGTTTACATTTAACTTTTAGTACTTCCGCAAAATTCTATACAAAAAGCAACGACGAGCGTTTAAGTTATGCGTGTGCTTTGCATATTTCCGTTCACAAACGATATGCGGTCTGGCGATGTCCTTAACGGGGCACGTGCGTGTTCGCACGATATGCACGCACGACATACGCGTTGTCGCGATTGCACGCGTAATGAAAGAAAACGAGCACGCGAAAGGAAGGACGTTAAACACGATAATCGGCGATTTATCGCTGTTTTCGCCACTCTCGGAATTCGATTCTCGGCCGGTGGTTCGGCGTGTTTAAAAACACGTTTATATTCGCACCGACTGTTCGTCATGAATTAAATCGGCGCGGTCGGGGAAAAAGGAAACGCGGGAGACTAATAAAACCTGGTATAAAATGACCAGAGGGACTTCGTAATCGGGCCGCCATTTCCGCCATTGTGCCGCGATAATAATACGCGACCTGTTCCCAACGGCGTTTTTAATCCAGCTCAATGCCTTAGCGCCGACACGGCTTTCAGGAAAGCCGCGCGGCGACTTTTAGAGGCGTGGCGCCTGCTCGCCTCCAGCGAGCGAATATTTCGCTGTAGTGCCGATCTCACGCCTTCGTGAACGATCACGATTACACCAAATCACTCCGTACACCGCGCGTAATGATAACGCATAGCACTGCATATCACATAAACTATTGTAATTAATTTCCTCTTAATGTGACCGTTACAGGTTTTTTTTTTTTTTTTCAAGTGTTAAGCGTAGCCATGAATTCGAGAAGCATCGTAAGAAACGAAAAACAAGGTTGTTCTTTAGTTGACGTCCCTCCCTTCCAGGTTATTTCTTTTCGTCCGAGGTGGAAAGAGGAAACTGCAATCTCAGGTCGCGACAGGGTGCCGAGATAGAGGCAATCTACAAACACGAATTGGCCATTTGGCGGGCGTGGTGACGCATATGCGCGCACGGCATAATTTGCTTTGGTACCACAGACCCGCTTTTTCTCCCGGGTGGTGATTCGTTCCCGCGGTAATGTGGAACATCGGTATTCTATTCATAACTCCACAACTTCATTAACATGCTCGCATAATTGCTGCTAATAGCATCTAATCCGCATTTTCTACCAAACTGCATTTTTCTTATTGGAATAGCAAAATTTGTTATCTAATATAACTTACGTTTTAATATTTTTTTCTCTTTCCCATTCAACCAGCAATTGCTTTTGTCGCATCTATTACCGTATGATTTTTTTTATCCTATTTAAAAAACGAAAACAAGAATAAAACATTTTAATATCTTAAAATTAAACACTTTTTTAATTATATAAGTGTATATTTATATTATCACACACTCAATATAGTTTTAATAGTATTATTAATCTTATTATTATTTTAATAATATCTAAAGAAGCAAAATTGTTTTTTTGCAACCTAATTTTCAAGCCTATGAAGGCTTGTAAGTAAAACGAAACTTAAACAATACAAAAAAAAGAATAGAAGTGAAAATTTTTAAACGGGCTTTTTAATTAAAGAATATAAATAGAATTAAATTTTAGTTTTCCTATATAATATCCTGCTCCATGTATCTATCAAACATTTATTTTAATTTGAATCTAATCAAACAATATAAATCTTGTTACTATTATTCTTAACTTTGAAGCATCTTGCTTTCATTTTTCCTCAAATATTACATAAGTGTTATATTATTATTAAAAAAAAGATGAATGTATGGATATATAGTATTAATGTCCATATGTCCATAATGTGTAAATGTGTAAGTCCGCATATTGAGCTCGGGTTCGTGGGTTCACCAAATGACTATGCGGATCAGTCATCCCTGCGGGAAAGGCAGGCAATTATGTTGGTATTTACTGCCGCGACTTCTTCAGAGAAGCCATTGTGCTCGCGCCAGCATTTGCATCCCCCGCAAGCAAACGCGACTGTCGATTGTTTTAATGGCCGCTCCCGCGGGCCTTAGCCCATAAACTTCATTGTTTAGGCACGCCTTTTTGGGTAGTCGACCACAACGTGGAAACCGGCAACAAGAGAATGTATAGTCGCCAAGCTCGCCAAAACTACAACGCGTCATACCGTAATAAAACGTGCATTTTAAGATAAATATAGATATTCTCCTTTCTTAGAAACAAGTACCTATTTTACGCGTCGTAGTTCACACTTAGAGATCTTGAATATTTAGACTTCAATCTCGAAGAAGAAAAATACAAAGTATGCTCGTATAATATTCAGACTTCAATCTCGAGGAAGAAAAATGTAAAAGTATGCAGCTCATGAAAATTTCCATTTAATATTCGAACCTGCTGCGTGCGGGGCATTCGATTTTGAAGAGGGTTAGAATGAAATAAATTTCCATCCTGCTTGGATGAAAGCTTATGGGAGTGTCTTGATGGGAAAGTCGTTAATTTGAAATAAATTTAAAACCTTATGTTTCGTGTGAGGTTTCTCGACCACCCTGCTACAAAAGATCTTGTTGATCTATCTCATAAGAAATTTTTTAATACTTCTTTTCCAACACAGAGTATATATCGTTAATATTTTCCTAAATACATATAAACTATTTTTGAGAATTAGCTCGACTACTAGAGCCAGGCTGTGTTCAAAAATTTACTGCCAGTACCGAAAATTTATAGTGCACGTGACATAAACTATAAATTTTCAGTACTAGCAGTAAATTTTGCAACACAACTCCAATTTATTACAGTGTGCGTGCGTAACAGTCATTCAATTATCTTGGCTAAGGAGCACATAGCTTATCGTTATAATATACAGATTCTTTTTATTACAAACCGTCGAAAGCCTTCATCGGGACGTCTTTCGTCGAAACGCGCGCCTCGCGTGCATCGTACGGCGAAGGTTTATTAAGAAATCAACAATAAGCTCTCTTGCAATCGATAAATTAAGCCAATAACATGCGCCGCGTGCTGCGCGAGGCAACTAGCGTTATAGAGAATTAAATTAAATAGCATAATTAAACAGCAGTTTGTACTCGCTGTTCTCAGCTGCACTAGGGCCACTAGAGTAATTATCCCCAGGGTTTTAATCTACAGAAACCGGGGATAATTCAAATGATTTAGCGTGCAGCAGACGCCACAGGATGTCCTATCGCCCTCCCGCCGCTCGAACGGTCCCGAAAAATCGTGTAACTCAAAAACTCGTAAGGCGCGCATCACTGCAAACGCAAATACATCACTGGCTGCAATTCACCTGCGCAATACGCCGAATGGAAGTCTCACCAGCTCTGAGAAACTGCACATCGAGTAAGGGACAAACGAGTAAGAGGGATGGCGCCGAAGCTGACGAATTCAATGAGTATTCCATGTTGTCTTCTGTCGATTTGATCGATGAGCCGCTCTCAGAAATCAGGACCCGGGCTACGCCTTTATCTCGTCTCGGAGAATGGTCCATTTTCATGGACCAAGCACGCTTCCTGTTCAGTTAAGTGGATCAGGGTCCGATAATTGTCGAACGGTCGAATGTTTTCAGAAGAGATAGGAATGAATTATAGAAAAAAATGTTTCCTGTGTTTTCGTTCATTTAATTTGTGAAATTATCTCGACATTTCAGTCGAGGAACGGTAGATAAAATTTACTGAAGCATACTCTCGCTAGTCGTCTGCGACTAATTATGAAGCGATGCATCATAAGATAAGCGAGCAAAAAGAACTACGCCAGCAATTAAGAGATATTGCATGAATGGTGGTTAAAGTTTTTCTTTTGGTTTGGCCATATCACCGAAACTCGACTGAGCTTACACATATGGTTTGACAAAAAATCAGAGCGTACATCTTTCTTAGACTGGGGAGAGTGAGCCTGCGCTATCCTCATTAACGTGAGGTTCCCTGATGAGGCGTTCGAATCGGTGATGCATTGTCCCGGGAATTAGTTCCCGCGTGTATACACGCATACGAGAATCTCAACCCCCGCGGCCCCGTGCAGATCGCCCGTGAGAGAGCGGGGAACCTCGTGCACCCGCAGTCGATCACTTTAATCGATTTCGCTCGAGTCGGCGCAAGAACCGAACGGATCGTTAGATCGGTCTGATGAATGGCTGAATTATCGGCGCGGAACCGCCAATGAATATCGTTAATGAGGGTGGCGCGTTTCACGACGGAGGGTTCGCATAAATTTATGGCGACTGCCCAGGCTTCTCCATCAAAATTTTATTATTTGCATTGTCTTTTTTTCTCCGTGTGGAAGACAGGGATCTCTCACGCGCGTGGAGAATGCAAGGCAGTTAATTAATCGTCATAATTTCAGACATTAACTCGTCCTATGATTTAACTCGAACTTTGATCCTTTCAGGTATCTCCCTAAATTTTTGACGGAATTCTTAGGTCGATACGAAAGATTTCGGTGTCGCTTCTTCGGTGGTCGCGAAGTGATCGCCACATCCTTGAGTAAAGCGAAGACCGATGCTTCCTAATTAAATTCTATTGTTCCGCGGCAACTAAGAGGGACAAAAGCCGGTAAGTGGAACGCCCTGGTAAAATGGAGCGTGAAACTGAAACAATAGGTAGAAAAAGTTCGGTCGCTTTCAGCAGGACGCCGGCTGTCGTTTTCCGGGAGGTTGCGATTCGTTGGGGTGGCGGAACAGAAGTTACTGCCGCGTGAACTTTGAGCTGAAAAAAAATGCGGTTTAATTGCGAAAAATTGACCACGCTTTGGAGATGAAATAATGAGAAAAGGCACTCCGAAGATAAAAGCCAACTTGATCTGAGACAATGCAGGTGTCTGTGGCAGACGTGCAGACTATGATGAATAGCCGTTGGGACGACAGCTCGTTTCGAGAGACGCTCTCTAAAAAATCATGTAAAGAGGAAGGCGGTGCCGCGCGGTTAAAAGCAGGATGAATCCGAGGGAGTGCGAAGAGACGTTTCCATTATAGGTGAAATTGATCTTTTCCCATGATCACACCTGCCAGAGATTCGCTGCGCTCGCGCCGAGATTGAACGGATTGATGTTCGAGAGAAAGAGAGAGAAAGAGAGAAAGTATCTGAGTATCGAAGAACGATCCATCGATCATTATGCGCCTATTAGACCGCGTGGGAGTGAGATAATCACTTTCAAAAGAGGATCATTATAACTTCAGTTCTTCTGAAGAAAATCTGCTTTATACAGAAAACAAAATTAATTATTTTGCTGCAGCCAAAATAATTTCTGTCAACCTTGTCTTGTGCAAAATTTCGAAAAAAATAATGTCTATTTTGAACAAAGAGAAAGTAATATATATAAAACAGATAATATATGTGTACAGTTGTATTGAAAAATAAATAAAAGTTCAGAGTTGTGAAACTGTTTTAATAAAATGCAAATGGACCACCAGTGAAAATCAAATTTACTGCTGAATAAAATTATCTAGAAGACGGTTTTCCAAATCGAGATAGAACAACTTTCTAGTATAGTTGGCATACTACGACATTTAGTTTATGAATCGTAAATAATCGATATGCATCGTGCAGCTGATTTTAAATGTCGAAGCCGAAACTCGCGCGGCTCTACGCTCGATTGGAGCCGGATGGCATGAACGCGATAAGAAAGCATCATAAAGCAGTTCTCTGTAATGAGAATTCGTTCGTCTATCTATTTCGCAAAAACCGGGTGCCCCTTCCATTAAAAGTTGCAAACGATCTCCACCTAATGAGATACCGAGACGTTAATGGCTGCTTTAATTGGGTTGTTAATTTTCGGAGATGAATTCATAGGTTAAAAATGCAAAAGCTAATAGCGCCGAGTGGGTGGAGTCCTACGGATTAAATGGGCTATTTTCAGACCCTTTGGCGCCCACAGACGAGGCCGCGTTTTTACAAGCCGCGCTCTCTCGGTCGGATCTCTTCTAGCGAGCCTTTCGGAGCTTTTTCATATAAATTAGGAGATTAGATCTCTCCTCCTCGTGCGTGTTTGTGTGTTATTAAAGCAGCGCCGACGTAAGGCGCAACAAAGAAAACTACTGTGCTCGTATAGTGATGCTCTTACATTTTATGAAAGTGACGCGATCACGTCGTTTGCACCATTAATATTTCCGCCGAATTTCAACCTTTTCTCAGCAAAAATTACAAATTAATGTCTCAAGGATCTTCCTTCTAATTAATGTTCGATTTGTTCTCATGAATTGGCTACAGTTTAACTAACTCATTCTCTCCAGGTTCGTGGGGTCATCGTGAAGGTATATTCCTTTCTCTCAAACGTTCCATTGTGCTCGAATGTACCGCGAGGCAAAAAGATCTCTGGCGAGATCGATATCGATAAAAAAGAAGGCAGATAGAATACGACTGCTGCGGGCGCCTGCGCGTATCGCGCGTCGAAGTATGAAATCTCGATTACCGCACGGACTTTTCCGTAGCCCGCCCCGAGAAATTAGGCATAAGGCGTGTCAAGGCGGGGGTGGAACAGGAGTGCCTCCCAAAGAATCCTCGCGTAACAATGAGCGCAAGAATGCAGCGAGACCAACTGGTTTTAACGACGCTCATTATAGAGAAGCCATCCGATCCGTCATTTTTTTTCTTTTTTGCTTTCCTCTTTTTTTCGTTTTTTTTTTTAGAAAGATATATATCCGTGATTTATGTTCACAGCATTCAAACGTTGCAAAAATGGACCATTGCACTGTTAGATATTAAAGAAGCAATGAGAACTCAATTTTGTTAAGTAACATTTTGTTATTTTTAACTTTCATTTATATCCAAATGTACAATAAATCCATTTCTGTGATTGGTTTCAAAATAAACGACGTCCACATTAATTAACGTATATACAATTACAATATTACAATTAATAAATAAACTAAATTTGAGTCAATTTTAATGCATTTTCTTGAGTTAAATTGTTTAACTCCATTATTTTAATTAAAATAACGACATATTGAGTAGGAGTAGTCGCGACCTATAGAAATGATTAAAAATAACTCAAATTGGATATAATTTGACATTGTGAATTTAACAGTGCGGAGCTCTATAATATTAGCGATGAGAGTAACAGAACTACCATGCGAGGCATTATATAATGATAATTAAAGATGCCAGCATGCAAACTTGTCTTCATTGAAACGCGTCAATCCTCCGGCGAAAGGTATTGCGCTTTCGATGCGGCCGTTCCATAACGTCGATGATATCGCAGGGAAAGGTTGATCGAGGTTCGACCGATTACGCTGTACCTCCAGGCGCGATACGCTCAATTTTCACGTAAGATTACACGCACGATCGGTTACCGCGACATGCCGTTGGTTTTGCGCGTCGCTTGTCTATCAAATCGAAAGTATAGGGTTATTTCGAGAGAAGCCTGGCGGGTGTTAGTCATCCTCAAGATCCATGTCAGACGCGTTATTGCTTTCCATTATCCCATCGAGCATACACACCGCGTCGGCGTCGATGTTACTCACGAAAAATTTCGATCCTACACTCCGATGGCCCTTGTTTCGCACGATCTTCGGAAGAAGGATCGACCGGAGGAAGAAGAAGACGCCGGTTTCGCACCGTAGGCGACGATTTGCGGTCGTCAATAATTGTTCGTAGGAATCCCCACGGCCGACGGTGGCAAACCCGAGGAAGAACGAGGACAGATACGCTACGCGCGCGGGGCCGTTCCACAAAATTTAACGCTAAACATTCCATAATTAATACGTTGCCCTCGCTGGGAACCGGAGGTTGCGGTTTCGAGCTGCTCGCTTAAACCGTGCGCTCCGCGAACACCGCCATTACAGATTTTCTAAAGTCGAGCTCGTTCGGTCGTAAAACCGCTGACCGAAGGGTACCAACGCCGCTGCTTGGCGATTTGTTCCCTCCCTTCGAAACGCGAACAGTGGAATGGAGAAACTATTGAGTATAAGCGCAAATGAAAACTTTCTTGTTATTTAGAGCTCCGATCGTTTTGTGGCTCGCAAATTAAATTCATTCTTCATCTACCTGATCGCCTGCAGAGAGAGGTCGTTTCGACTAATTCCTAAACAACAGTTTGAGAAGTGATCGCTGTCATTCCGCTGCACGCTGTCGAATCCCACGAATTCACTGGCATTCAAAATATCGCTATAATGAACGGTGACTACCGGCTTCTCTCGCGTGGAGTCTTTACAGACTACAGCAGGCTACCGTGAAACATTCCTCCGCTACACTACGCCCCCGACGCTCAAAATTAGCCGGGTATCGGCAGGAGCTCCGACGGCGGTAATTGCGGCACGAATATATCGCGGGTGCAAAAAACGTATCAGCATTCTGGACGCGCGGCGCTAATGGCAGACTGGCCACGTCATAATATCAGAAGCAGACGAACGATCGTGGTTCTCTCGTGGTTCGTGCTCGCCCACCGGCTAATAACAATAATTAGCCTAGGGTGAAAATCATCCTACCGGGCGTTTTCATTGGCGCGGTGGTGGGCGAACTATGAGGCGAAGTAGAAAGGCTAACGAATGACTGATTATTCTACGAGACCGCGAACGTCGGCTCGCAAGCTACCATTACATAGAGGTTTCGACGCCTCTCGTGCTAGAAAAGGACGTCGATTCCGCGCTTAGACTAGCCTTAATGACCGCCACTAATTGCCGGAGCGAGGACGTCCGTCGGTAATTTCTTACGCAAGTAAGAAATGTTTTGACGCCGTGCGTTAAATATCATAATTAATTGCATCTGGGTAAGTCAAATAAATCACCACGGTATTCCTGCACGTATATCATTCTTTGTGCTATAAACTTGTATAATTTTTATCACTAGTCGTACTTTTCCGGAAAAAAAAAGAGAAGAAAACGTAGGAGTCGCGCGTAAACTAAAATCTCATAAAGTATCTTGGTCGCAACAGTCTCGTTAATGGCGAATGATCGATAGGCCAAGTTTATTCAGGAAGATATATCGATGATACCTGTTTCGGTGGTCGTTTACGTTGCTTTCGCGACGGTGTTAAGGCGTTAAGTCGTTAAGTAACCGCTCGTGCGCAAGCGGCGTTACCGGGCGCGACTACTTGCTAAGAGATTACGCAAGTCGACATACTGCGTGAACGTACGTACGTAAAAGTGCACGAGTCCCGAGCGCACCTGCATAGGATGCACATGGAACGTGGCGCATGTATCGCTGCAACAAGCCGGATACCTAATTCGATGCACTCGACCGCGCGACAAACTCCGCTCACGCACGTGTTACGTAATCCAGAGCGCGTACGCTTATCTAAGTTCAATAGCTTCTTTATTGACACACCTATGCTGTATTTTATTACTGGATTTTCTCGTGATAAAAAAAAAACACGAAAACGACGAGTGACTGATTTGATAGAACGTGGAAAAAAGACCCCATTTACGGATAAACCTATGTAACGAAGATAATCGTCTTCGTAGTAATGAAGATAACGGATTGATAGACACGATGGCGTTAGTTTATGTTGCTCCAAGTGAACCAAAATAAATAGAACGTGTTTACAACGAATGTGCTGTTCCGGAATATTTATTGAGCCTAATCATTTTTCTATGGCTTAAAAAACGTTCGATATTCGAACGAATTAAATTTATGTCCAATGTATAATTCGTGTGGCTCCCGATTACTTCACGCGCTTCCAGGACCGACGACTGTATATATATCTTTCTAAAATTTGGAAGCCGTTAACATAATATATTTTTGTTTTGAGCTAAAACTGAGGTAGAAACGGCTACTGTATATGTGTTCTGTATATTACACGACAAAATGTTAATAAATCGCTGTTGTCTGGCACCTGAAATTTTATTCACTTTCCATTTATATTCATAGTCTCTCACCTTGCTCTCAATATTCGATGTCGAAAATATTTAAGTTTTCAAAATAAATAAATTTCATAATTTATTCTGTCATATATCATAAACGGAGATGAAAAAATTTACTGTCTGCCGAGGTTTATGTGAGCGGGCTGTTTAAAGAATCGGATATTTCTGCACTAAAATGGCCAGATTTCATAATCGAAACGCGACACGACGCGATGCGACGCGACGTGACGCGACGCGTTCGACGCGGCTCGTTACCATTCGGGTTAATTGCCCAGCAGTGGCTGCGCCCACTCGGCACTCGGACGTTGTTACGCACTCGCTCAAGCCTTCGCAAGCTGCACGTTCGCCTGACGGCGCTGACGTGGTCGCTTGTATAGTGTTGTTGCACTCGCGGCTCGCTCGAACGTGGTGCAATTATTCGCTGCAGTTTCGCGTTCCGCCGGAGTGTCACGGTGACGCTCCGGCTATGCCCTCCAAACGTCCGATGCATTCAGCTCGCTCATTATGCACCTCCATCTCGTTCCCTCGCCCGCTCGACGCGGCGCGCAACTACGCTTCGACGCATTCACGCTTCTTTTTGGCTTGTATTGCTCGACTACTTGCTACCAAAATATAATCTGATTTAACAATAAACAATGATTTCTCAAACATTTGTCCGATTTATATTCGTTATCTTTAAAGTAAATAGTTTGGTCCTCAGATGTACAGTGGAACTTCCATAACGTCTATTATGCGGAACTGTGAGAAGTTAAGGTGGTTCTCCCCATTCTTACATCAGAGGCAGAGTATTAAGAAGAAATAGCATGTATTATATATAGAGTGAGAACGTTTGCACAGACGCCAACGCAACATAGCTTATTTTAACACTGAAAATTTTTATACACGATGTCATGTATATACACGGAAGGGGAATGAAGAAGTCACTAGAGTACTGCAGTTAAGGAAGTTTCACTGTAGATATAATCTACAGTACTTTAAAATATTTAAGTTAGGGAAGTTTCACTGTAGATATAATCTGCTTTTAAAAAAGAATGTATAATAAATTGGTTTCTTCAACTAAAATCCGAAAGGGCATTACCCTCCATCGTCTCAACTGTCTTCTTTCTTTTCTACCTTTGCATAAGTTTCATTGGTGAACAAAGGAATCACTGAAGCGCACCGCGACGAAGTTGAAATTTCGGCGTTGAATCGCTGCACCGTGTAACATGACGAAAAGGGGAAACGAAAGAATAATTAAATCATTAGAAAAAGAATGGACGCTCTAAAATAAAATAAAATGCAAGAAACAACAAAAATGCTCTCTTAATTATTATATATACTATATATATAATGTGACATACTATACAGGTGACAATTAATTCAAAATAAACATACTCTCTAAATCTGAATCAGTTAAATTTAACCGAAAAAGAAAGGAAATTGGAGCATTATATAATCAAAACAACGATATTTGCACGTATATTACCATATACATTGAATTTATACTTAAAGCAAAGTTAGCTAAGTTAAGGATTCCACGTTTCATTGATTTTTTTTAGATGAATTTCACTATGAATTCAATGACTACCAGTGCCTAATTGGGACTAATGTCATTAATTACCCATTGATTCATATTTAGAGAGTACATACATGTAATAAACATTTTTATTCCTGTCTCTTGCACGCTACAATTCTCGAGATATATTAGGTGCGCCGTTGCATGTATTGCTGTTAATGTATTAACAGTTAATACTCTCTTCCGGAGCTTATTGAGTCGGATCACTAGCTGCGCTAATTGAGAAACGAGCGAGAGAGATGCCAAAAAGGAGCGGAGGGTAGCGAAGTACTTAGCACGAAAGAAAATTGGATATTTGAAATAAGTTTCTTCACATTTCTCTCCCAAATGTTTCATTCATCGTAATCTAATCTTCGCAAAGCTAGCATTACCAAGGCAGATATACTTTGTAGAAGTATTAACGTAAATAATTATGCAAATAATTTGTTTCGGTAACTTCAATGATAAAAAATTCGTCCGACTTTCCAATACTACTTTCCGCGAGGCTAGCCCGATTAGAATTCACGCCTCGAAGTCCTTGCTGTTCTATTCTCCAGCCACGGAGCTCCTATATCTTTCGGCCTTTGACATCGACGTGTTCCCTGCGCGTGACGGGATTCACACCAGCTTGCTCCGCTTTTGGGCGATGCCGACGTTGTACGGCATGCCGAAAGTGTGCGTGTCCGACCGCACGGCACACGTTTAGGTCGACACTCACGTATGCAGATGCGATAGACGCGAGAGATGGTCGCGATGACTGCGCCATGGACGGTTCCGGCTAGTGGTGCGCAGTTCCCTTTCGGTCCGTGCTTTGCGCTCCTCGCTCCTCCGACGTCTCTCTCGCCGTCACCTCACGTCGGTGCGCTCGCCCTGTGATACGCGTGCATACGTACACGCGAGCATGCCATCGTGTATGTAACCCGTGCACGTGTACCGGTATGTACACGAGGCTACAAAGCGTGCCACGTTCCGGCGGGCGTGCTTCCTCCGGGTGTCCGCTCCAGTGGGCCAAACCAACCGGCCAACCCCAACCAGCTCCAACCAGCCGGTCCGACGACCATTGAGATTGCGCTCTCTCTTACCGAGACTGGCCTCGGTTCCCTCGACTCTCGCTTTTTCCTTTTGATTTGGGTGTCATGATAGCCCGCCTGCGCCAGACTTCTTGTGCAAGCGGCAAAAGAACGAGCGAATTCATTTCAGGGGTTGCGCGCTGTCGAAATCGAGCGATTGCTCGTTTACTTCACTAACCAAAATAGCAGTACAAACCAGAATTAAATCGTTATCACACTCTATGGAGAAAAGAAATTGCCTGGGTGAATTACGTTCTAAACGGGGAGATAACGTACCGTTAATGCCGGACATGCATATCTATTCGTGCACATAATTTCTAATGTAATATCACACTAATAAAACTAGAAAACGTGATATCAAGAATAGTATTTTTATCTGAAAAATTTTCACTACTAAGTTTTTCTATCTATATATTACGACAAGCGTATCTGTCGGAGTTTTTATCAACAAAGGTCCGGTTATCAAGTCCTCTTTTTCTGTTCCTTCCTCCTTTTTTTTCGTTAAGTCATACAGATAGGATTTGCCAGACAAGAAAAAGCTATCAGAAACGATTCTAAATGGTACTAAATCAACGGTTTCTTTCTTCGTATCGAGAGATTTCGTAGAATTCGAAAGATTATGTCATAGTTTATCGCCTATTTCTCGCACAGCACGCGCATCGATGTTGAGTCTGTGGACAACAGAGATCCGACACGCGTCACGGCCTCACGCGTGCAAGCTACCAAGTTTATCTGGTAATTTTGTTGTTGCGAGGGGAGAAACGTAATTACGCTTGTGAACTATTTTCAACGAGCTACGAGTATACTTATATTTTAACCTGCGAAATATTAAATCTTCAGAGATTTCTATCACCTAAACTCAAATATAATCAGTATTAAAGATATTCCTTGTGTATATTGATAAAGTAAATAGTGTAATTTTTTATTCTCATTACGTATTTTCTTGAAACATACACACTTTGTAATAATCTAAAGAACAGTTTTGCTGCTGTATCTAATTGTATTTATTTAATTAAATACAGATTTGAAAAATTTGTTGTGCGAACCATCAAAATAATTATATAAAACGCTTAAACGTTGATAACAATACTTGCAAAAAGTTTTAACATTCTAGCAATCAGTTCGGGCGTCCTACATAATTATTATTTAATGTTCTAAACAAAATTTTTAGATGCTTCAGCAAAACTGTTCCTTCCGTAATAATTTTCAATTCAGGATTTTATCTCTCAAAAGCGATTCGTTTTCACAAATTTGATTATTCGGAGATGAAGAGGGAATTTTTCTCGCGAAGACAATAATTTACAAGTATTAATTCCGATACTTTGTTCATCGACTGTACTACCAGTTCGCTTCGGCGGGTCACCCATGAATGACCCACGTGGCGATCCCGTCGAACGGATAGCCGCGATGCCCCCTGCGCGCACGCGATAACATGCACAGCCGTAACGGCATGTTTTTCGAGCCTCTCGAAGAAATAAGGAGCCGAGTTGGGGTCGTAGGTCGAAGATACCGGCGCACGCAAGCCGCCTTTATGCGCTGCCGAATGGTGGGGCGACTTCGCCACAGCGGTCGGCAGAGAAAAATGAGCGTGGAGGAGAAAGGGAGGGTATACAGATGTGAGGAAGGAGTTACGAAGAAAGAAAGAAAAGAAAAAGAATGCACGCCGCGGCTGGAAAGTCAGGATGAAAGAGAAAGGAAAGACGGTGCTCGTTCATGCGATTCGCAAGAGATAAATAAATAGAGAGACAGATAAACGAGAGAGAGAGAGAGAGAATGAGCGAACGAAAAATAGAAGACGAAGAGACATAAATCGCCTATAAAAGAAATATTTCAACTTAAGAGCCCTGATACGGCACAGGCATGTGAATACCTCTAATATATTTTACGTCTACCTTCGATCGCGCATCCAGATTTGCTTCGGCATATGGTTTACGAGTATATTTTACAAAAATAAATTTTGAAATCGTTATCGTCGTTAATTAATTTTAGATATCATTCATATGCATCGAATATAGAAATCGTAGAAAAAAATATTTATACAGCATCCACTATTCGACGCGTTCGTGAGTTCATGGCAGCAACAATTTCTTACAATTGGTACAATAATTCGAATTTGCTGGTTGAAAGAGATAAAAATAGACTAATAGCTTTAACAAAATTATAATAATTCATAGGAAAGTTAAATATAACTGACTCGACTAGTTACGTCATCGTAAACTTTACGATGAGCAACTTTGAAATTTATTCCCGCAGGCGACGGCATGCTAATGACCGCTTCCAACAACAAAGGCCGCATAGATAACCGCGGAATAGCGTTAAAGCTTCGGACTATTATTATCCACGATGTCCACGCATGGATAAATCGGTAATAATTACGTATTCGTGAAGTATAACAAACTGCGCCTTCTCCTAGCTCGCTTCGGCTAAACTCCGGGAACGTGACGCGACTCGGCGGTCGTGGGTAAAAATTGTCGACTTACGTCACGATGTGGTCGCAGGTTTTTTCTCGTACTGATTTATCAACACCCCGTTTATCATGTGGATTTTCGTACAAAAATAAGCACCAACGCGAATTGATGGTATCATCGAAAAGGCTCGCATAGAGAGATGAAATTTATGCGATATTATCGAAGTAGTGTACCATTTCACTCTGTCTAATCTAATCAAGACGAGTCGAGAACCTTGGTGCTGTGGCACTATCGCGCCGATAACATAAGACTCTTCATTGGCTCAAATATTTTTTTCGAGAGTTCCCTGTGATTCGATAAAAAAAAAACGAGAAACAACTAGCTAATAGATATCGTCGCTACGTGTTGATCGATAAACGATTACTAGAATCTTCCTTGCAATATATTTTTCAAGATATTTCCTTGACGCGAGATATTTCCTTGAATTTAATTGACGCAAAATTACTTGAATAAAAAAATAACGATCTGTAAGATGAAAAGACGCTATCGACGTCCTAATATCTTCAAAGTTTCTGTAATATTGCAGGCGAAGTCATTGCAATATATGTACCCACACTTTCGTCGAGGCACGACCTCGAGTCCGCGCTCTCTTACGACAAAACGGTGCCGGCGGGGCCGAACGATCTGCGGCGCATTAAAAGAGTTATCGCTATCCCCGCGATAACGTCGGTGCTTACCCATGCGCTTGTGCACGCGGTCTCACAAACGGGCGGCAAGTTTATCGGCGCCCCACACGAAGCGGCGCGCCAATTTATCTCGCGACGACACGTAAACACTTATTAACCGCGCGCGCGCTCATTAACCAGTAAACCGGCCTGGAGTCCAGTCGCAAGACTCGTACGCGTACAATCTCGCTGGCAAAAGAGCAACGAGCGTCTCTTGAACAACATGCGCGTCTCGATTCCCATCGATTTCTTACGTGGATTATAGCGCGAGGTGCGTGCAATCACGAGCGGAACAAATGGAGTTAATGGATGTTGAACACACGAAAGAATCATGACAACGCTTGCGGCGATTATGACGAACGCGTGTTTCTCTTCAAAATGATCTACTTTAGTCCTAAATTGAATTTAAAACTTAATCAATTAAGAAAAATTAATCTATTTTCGGTCAAAGCGGACCTTAGTAATGTTTTAGAGTGAATTTATTTATACATTGAAACGCAATTATAAATAAAACTAGATTAGTAATATCACATATCAAATTGACAAGCAATTTAATAATTTTTTATGCTAATTTAAGTCTTAAGAATTGTAAATAATTTAGAATAGATTTATTTCTCTTAATTGATTTATTCTCGTCGATGTAATGCAAATTGTAATTGTTAAAATTTAACGTTCGTATTTTCTTTGTTACTAAATCCATAAAAATAACATGAGAAATTGTCGAATACACGACAAGTAGGTATGATTCGATATGTATTCTTTTTCCCGTTGCAGCTCCGTAATGCACCTGCCGTTCAATCCGCAATATACAAGTTATCCTTGACATTATTTCGGTGCATGCATTACCAGAATCTTTTTCGTTATAGTAAACACTTGCGAATTTCTTACGAAATTTTGGTGTAATATCTGTACACGCCTTCGTCTTCAATATTTAATCTTCATTTCAATAACATAATCTATCCCCTTCTCGCTTTATAATTTATCTAACTTCCAAGAAATAGGCCTCTTTTTGATAACTTTTAACGACAGTATCTATGTTGTTACATTATTACTGCACAGATTTTTTACATGGTAAAAAATTGTGCAACAACAATCCAATGATATCGATACCTGCTATCGTTAAATGTTACAAAACACGGGCCTCTTAAAACGTAAAATGTAAATTGTAAAAAAAATTAAATTTTCAAAAAATCCAATTCTAGGAGACAGAAGCACACTGAAAAAAAAAAAACTAAATTTTAATAAATATTTGTTTGAATTTCTAAGTATTTGCCAAATATAAACATATTTATTTGATACAAAAACCATTAATTTGATTTTTAACTATCATTTTTTTTATTGAGTAAACATTTATTTACTGTAAATAAAAAACGTTTACTTACTTAGTACTATTTAAAAATATATATATTAAGACTAATTAAATTTTTTTCAGACAAGCGCTTGATTAAATAAAAAATTGCACTTATTAAAGAAAAGCGAAGGTTAAACTGTAGCGGTTTATATAACTAGGCGTGAAATAATCATTTGCCCTATATTGGTCGCAATTATGTACGGTAGAGGAACTAATGATTAGCTCCTCCGGAGTCACGGAAATGCGATTCCTCATCATAGTAGATACACCTGCGCGTGTGTCGCTACGACCTGCTAACCGACACGGAAGCGTGGCAAGCATTCCGTAACGGAAGGGATGCTCCCGATGTTCTGTAACCCCTAAAACGCATCGGGCCGAGGTTTCCTGTCGCAGGAAACGTTGAAAGTTAAAAGAGGGGGCGGCCCCGTCGGAGCGTAACCGCGCGGATAGGCTCGCCTGATCGCGAAGAGTTAAATCGTTGTCGGTTTTACCGTTTGTTCGGTTCTGCAGTTCTGCATGTCCGAATTGCCGTCGCGTTTTCACACCCCACGCTCGATTTCATCGAATATTTACTGACTTTCACCGATGACGATCAACCGGTAGCGATCATTGTTCTTCCGCCAGTAAATGCCAATTAACTCTCGTAAAACGACTCGTAAAATCATCCGGCTTTGCGATGCCGACTTATGCACGCGGCACATCACAGAAATTATGATCGACAGTTTCGACATCGAAGTCGAGTTACGAAATTATCAGAATCACGATAATACGATCGAGGTCAGTTGGCAACGGAAAATCGTGACGGTGCCGTCTGGAAGCGACGAGTTTGACGAGAAAGCGCCGACACGCTTCGATGCCTTCCGCGGCGCACCAGACATCCGCTTTTGATTTCTGTATCAGGGAACAGGTGGTCGGTCGCTCGAGCACTGGCTATTTCCGGTTACCGGTTTCCCTTGAGATTTGCATTTGACGCGTCAGTCACTTGTCGCGCATCGTAACCAACCGGACGCACCAGAAAGCTCATAATTAACTGTGTAATGGCACCCAAACGTCGTATCAGCAAAAGAGGCTCACCACAGTCACTACACCGATAACGTTACGGACAAAAGCACTATACGAAGATTAGTTCCTTAGTCATTCAGCGCTGAAAGTTGGAAAGTCACAAAAAGTAATCACCGTGTAGCCTAGTAGATAGACTGTGCAACGCTTTAACGCAGAGTACATGAGCTATATTATGGCCGCGTGTCGTCAGCGCATGGTGCACGCGTTCGGTTCTATCTTCGAGGATGGCTAGCGGTATTAATTCTCTACCGGAGAAAACGTAATAATCAGCCCGTGATAAATAATAACGCTAGTTTTTACGATCGCTTCGGCGTGAGAAAGTTTATCTTACGCTGCTCGCATGTTCGTTGAATATAATTGAGACGATTATCATTTTGCTTGTAATGATGTTTTTGTGTGATCAGATAAATCATCGTTACCTGGAATGTATAGAAATTGCAACAATTTCACACTATATAATTCTCTGAAAGTTTAATATCGATTACAAAAAAATTAGATACCATATTTAAACGTGATGAAAATCGAAAAGAATAATCTCCCTCTCTCCCAAGTTCAATAACATCGCTTGAAAGAACGTCCCTCTCCAGAATCCTTCGCGAAAAATGAGGGCAATTACAACTCAACTTCATGGATTCGACGCCCGATCGATCGACCATTCGCGCGATTCAAAGAAATCGATTGGAAGAGAAATCGCGTCTTTAGGTCCTCGCGCGAGAAAATTAATGGCTCTATCGATGGAGACTAATTATCGGACATACATATATAGGTTCGCGCTAATGCACAAATTAAAAGTCGGCGCAACGAGATAGCGCCGTAGGATTTCGAAGGTGAATAACGATTTGGCCGATTAAGCTCGCCCGGTCCGGGATTGAGCAATCAAGGAACCGATTATTTTCTTCACGCCACAAATAATTGCCGCACTTTGATCCTATCCGTCGTAAGTCATCGATAATTCGTTCGCACAGCTGGGTAATAAACCTAATGACTGATACAAAATTATCGGCAGATCGTGCGAACTCACCAATCATGCCTGCCGCTTCTGTTGATTACCGATAATAATAATAATTCATCGCATTAATGATTTGCCGCGAATATATGTGCGCGTATATTTTAATTTACATGTAACAAGTTTGTGACACAAGTAATCGTATTGCGTAGTCTTTTATTTTGCAAAATCTAACTTCGTATAAATCATTTCCTTTAGCGATATCTGAAAAACATGCCTACCAATTAAATCATCAAAAATATTCAAGTGATATATTAAACACTAAATTATAATAAGGCAGCTGCATATTATGCAAAATGATATAAGTATAATGATATATGAGTCTCTGTTGAAACCAATGGCAAAATAATACTAAAACGCTGAATAAATGAAGAGCAATTCTTCGAAATGTCACAGGATGGATACGAGTATATCCATCCTGTGACATATACGAGAAAACTTGCAACTGCAAGTGAATACTCAATCATCCATTCCTTTTGTAAAATTAGCCCATTGCAATGTGCAATGTCATGCCGCTGCAACACAGTAGCAATAATATCTGATTTCTATATTGAGAAAGCAATGAGAATACGGGGAAGAGAGAGAAAGAAAGACAGAGAAATGTTACACGGCCTCTGACGAATAATTAAGAAGGTAGCCAGTCATCATTTGGTGGCCTCTAATAATAAGGACGCAAATATGTATGGAAATATGATGCATAACCTCAGCCGTCGGTTGCCAACCATTTATTTCAATACCAGTTCCGATAATAGTTGCCTTATTACTGCACGCGTTTGGCCTCCACGAGGAGAATACCGCGAGGATTATCGACTCAATGTTTGAAAGAACGATCGGCTTGTATCATCTCGGTAGCGAAAGAAATTAACCACTTCATAGACAGATGTGCAATTAGTCTGCCTCGCTTTACGTTCTAAATTGCCATGTCGATTCTATCATTTTCTTGCACTCGCGAATCTACTTTGCGAGAGTTCAAAGTGTAAATTACAAGGCTCGGGAGTTCTCACCAATCTCTATTATTTATCATTTAGCTACACGGAAATCTGGTGATGCCAACCAGATTAAATAGTAAAATATGAAGCAACTATTTATGTGGTTGCTTGAATCATAGTACAATGGTTAGGTTAGATTATGTTGCAGCAATGATGGCATTTCACATATACATATTTTTAATTGTAAGCGCGGCGAGTCGTTTTTGCTTTTTGAAATTGTAACTTAATTTATAGCATGATGTAACAAGAAATTAATTCTTATTAATAATTTAATCCTTACTACATCATGCTTTATAATGTCACGATTGACGCAACTATACGGATATATAATATAACTTATCCATAGTAAATGATTCCCTATCCAAGTTTTGGTTATCACAACCAGATCGCGCCTAACTACATTGATATAGTTGACACATCGAAGTAAATAAATCGTATCAACCATACATATTCCTATCACATAAAGATAACTAGGATGATGTTTCTATATCGCTCACAAATAAATATTTTTTAGTTATGTGATATGTGTTACTATATCTTTTTTTCCATGTACATACACGACTTATAAAGAGCTTCAGACTCATTCCAATTATCGTTATAATGTACACGTAATACGCATGATACGCGTAATGTGCGGAAAAGACGAGAGTGATCGAAGATCCAAGATAACGAAACTGGCTAGCCTCACCCGGCGGAGAAACGATCCGTCGCGCTTAATCCCTGCGGAAGAGTGGAAATTATCCTTTCAGCGGAAATAAATTCGCGACGCGGATCCGTGAGCACCGTGTAATGAGCACCGGCCCGATATCGTCCAATCAGATTGCCTATCCGGAGAAAAAAAAATCCCCGGCACCCGCTGGAGAAACCGCCACGCGCGTTGGTCGTGCCGCGAGGTTCCGCGCCGATTCTAAACGGTGATTCATGGTGATTGCTCGCGGCACGGAATAAACGAAGAAGAAGAGGAGCCCCGGTGTACGGTCTCCACGCGACCATTTTAGAGTCGGGGTTTTACGGTCCATCGTATATAAATACCAGCAACTTCGGGCCCTCCAATATCTGATAGAACGTATATTAGATACGTCTTCCTTTCTCCTTTCGCTTTGTTTCTCTCCATGTCATTATACCCCACCGATTTAATTACCTCTAGCTGGTTTTATTGTACAATATCGTGCTTTCGTGCTTATTTATGAATACTTGGATTCACATAGCGAGTCCTGCTAGTTTATACAAGTCTTTGTAATTAATTAATATTTGTCGCCATTTACCTTCTCGTGTCCGATCGACGTCGTCATGCATAATACGTTGCGTATCCAACCGGGTGCTCACCGACGATCTGCCATCAACGCGTTGCAAGAACAATCCTGCCGTTCCGGTGACGAGCGAGATAATTAAGCTGCGTACGCCAAAGTTTCAAAAGGTTTTCTTTCCTGTGTGACTAATAAGCACGCTGCCACGTGTCGTTTCGCGCTGAGTTACGTCTGTAATACCTTCGTGCGAATACACAGCGAATGACACATGAAGAAGTGTCACCGTGAAAATCACACTGTAAATGTATGAGACACGTTTGAGAAGCGACAGAAGTGATTTTCTTAGATTCGTAGAACGGTGGAAAATTCTCTGATGTTTGCATCTAGTTGCAAGACGAAAATTGCATAAAATCTCTACCTTGTAATTAGACAAAGATAAAAATCTATGTAGATTATAGACTATATAGTAATTTACATTAAGTAATTAAGTATTCAGTATGTTTAATTTTCTAGTTTTTAATGAAAAATGCGCGTGTATCAAAAATTACAAATTATATACTCCAATTATATCTTCATATTTTACATACAGTGATCAACTCAATTGCACGTTAAAAAACGTTGAGCTCATAGTAGTCTTGTAACGCGTACCAAGATTAATGCGGAAACGAGAGTTGGGGCGCAGAACTTGTCGTGGGGTTTTTAATTAGCTGTTGCAGGCGCGGCGCTTGAATTACGACGACGACATTGGACATCGCGCGCTAGTAGCTCAGGCAACGAAAGAATTACCGCTTGCCAGCGTACGAAAATGATTAATTACACGACGACGACATGACCTTGCTTGCTCGCTTCGGCGACGTACGGTGCAGCACGCGGTGCGATACTTATCGGAATGATTTACATCGCCGTTAAAACCATTGACGCGACACGACACTGTGCAGAGAAATTATGGCGCTTACCGATGTAATTAAACGTGAATTTACCTGATCCAATCGTGATCCATTTTATCCAATATCGACAATCACAGCTCAATCGAGAAGGAAGGAAATTTTTCCGTTTATGATTAATTTATTTAATTAAGTAAGTAATTTTAGGGTTAAATTATTAAAAAATCGAGTTGTACTGTCAATAAATAATTATGTCACTAAATTAATAATAGAGCTAATATTAGTCAAAATGAATCGATAATTTATGGTCACTGTTCAAAATGTTGTTTAAAATAGACTAATATTTTAAGTTTACTTTATAATATAATATATAATAATTAACAACTATTGTAACAAGAATTTATATCGTAACAATAAAAGTAACACATAAATTCCTATGTAAAATAATACTCTATTGCTAATTAAATAATAGATTAATTATTTAAGTGATACTTGAATTTAAATGATACTTGATTAGCTAAAGTGAGCTTGATAAATTCAGATTTGCCAGCAGATTATTATCAAGTATGATAGACATACAAAAGATGTATTTTTATAAATTCTTGTGTACTTCGAAATAATTAATTTCTTATCTCAGTTAATTTCAGTTTTCTGGTTAAATTCGTTAGCAAGACACGAAGAACTAGCAGTCGGATCAGCTTTCTCACGAAGTCTCTCGGTAACACTGTAAGATATCCTCGCCCGAGGGTGCATTCGGCGCCTCAGGGCGAATAATTAAACGTGATTATCCCTCATTAAGAACGAATTCGAAGGACGAAGCATGGTTGCGTAATTGTGGGAATGAATCGTCTGTATCTTCTACGTTGTTCATGTTGTCCTCTTTTCTTTCTCGATGCCGACGTGCGTCGCTCTTTGAACGTGCATGTATTGAAACATTGCGTGCACCCACGCTGGAAATTGATCCATGTAGCCGGAAGCGACACGGAGATTATTGAACTCCCGTGAAGATAGTTTGTAGCAGAAACATAACTTCTTATTCGGAATCTCGCAAATCCCACAAGCTGAGAGCAGAACTCATGAAGTAAAATTTTTCTTATATACGATGATTTATATGTTTTTAATAGAAAGTACGAAGGACACACTTTAACTAATCACTCAACTATTATTTAAGTAATTAATCTATTATTTAATTAGCAAGATTTTTAATAAATTATCTGCGAATCGTCGCGAACATGAGACGTCCTAATCCAATCTGTTTCATGACACCAATGATTTAAATCTGAAGAAAGATGTTTTTTTTAACGATCATTTATGTAACAAAAAAACTAGTCGTACTGAAATCCTACGTAAAGATTAAGTGAGAACTCTTCGAATTCATTATTTTAATGATATCCTTCTTCCGTAGCATCTGCTAGTTTTTTAGACAATCGCATTACGCAGGCTACATTAATTTTAATTTTTGTATCGTGTACTTTGTATAATCAAAATGTTAGCGATATTGGCCCTCGCATTTTTATTTGCCGTTATCCAGCGTATCATTATCGCGACAGGTTGTTTATCTTGCAAGACGAAGGGGAGGTATTCCTACCAAATGTGTGCTGCGAGTCAACAACTCGGTGCGCGTGGTTGTTTGACTGTTTAACTTTCCCAGACCAGAGAGGAGCGGTCCTGGACGTATATATATCTACCTGCACTCAGGTTCCTAAAGTTCCTCAAATGTTGTCTCAGGCGGGTTAGATACCACAACGTCGCGCAAGTTCAACCCTAGATAACAACATTCCTTTTCCAAACTAAGTGTCTGATTCAAGAAGACGCTACAGGCACTAAATTTATATAAGTTGTCGTCAAATTATATCTTAAAATTGTATTCTAATGTCCTGTCTTGTCTTGTGAACATTTACGAAAACATACTGGAAAGAGTCTGGTTGCATTAATTAGAATTCTAGTTGAAAATGGACAAATGAGAATTTTCTAGTTGAATCTATATAACTCTAGAGATAATTAGAATTCCGATTGATCAGGATCTTCTGATTCATTCATTTTTAATCAGAATTCCAAGAAATGTTTCTCAGTGTATAAGATGATCAGAATCTTCTGTGGTTCATTCATTTTCAACTAAAATTTGTCGCGTACAAGATTATAATTCGATTTTCGAATCACTTCTTATCAATCTATACAACATTCCGGGATAAAATTAGCACGATGATATCGAGCACACGTACTTCATGTACACACAATGCACATACAATGACATGGCAACGTGTCTTCGATGACGTCGGCGTCTCACCTTCGGCTTGATCATCACGAGCACGCGTATACACGTATCTTCATGTTGCACAAACGTGACGTCGTTTGTTATCTACCGACGATTCGCGAATAACGCGTGACTGTGTCAAGAATTTTTGCTGAAGAATTCAACTGCTTATCTATATTCAAAAATTCTTCTGATATGGAGTAGACATGTGTTGCAATATTGAAACGTGTACGCGAATAACTATTTGAATTCTTATCTAAATGTTAAAGTTAGAACAAAGCTTTCTTTTCATACGCGAGAAACGATAAAATATCTTATTTCTGCAAAATGCTTTCTTATGTTTGTAGAAAAGCATCATAAAAAAATTTAACACAATTGCAATTATTAATTATTTATTAAGGTTAATTTGATATATTTTGTCTGTACATATTTTGTAAAAACAAAGTAATTGTATTCTAATAAAAGGACTGATCAAATAACGCATACACCTGTTAAAATGAGACCAGACTTTGGTGATGCGACTTCGAAGCGCCAGGTTGTAGTAAGATATTCACTTCTTATTTATCTGATATGTAATAGTTT
>NW_017257338.1:5066072-5117289 GCF_001594055.1 Mycetomoellerius zeteki
TCGCATCACTGAAGTCTGGTCTCATTTTAACAGGTGTACGCGTTATTTGATCAGTCCTTTTCCGTGTTATATTTGTTTTACGTGACGCTCGTGTGTCCGACGGTGCAGGGCGGTCTCGGATAAACGAATCGTAGGAAAGGCCTTCCAACGCGACATTGCGCCGCGTGGGCACAAATACGTTTGCGCGGGTAACAAGAGGGAAATAGAGAAGGAACGCGTTTTTTCACGTTTACTTAGAAGCAGATGCATTAGAAAACTCGTATGACGACTCATCGACGTTCTCGAATACTTAATGCCATTCACTGTGTCTTTCCACGTATCAATCGAGATATCGAGAGCCATACAGGATGCCGGCTGTGGTAAAGCGAGCTCGTAATTTAAACGACTCACGTGCGCCGATGATTTCATTCAGTCGACGAACGCACGCATAAGGATTGTGAAATATACCGTCTAAATCAGCAATGGAAATCAAGTAATGACATTGATCTTTTCCAGAACAGATGTTTTTAATTACAGCGTCGTTTTTTAAATATCTTTTTTTAATGTACATTTCACCGTTATCGAAGAGCGATAATTGCGAATGCAATCGACGCGCGATAAGCAGAACACAGTTTTAGATTCGCGAGGCAAATGAGGCGAATGAATTTAAAGCACTCTATTTTCTTCGAAGGGCTCCAGACTCGAGTGGTAACGATCGAAGAATCTGGAAACGTCCGTTGAGATTTCGTAATAAAAGTGATCGAGATCGCTCTGCTCCAAGATAAAGTGGAACTCCGAGGTGAGTCAAATGGACGAGGCGGTTAAGATAAGTCTCGCCTGAACGGCGCGCCACATGCCTGATTCGGCGACGTTCGAAGTCATCCTCGCGTGTAATTGGACCGCTTTATGACATCTTTTGCGACTCGCGCGCAATTGTCCTGCCATTTGTCGTCTTTAGATAAGTTAGTCAGTCGTTATATACTCTTGTCGCGCGCACGCGCCATTACGCGACCGACTGCGAGACGAAGATAAGCTAATCGGCGTCGTAAAAAGTGCAGTTTGCGGATGACGCCGCTATATCGCCAATAAGAGAGCAACGGCGCGATACGACGCATCGTTTTTTAGTCGCAATGACGCGATACGGCATCACAACCTGGAAACTACGGCGCACCTGAGACACGTACGAAGTGTTACGTTGCGTTTTGGAGCATGTTTGGTTCGTTAGAGAATGAAGAGGAGCATGCGTTCTCTTTATTTGCTACCTAACTCCGAAGCAGACGCTCATTAACATATTCAGAAACGAAACTTCATTAATCTTAGCAACTGCTTGCACTAACGGTCGTTAACGCCCTAAGCGACTATCCTGCTTAACTTGGTGTGTATTCCAAAACAGAATAGCTAATCACTAGCCAAGATAAGTTAACCAAAATTGTAGGTATAATCTCTAAATGGCGATTTAACCGCAAGAAAGATTACGGTTTGCCTGTATATAGATATAAAAGGAGATAATAAATGATAATAATAATCTAACGTTCGTGCTGTAATAGGGATGCGCCCACACCGCGTTATTGCGACGACATAGTATAGTCATTACCGGATTTACAGCGTTAACCGCGGATGATGTGCGATTTTGTACGGTGCCCACGAAAAATTTCTCAATTTTGTCGAGCCGATCGCATCGTAGTCGAAGGAAGTCTTCACGGGTGGCCCATTATATTCCTCAATGACAGCGGATTATCCACCGGTCCTTGAGGCCAGAGGGTTGCCACATGCGCCCCACGTAGAGGACCTCTGCCTTCGGCCTTTTGTTCAGAATTACATCGACCCTAATTTCCTTTTAACCAGCATTATCGTCTCCACTATAGTTCTCACCGGTAATTTGTCCCACCGGACAGGTGCCGAAATGAAGGACCACACGAAATGCTGCCGGAAGGAACTCTAGGAAGCTATCGATTCTATCTGACAAAAACTAACTCTACATTTAATGAACGATGCAATTTTCAAGACTTGTCGATAACTCAGATTTTTATCTACACACGAATATTTAAAAATATTGTTTTTTTAGTTACTTTTATGTATATTAAATATTGTATTTATTAAACCTTTTTTTATATTTGATTTTTTTAGTAGGTAAGATTCCTTTTACATCTACAAAATATGATTGCGACTTTTCAAAATTCGTAATTTTTTTCACCATTAGACCGTAGGCTTTTCAATTGCTAATATTGATTGTTTTCTCACATGCGGTCTAAAATAAAAGATTGACATTGTTTGTTCATTATTTTAAATAATAATAATAAATGAAAAAGAGGACAAGTTTTTATATATATAAAAGAAAAATATGATAGCCCGAGTTTGTCGATGCAATAGACGTGTGTGTTTCCAGCCCTTTGCTCGTAAGGCAGAAAGCGTAATGCCGCGTAGCGCGAAAAATGTAGAAAAAATAATGGGCGCGAGAGAGAGGTTGCAGGTGGTCGGTGTCGTTGTACCTTTAAATGCGGGCCCATCCTCACATAAGATCCACGAACGTGACGGTCTCGGTGCTCGGGGCGTCACAATTTCGCACAATTATAGATTAGCCACACTCACGATTCGGCCCACACCTGTTGGGTCTAATCGCCGTCAACTATCTTGCATCTCAATTCGCCGTGGCCCTACAGAATATTGATTTTTTGTCGGCAATTTTTACGAGGTAAAACGTAACGTCTAACGACCGCGGATCGCTTTCGAAGGCGCGGAGAAATGATGGCGGCCAGCCGTTATCCAGGCAGAGCACGAAACTACGAAATTATCATGCATGGTGGTCCTACCACACGCACGAGGACTTCGTGAGTCTAAGAAAGTCCATCTATTCACGACTGGATTCTGGATTATTGGTGATTATTGGTGATTATGATTGGTGACTAATCACGTTGCAAATGACCACAAATTTTTAACCGAGACGAGAGTGCAGATTTCTGAGAAAACCAGTGAATAGAAATGCAATCATTTTCGAAAAAAAAAAAATATATATATATATATATAAGAAACATTAGTATATATTGTTCTTCGAGATTAAGAAAAACGACGAAATTAATAATGAAAATACAATAATAGTACTATTAAGAACTTGACAAATTACTCTCTAAATCTGAATCAGTGGATAATCACTGATATTAGTGCCAAGTATGTCACTGGTAATTAGTGATTTAAATGTGAGATTCCTAACCTAGCTAATCTTTATTATGTGACCTATCTAATCTTGTTTTAATAGTTAAATTCAATGAATTGGAAGATTGAAATTAACGTGCAAATATCAGTATTTTAGTCATATAATGCTCTCTCTCTCAAATATTTTTTCTTTTTTAATTGAACTTCACTGATTATCATTACCAAGTATGCCGCTGGGTAATTAGTGACTGTCCACTGATTCAGATTTAGAGAGTAAATAAATTCTCATTATCTGAAAAATTGCACTAAAAGTGCTGTAAAATTATATGTAATTTAATATTTGTAATATATAATTTTAAATTTAGCCGGTACATTAAAGTTATAAGCATTAAAAATTTGACATTTAAAAATAACTAATGATAATTTTTAAATGTCAAAGAATATCCTGATGCATCAGGAAGGGACACTGTTCGTCGCAACGTCAGTCGTCACGCAAGAGCCAGGAAGGTCCTTCATCCTGACAAATGACGCAAGCCGGTATCCGAGGACGGGCAACTTGGAATAATTACGCTGCTCCAGAAATACGGGAAGCTGATCGACGGGAAGAAAAACATCAACAATCACGCAGGGTCCAAAGCTTGAAAAATGAAAGTCGAGTGTCGCCGTTGTGTCGCCATGCTTAAGCGGATTCCCTGACAAATGAACGAGTCGAAAAGGAAAACGGAATATGTACGAAAGATGGGGATGCTATAAGTTTCGGTTTGTTAATGGAAGAACGAAGAAAATCCATGAAAATTTTATATCTACGACAAGTATAATATATATTAATTAAGAGGTTTTTTTTTATTACAATGCACACACAAACTGCACTGAAAAAAAACGGGTTGCTACAGCAAATTAGATGGCAAAATATGGCATAGCATTTTTAATTGACTGCAGCAGCTAATTTTTTGTTGCAGCAGCCAATTTTTGGTTGCATTAGCATATCCACAATGTCGTAGATATAGGATTTCAATAGGTTAACACAACCAAAAATTGGCTATTGCAACTAATTAAAAATACTATGCCATATTTTACCATCTAATTTGCTGCAGCAGCCAATCTTTTTTTTCAGTATGGAAATTCTACATATTTCTTATCGTCAGAAAACTGAAAAACAAATAAGTTCAAAATCACGTACATATGGTAAAACTTTTTCGAAATGATGAAACATAAATAATTATTGGATAATCGGATGGCTATGAACAATTAATATGACATGCAGCTAAAATCAATATTTTTTACTTGCACTTATCTGTTTTATATTCATATATTATAAATATTTAGTCAGTCAATTTATTTTATATTTATATATGCCACGGTTCATAATTATTAGGAACAAACGAAAAAGCCTTTTAAATGAATGAACGCAAACTTAATGCTAAATAAGTTGTCATGTTTGCGATGAAAAGCAGAGTATACTGTAATATACAGGGTGGCCCATGTAAAGTGTTACAAGCTATTATCTCTGAAAGTGTGTGTCAAATGACTAATATGTTCAGACAAAAGCTTTATGACTTTGAGGGGAGCATAAGAAGGTACCATTTGTTTGACCTTGGATAGCGTCAAAGTGAGAGCAAGGCCACTTTGAATTTTTTAAATGGAATCCCCCCCATTTTTTATTACATATTCTTGTAGCTTACCTCGAGAGCTTTCTAAAACACTATAATTAAGTTCATTTTCATTAAGTACTTTTCGAGTTATGAGGCTTGAAAGTTACAATATCGCCGGCATTAGCATCACACAAAGTGTCCAACTGATAGTTAAAATATTGACGGCTCTTGAATGTTGTTCAGAATCATCTCCTGGATAACATTTATCAAGATCAAGGCCATTGGAGGTTGTATCTCTTATTTTCATTTTTACGTAAAAATGAATTTTTAGTGCAATATTAGCCTCCTTACTAATCCTTCAATTTGTATATAATTAAAAGGAGTTCATTTATCTATTTCTTATATATATTTTGTTTATATACATATATATATTCTGTTATATAGATAAAAAATACTTTTCAATCTTTCCTTTCCTACAAATTAAATGCTTAATCAATTTAAACAGTAAAAGATATTCTTTTTCTGTTTTTGCAAATAATGTTTCTGGATAATATTGATCGCATAAAATAAAAACTCATTCAACAAATGATAGTAAAAATAATGATTACTTAGCGTGTCGTTGCGTGAAGAGACAGTGACTCATTATCGCCGTCACGGTACAGCGTGCAGCCCGCCATGAGAATGAAAAATACTGCACGGCCGCGTGGCAACCTCGAATGTACACGGTTAATCGTGCGTAATTGTTTCCCGGACTTTTTGCCAGCCGGCGCTCTAAATAGGGACCTCGTCAGAAATTAGGCGGGTGACTAATCGACACAGGAGACTCAGGCACGACAAGACGTGCCACGTTTGACTGATGATGCGGGAAAAGGCGGAAATTTCTGTGTGCACGATTAGTGGCTAAAAGTAGCTAACAGAGGGAGAGAAATTAAGAACCTGTTTGCAAGAATCCAACGAGCTCGTTTTCTTTAGAGCAGACATTTATGCAGTAAGCATATTACGATAAATATGAGTCAATTATTACTTGAACAAAACATTACATATTTAAAGCGTTATATATCTTTTCTTAACCCTAATCGATATTCGCTCCTAAATTTCTTATAACTGATATTCGCGGATCCATTGTGCTTTAAATTATTATATTTTGCTTAAAATTAACCTAACAAATGATCTTTTTTTTATTTTTAAAATCCTAGGGATTATGTAACTTAAAATTATGTAAGATTATGAAAAACATTTATTATGAACAACTTTTCACAACGTAATTAAGGAAAATGTCTACTGGACTCGCGAATACCGAAAAATTAAATTGATAACATTTAAATCTAATTCCAAAAATTTCGTCATTATTTAAACATTTAAATTCGCAGTGACTCTGCAGTCTGAGATCTGCTGACTATGCTAATGGAATATGCGTCACTATTTTACTCGGTTGTTGCGTCCAGGCCTTCAATTGAATTGAATTCGTGAATGCAGGCATATGTCAATGCACATCGGCGCGGTGGGGCGCGGGGTACCTTTGAGTGTGTGTATCGGAGTGTATCGTGGAGGATGCGCGCGAGGGGTCTGCCGAGCGAGGTAATGACTGGAGCTTCCTGCCGTTCACAAACTGCGAAGGAAGGGAGACGTCCCCCGTGCAGGATATCCGACATTTAATCTGATTTCTGGATTACATCGCCGTGTGGACAGCGGCGGGAAGGAACATTCTCGCACCCTACGATCCTTTCTCCCTTTTCGTCTTTCTCCTTTCCGACCGAGTAAAAATAACTTGGCAGACGTAAAAGATAACGATAGTCTATTTTAGAGACCCTTTAATAAGAGTCTGGACATGAGAAAGCCGCTTTTGATTTGTCCATTTAACAATTCCTGAGAGAGAGAGAGAGAGAGAAAGGGAGATAAAAATAGATAAGAAGATAGAACAAATTGAGAAAGAAAAAAATAATACATATATCCTTCTCTCTCGTAGATTTTTGTTAAAACTATTACCTTGCATCATACAAAACTGCGGATTGTATCCAGATTTTTATTCATTCATCTCTAATCTATTTTAATGTAGGTGCAGTTTGGAAAGGTTCCAATGTTTTAATTAAAACTAATCGAATAATTGAAGATTGAATTAAAATTAACATACACAGTGATGAGAAAAAGGCTATAGGAGTCGTCGCAGAAATAGTTGCGCAGTGTCAACAATTAAAATTAAATCTCTTACATACAATGTAACAGTAATTTAATTAAATGTCTTGAACGTTTCGGCTCATATTTTGGGTCATCTTCAGCAAATTGATGTTAAGTATTGTAACTACAGTTGGAGGCATTTGATTACCAATCAGCCTATAAACTGGAATGGTCAACAGATAACGTAGACTCTCACCTCATCATAGATGGTATCACTAATTTACACTAGTTACAATGCTTAACATCAATTTGTTGAAGATGACCCAAAACATGAGCCGAAACGTTCAAGATATTTAAATTACTGTCACACATTGTATATAAGAGATTTAATTTTAATTGTTGACACTGCGCAACTACTTCTTGCGACGACTCCTACAGCCTTTTCCATCATGATTTATTATTATATTAATAGTAGGAGTCCATTAATTAATAGTTTTTATTATAATTTAATAATTTAACATATACAGTTTTTAATCCTAAAATTAGCGTTTGATAAATATCTGAAAATATTGAATCCCTGTACACACATTGCATCGTACACCGATGGCTTATGCCGCGACTCGCGTTCTCGCGGCTATTATACGATGCGCGTTACCGGGCCGTGTGCTTCCAAGACTTCCGGTTTCACGACAGACTGTAGGCCTCCTTCCTGCAACCGTGGGAGATCGCGGGATCTCTCGGCGATTTTACTCTGCGTAGCCATGCTTAATTGGCAGCGCCGGGTGCAACAGGCGCCCGTTCTCTAATCGCCGTTATATCAGCGTAAAAAAATATAAGGCTATCTAGAGACGCGATGAGGGACTTTTGGATCGCGTTACTTGATCGCGCGATGGCTCTCACGCGGCGAAATAATTCCACGCGCGTTCGTTCGCTCAATGACTTTTGCACCCGAGTTTTACGCGCAGTGATACGACGGAAAAGATTTCCACAACAGCACGTGCGATAATTTCCAAGGATGTTCGTTAAAACTTGAAAACATGCAAAAGTCAAGGTCATGTTATAAAAAAAATGACGCAAATTTTGCTCAATAGAAAAATAATACTACGTCTATATAAAATCCAAGTTTTTGCAAGTATATTGTTTTATAAACTGCGCGCCGATAAGGTTTGTCGGAACTTGAAACGCGCCGCAATCGCAAACTGAAGCTGAAATTAATATCTGACATTAGATCGTTCATTTTAATAATGAAGCTAGTAAGCATCTTAAAAACCTGTATGTAAATAATATAAAATAACTCGTAAAAAGGTATAAAATTATGAAAAATATGTTCTTGCCTTTCTCATCTTTTCATATTTTTCGTTTATGTCAAGGTCCATATTCGCATCTCATTTTTGTCGCTAAATGCGCGCATTTAGAATATAATTGAAATATATTATACATTACTTATACTGCAGAATCTAATATATACAAAAAATGAACACATTAATTGATAAAAATGAGATATAAATATGCACACAAGTGTCGAATAAATTATGCACGTGCGTGTAAATGGGATTAAAAAAAAGATACATGTCGTCGCATACAGTCGCATGCACCGCGGTGGGGATCGGCGTGTGTCGCGCGTTCTCCCACGGAGACGCCTTCGCCTTGTTATGCATCGGTCGTAGTCATTATGTCGTCTGTCCATTCCCGGAACTTCGTTAACTTGTGTCCTTAAGTTAAAATAGAAGCGTCGCAATCCCTAATTAATGTAGGCAGAAACGAAGGGAAGAGAGATACGTATTTACGAAGCGCTCGGCGCATCTCCTTCGCGACACATACTATATATTCGCGGGTAATTCTCTGACGATGTTATGTGCAGAAGAAGCCATCCTTGTCGTTGAAACTACAGGAAGACCTTAATGATTCGCGGGAAATTCACGCGAGAAGAATATTGCACATGTCCCGTATGAACGACCGCAAAACAACGCAGCTCTTTCGTCTATCAGTCGATCGCCTTCGCGAATAATAGGAAATAATTGAGTTAAATCCTGTATGTATATATATATATATATTGCATGTAAAGCGTAGATTATTTCGATTTTTCTTTTGCTGTGTAAGAGAAACACATTTTATTGAATGCCGTGCACAGTGTAGCGTTTTTTATTCCGATATTCATTTATGTTGCATTGCATATCAAGGAACGATATGAAATTTTGACGTAATAAACAATTATACAGGGTGTTCCAATAACTATTACCACCTGAAATATTTTCGAATATATAAGGTCTAGAGACAAATTTGTACAACCAAAATTGCACGATGAAGGGAGCTATTATATGGCGATAATAATTTTTTCCCAAATGGAGGCGCTTAAGAGATTTGAAGGTCAACTTCATTTTTTTAAATGGAATTATATAAATTTTTTTACATAATATGATTTCCCTAATTATTCTTCATATAAAAGTATTAAGATAATAGTATCGGAAAATCAATACTTTATGAGATATTTTATACTTTATTCTGGCATATATTGACATAAAATGTTAAATAAATCGTAAATTAATAATTTTTTGATAATTGTACTTTAATACTTTTTTCTCTAAGTGATGCAGAAATATACTTAACGATAATACAAGTTATAAATAATCAGTTAAAAATAAAATTTACGTTTACTCAACTGTTATTGAAACATGAGAAGTGTCGCGGCTATGTCGAAAGTGAAATGACGAATTCGATCGCTTGCGATAATTTATTCGACTCGGTCAACGTCCCACGAGCTCGGATTCATAACGCAAGTATACGGTGGATGCCCGTGACACGTTCACATGACCCTTTTCCGCGGCGTCACAGTTCTCATGAAACACTAGACGTGTATGTGAATGGGAGACGTGTCGTTACGATACTTCCGGCGGATAACTGTGTGACACGAACAATATCAGAACGTAAATAAGAGTACGTGGAACTCCGGTAAGAGAAGCAACTTGTAATCAGTTATCTTTTCGTCAACAAAAAACAACATTATTTAAATTATAAAATATGAAGAATCTTTTAATTACTTAATTATTTAAAAGATGCACCAAAACTCATTCCTGTGTCAATGTCATATATAGCACAATAATTATATTGCTTAATATAATTGTTATTTTAATGAGGAAAGCGGTTTGTAAAAATTGTAGATATATTTTGTTGGCTGACTCATTAACAAAGTTGCATAATTAAGGCACTCATAATCTACAATTTTATTTTTTACAGTGTACGTATCGCAAAACCAGACGAGCATTTGAATCATCGAATATTGTGCAATGAAACACTCACGTTAAGTACGCGGAAAACTTTTTGAAGGAGATATGGAAAATGTGTCCAAATAACTTGACAATTCTGAATATAACGAGAATAAATATCTTATGTAATTAGCCAAATCGTCACAGACAAACGGTGAAAATGCACATTCTGCGAAACAAGCGAGAGCATCTGCGGAAGTCGGAATCGTGGGAGTAGGCACTCGGAATCACGCGGATGTTACGCAGCGGCAATGGTCACGCGAATTGGCACGAAAGAAAAACGCGCCAAAGATATTATATAAAAAAGATAAAGAGAAGAACCTTGTGGAATCTTATCGGCCGGCAAAAAAAAATAAACGATAAAATTATAATTACGTAAATGTGAAAAACAGCATGCAAATTTTACAAAAAACCGACAATAACTGTTAGATACTTACGTAACTGTAAGTCATAACCCACCTCAAGAAATCTACTGTTTTCCTTGTCAACAAAACACATTTTATATATAAGCGTGTACCGTATATGATTATCGGTCTCTTACGAAGGTCTATAATAAAACATTTCAATTAAATAAACTGGAAACTTTAACTGTATAAAATTTAAAGTCGTTTAATAGTTTAAATATAAGATTGGAAAATTTTGGAAACACTAGCTGCATATTATACACGCACAAAATTAAAATTTTATATATGTAAAGGTTATATCGATAATCAATTACATTCAGAAATACCTTATTATCGTGTAGCATAAAATACGAATAATAAACACAGATATGCACTGAAAAAATGTCTGGTTGAAAATAGACGAACCAGAAAATTTTGATTATATCAGAATTCTGATTATCAGTACTTCTAGTTTTAACCAGAATTGTAGTTTGAACCAGAAAATTCTGATTCGTCCATTTTCAACCAGAATTGCAATTAATCCAACCAGACATTTTTCAGAATATATATAAGAGTTATTAATATATGCAATGTGTAAATGTTCGATACTAGTTATCAGTAAAAAAAACTTCGCTCATTACTCAGATAGCTAGTGACTGATAACGCGCGGTTGCATCATTACAAAACTGCAGACGTCGTTCGCGCGAAGAAAATTTTCCAGTGTTAAATGGTGATTGTTGCGTAATACCGTCCGCGAAAGAAAAAATCGCTTCGCGAGTACTCTTTAAACTGTTCTAGCAATTATTCACATGCAAAGTTAAATGTCCGACGTTCGTATAGAAGTTCCTTGGGTCGTTAACGGCGTAAAACAATTCTGCAGAATTAAACGGTGTCGATCGTTGGCGGCGCGCTCGCGACGAAAAAAATCGCGCTTTCATATCGCGTTTCCTCGATGCCGATAACCCGTCGGCGTCAGACCGCAGACGACGCGTACGCGGAATCTGCCGACTCTCGTGATTCGCGTCCAAGTTCCACGACCTGTCCGACCTCTTGCGCCACGATCCCCAGGGGAGAATGGCAATTAAGTAGATAGCGATTAACGTTGAAGTACACAGACGGTCCGCGCCGCGCGTTATCAATATTGCTCGATTAGCTGCGAACCGGCACGTGACACCCTCCACGGACTTTGAACGCCTCGTTAAGATTGTTTACGGGGGAACCTCGTTAATATGATCGTGCGTCTCACTCGTTGCCACATAATTTATGGCGGTACGTCAATACCCAGGATAACGTCGACGATTACGAAACCGAGTGGAAACCCGCAATCGCGAAATGTACGGAAACTTTGCGCACGACTGGTCGCTCGGCGAAGACAAATACTGTTTATTTATCGAAGAATAACGGTAGTTATGTTAAATCAATATTAGAACGTTATAAATATAATTGAGTATTCATACGTATATCTGATAGGGTTTACTGATAAAGGAAAATGTATCGGGCGGACGAAAGTCAAACGCGATAATTAATTGAAGTGCAAATTAATCATTTAATGCATATATATTTCTTAGTGAATACATGAGTCAAACTCTTCACTTCGAGCTGTCTTCAGTGAACAAAATTAATATAATGCAAAACGTTTAATAATATCATAGAGATAAAGAAAAAAAACTGCGAAGAAAAAAAAGAGAATGCAATGTATGTACTAATTAATAATAATAACGGAAAACAAGTATCTTTACACATTTTTAGAAGAGATTGTTTTCTAAGATTATAGATTAGAATTGTTTCGCTTTCGCATAAATCATTATAAATTTCCGCAAGCGATAAATTGCGCATTGACTTGACGATAACACGCGTGCTATTTTTATTATACGCGCGAAATAAAATGTGATAAGAGCGTTTCTCAAGGGACCCTCCGCGAAGATTGTCGCATTGCGCGCACTGCGTTGTTCGCAAAGTAAAACAAAATTTGGGCCACGGTGAAGCGATATGTAGGAACTACGTAGTAGCGCGGCAGTGCTCGTTAAACCATTAAACGACAACACGCCTCCGGGTTATCGCCGTGCTAATAAAGTCGGGTATTGTGGACACGCCGCGCCGATAAGCACTCCGTTTTATTTCCTCACCTGATGTCTCAACCGATACAACTCGTTCAATAGCAGGAAGCTACCGGGATGGTAGTCAAACCTGGATACGCTTCAATATCCACATCAACGAGATAATCATAATTCAGAAATTCATGTGCGTGACTCGATTGCCTGTGCCCATATCTTTTTTAAACATGATTTTTTTTTTGCTTCGCACTGGAATCTCCCTTATAACGCTTACTCAAAAATATACCTGAAGGAAGGATGAAATTACGCACACGATCGGTTTCGTGTTCTCGCGAATGAATCACGTCTCAGCAGAGCGCCCGGGTGCTTGATCGAGGCAAGAGTCGGGTGACATTGATAGCGTTATCTTGATATTCATCGCAAAGGTGCGTAACGAGTGAGCCTATCGAGATAAACATGCGCACGGGATCGAGATAAAAAACGCCGATATATTGGCGCAAGCCGACACGAAACGCGTGTATCTTATGGCGCACGAATCTTCTGATACGTTATCAAGTATTTAACGTGTGTAAAAATTTTGTACACGTATAAAATCAGCATTGCTGTCTATCAATTTAACATTTATGGACTTTCTACAATAAACCATTATCTAAGCTTTAAATCTCAAGTTATAAGAAATTGACGAATCACGAGCGAATGTAAGAAGAATAATCGATTATGATTGATCAATTTCTTACGAATTAAAACTTAAAACTTAGATAATGGCTTATTGTGATATGAAACACATCGCAAATAAAATTTAAAAACGCTCAATAATATAAATCACTACTGTTGTCTTACGCAATGTCTACAAAAGTAGTGACCAAATTATCACATTACAGTCGTATAAAAATCTTCGAATTGATTGAACGGAATAAAAAATCCTTTTACAGGATTAAAGTAGACGCAAAATTAAGAGGTGGTGCAGTGGACCTTGTACTAAAATCGAAAAAAAGTTAAGAAATTTTTTAACCTTCTTTCGATTTTAGTATAAAATCCACTGCACCACCTCCTAATTTTGCGTCTACTTTGATCCTGTAAAAGGATTTTTTATTCCGTTCAGTCAATTCGAAGATTTTTATACGACTGTAATGCGATAATTTGGTCACTCCAGCATCCCCTTAAGCAGTGAGAAATTGGTTAATCATAGTCGATTATTCTCCTCACATTCGACTGTAACTGGTTAATTCTTTACAGTTTAAGATTTACTACTCTATTGTAGACACCGCGTTAGGCTTGCTACATTTTTTTTCCAACGAGATTGTTCAACCGAGAGTTTTCTCGGGTCGGAACGGAGACCGAAACTCGTTAATTTACATCGAACCCTCGCTCGTCCCGCGATCCTCCGAGTCCAAAAGTAAATTTGCTCAGTCTGGTCACGCGCCCGGTACTTCACGCTACACGCATGCGGCAGGCGCTCGCACGTCGATTCTTCGTTTACCCGTGTCATTATTAACGTACAAGATGGGCTGAGTTTGCGCGGCAGTTAGTGCCGGCGGCTGAGAGGAGACAGACGAGAGCGATACAGAGAAGACGAAAGTCCCCGAAGCGTGCGTTAAGCACGGAATTCCGAGATGACAGAGCCTTCGGCGATCGCGTGCGTGTGCAAATACACGAGTTGACGTCGATTGATCTGTATTAAGTTATTATAAAAAAAAGATCATTTCGCGTGATCCTAATCGTATATCTTAAGAAGTAGCAACAATGTAGACATGGTCAGGCACACATAAAAATATTTAAGTGCGCATAAATTTAATAAATTGTTAATGATTGCGTAATGCGATATCTATATTATCACAGGCTGTACATCACGCATGCTGCCACGTGCTCCGACACTGCTTGAAAATACGATCTAATGTGTAGAGGATGTTTGATACCAGCGATAGTATATCATGACAATGTTACGTTGTTCACTTTAACTATTGACAACCGTGATGGCGTAGTCGTTAAAAAGTGATTTAAATCACTAAAATATGGAATAATTGATGTCTCTAAAGATGCATCTTACACAACAGTGAAACAGTAAATATCATTTATTATATACAAGGTATTTCCGAAAATCGTGATACAACTGGAAAAGGTGGTTCTAAAAAATAAGCGAAAAAGTAGAATAAAATTTTTTATATGAAGCTTTTGGAAAAGTCGACTTCAAATATTCATCGAATATATTTCGACTTAATAGATCTCACTGTAATAGATCACTCTGCTTATGATTGTATAGAATAATTAATCGAGAATACACAATAAAACAAAATATTCACGATGAATTTTATTACTTTATAAATTGTTGAAAATGTTCGAAAACGAAGCTTTATTTGAAAAAAATTTTATTCTTTATTTTCGACTTATTCTTTTATGTGGAATTATCCTCTTCCTGGTTGTACTATGATTTCTAGAACATCCTGTATCATTTATTGAACTTAATTTAAGTATGGGAGCTTGTTTCATTAGATGGGTACACATTACACTTTGCATGAAACATATTGCATTAAATGCTAATCCCGATCCGAGAATCGTTACATATTGACGACTTTCGTTTGCTATATTAAATCTACATAGGTTATTTGCCTTCGTTACACGTGATTTATTTAGTTTTTCATGATATCGTTAAAGTCAGATCGGCATTAAAACGCCAGGATACTACGAATCACTGATATCACACCGAGGAAACTTTGCGGCATTCATTACCTACTTAACGACATTCCCCTCCGGCTTTTTACGACACCCGGTATACCTAAGTCAAACGTGCTCCGGGGGCGTGCATGCATAATGACGAATAAAATTTAATTGCTAAATAATAATTAGACGATATAAAAATTAAATGTTCGGATGATAATTTACAGGACACTAGCCGTTGCTGGCAATAATAATTTCCACGAATATTACGATCAGTACCGTTTTCTCCTCTCGGCGATACCAGACACTACGTTTTCTTTCGGTATCCACTAACGACGCTGTTCCCAGCTACTTAATTCGCGTGGTGCTTTATGCGCAGCGCAAAAACTGATTAAACGATCACGCGCAAAACATGCTAATCAAGCATCTCGCTTGACCGGGTCGGACGGTTAGAGTTGAAAACGACGTAGTGGTACATAACGTGCACTTGTCATCAAAGACATGTGAATTTATTAAATTTATGCAAAGAGATATTATTGAAGTAAAACATTTGCGCGAATATTAATAAAATTATTAAATATTGCTAATAAACAAATTTTCATGTTTTATTTTTATTTTTCCTTATTCCTAATAATATCCTCTCTTTCTGTCTTCAATAAATTCTTGTAACTTTTATATTAATCCTTAGTACAAATGATTGGGTCATTCGTGTCTTACGCATTTCTTTTCTTAAAAATAATAAGAATACCTGGATAAATAATGACTCTATACTTTCCTTTTTTTTAATACATACCTTTATAAATATTTTCTAAAGATATATAATTAAAGTATATGTAAGAATCACTTAATAATTTTTAAAGTCACTATAGTGTGCAGTAAAGATAAAAATGAGAGATCATCACTATTTCGAGTTAAACTTAACCGAAACGTATAACCGAGATCATGAAACTATCCCATGTACTTTTCCCCAGCATATCTTCCATCGGCGACACACGAAGGCGGACTTTCTTTCTGCCGCTAACGACGATATTCCTCCTTTCATGGCTACTTAATTTGCGCGGTGCTTTATGGCAGCGTGACGCCTACAGCGGGTAATTTATTCGCACGAGAGAACCGCGATGTCTCAGTCTTATGTCCGTTGCGTCCCATGAGCTTCTCTTTTCGCGAAACTTTAATGGCCACCACGTGGTAGCTATAATCGTACCGGCGAAGACGTGAGAAACGCGAAGCAATATCATCACGCGGGTGACTCGCTAAAATTACCTCCTCCTCGCTATATAGCTATTCCTTTTGCACCCCTCATTTTACTTCACCCATTGGATCTCTCTTGATTTCAAAATACTTTTGACCTTCGGTAACATGGATAATAAGCTTGCGTAAAAAAAGTACAATTCGCGCAGACTTCTCCTCTGAAGTGGAACACTCTTGGGGATAACGTATGGCTTCGAATATTCTGCAATCGGCGAGATTGTTTCTCCGCGAGAGTGATTCTGCAATCGATTCTGCTGCAATGAAACGTTATCTCGCGGTATCTCATCATGAACAATGAAAATTCGTAGGGAGATATGCGAATCGTTGAATTATTATTTACAATATACCACAATGTGGATTTTTGTTTTATGCATTTTTCTATTAAAAATAATTTTCTTCAATATAAAGCTCACTATTATTACGTGATATTGTAAATTTATTTAAAAAGGAGGATATAAAGATAAAATATTGTGTTCATTATTATTCATAGCCAGTATTATTTGAAAAATCCATATTTTTGATGTAAATAAATCTTAGGAGTATCTTAATAAAAGTATAATTTTTCTCGAATATAATAACATTGCTTAACATAATGCGTCAATGTTCAAACTAATTAGCTATATAATTAGTAATTATTGAACGAGCGTGAACGTCGGCACGTATCAATTACGGTCGGCTTATTAAATTTCGGCCACGCGATTAATTAATCTGCAATTAGCAATCATAGTCGGCGCCCGTTTATTAATTATGCTGCGAAAGCTTCCAGGAACCAGTCTCGAAAGTAAATTAAGGATCGACTGGCGGGTAAGTCGTTAAGGCGCCCTCATGCGAAAGATATATGGACCTTTAAGGGCACCGTAGGTAAGGTTTCGCAAGCTGAAAAGCAAGGCGGAGTAGAAGGAACGCGGTTTCGTGTTATCGATCGGAAAACCTGACTTCAAAGCAACGAAGAGTAATTCGTACTTACGTCAATATCAATCTCGCGGCTGAGCACGCAAATTGAAAACTAATTTAAGAGCATATCACGCACCATCAGTAATTACTTTTTAATTAATTTTCGCCCTGAATGCCCGTCCGACAGGGAACCGCCAGAGTGAATACCTGTACATCTCTCCACGCGTCATTTTTACTTCTCGCGAACGTGATTAGCCTTTCCTTTAGTTGTCTTTTTCGTTGCAGAACAGGGATTCTCATACCGCGCGAAAAAACTTATTCCCTTATAATGCAATTACAAAGATACACAATTTTTTAAATAAATAATATAATTTAAAATAAAAATAACAAGATGAATTGTAAAATTAATCACGAGACACTAAAGCATTTGAAATAGTATCAAGTCCTGTACAGGGCCATTGTATTTCTGTTCGGGCCCGTAATGAGATCCTAACATGCCTGTAAGAATGCCACCAGACGCGTTTCGCGCATCGTCGAACGCACTAAAGCCAGCTGCCTTGCTGTCGCTCGTGCAGAGCTTCGTTTTTTTTTATCATTCCATTATTGTTCACGCGGTTCGATCTCGCCACACCGCAGTTCTGTTCCGCACCAATCCGACATGCAATTTTTTTCCCGAACGCAGAACGAAGAAAGGATACCGACCGCGCGATATTTGTCGCGAAAGGAAGTAAGGATGAGGAAAGAATAAATTGTATGTCCAAGCAGACAAGCGTGAACTCGTGAATCATTGCACACACATACACACGTTTCATTAACGGCGTATACCAAATCATTCCATCTCAATTAATAGCTATACTTCTGCACAAGCGTGTCTTTTTAAGAATTTGACAGCAAAAGCCGATTTAATTTTATCTTCTGTTTTGCTATACTTGTAATCATGATATAATATAATATTCTCCGCTTGTTACAAATTTGTGTAATTAATTTCAGTACTTTTATAATAATAATATTGATTCATTAGCACATATCTCAGACATACCCAATTTTCACCCCGAATTGCGCGAAATGCGTCAGAATGACGAGACCGAAAGTCAATCCACGGTCCCACGAAGAAAATGCGTGTCGTGTTTCACGAGCGTGTACGTGCGTGAAACCGACCGTCACGCATAAAAGGCGGGCGCAGGAAGCATAAACGGCACTTTTTATCAGTCGGACGAGGCACTATGTATCGCGGTCTACGCGTTATTGTTTCGCGTACGTGCGTATGCATCGCGCACAGAGAGCCCTTTCATGCACGTACCTACATGCTACGGTAGCGATATGCATATGAGAGTGGCGTAAATGTTAATGAGACCGGATAGTCGGTGCACTACTGACAGAATAACGTTTGGACGAGAAGCGCGTCATCAAGCGATTTTCTGTTCGGTGGAACATTAAGAAGAATAAATTTTGAAAAGGAATTTCCCAATATCAAAATTGATACTTTAAAAGGGTATTGAATTCTTATTTATCAAATTACGAACTACGAAGTAGCAAACATCAGGCATACTCGCGACGTTGCGTTTCAGACACGTTCTTATCGGCGCTCGTTGAGCTTATCTTTAGAGTGCTTTGTAAGGTTTACACGAAACTTCCGGCGAACATTCCTTGCCACACTCAAAGTCAAGTCTTTCTCTACGTAAGTGTAAACCGAGTTATGCAACGTTGTAAATCAAAACCGGTTTTGACGCATCAATCTAGCCGCGACGTTTTTAATTTTTAGAAGAAAATGTTATTATTTTTATGTTAATTTCAAGTTCCAAAGAGCATCTAATATAGAATAATAGAATCATAATAGAATATTAGAATCTTATACATTGAAATTCTGCAGCGATTTGCCTCTTCATTCGTATATTCGACTTTCGTTTTATTTCTATGTATTATAGATTAAATATAATCTTAGTTTATATATATATATATATATAAAATTTACTCCTTACCTTTTTCTAATTCTTAAAACTAAGAAAAAGTATAGAAATTTCATACATTAAAATTAATTTCGCAACGATTTGCCTCTTTATTCGTATATTTGCATGACTTGCTTATTTTTATCAATGTAGATTAACTATAAATCTTGGTTTCATTTACTCCTTATCTTTTTCTGATTCTTAAAACTAAGAAAAAAATAAAGATTAATGTTAATCTACATTAGTAAAAACAGACATCCGTATAGGATTTTAATATGAAGACAGAATCACCACTCCATGCCTCGAACCCGACGAGGCTAATCAACGGGCGTGAAAAAGGCGTGCGTGTACGGCACGGCACGGCACGACACGGCACGGCACGGCACGGCAGAAAACGAGGCACGCGGGGCTCGCGCGATCCCACGGAGCCACGCGATGCTTCATGCCGCGTGCACGTGACCCCGCGACCCTAAAACCGAGCACTATTTTCCACTGCCGACAGGATTCCTCTCTCTCTCTCTCTCTCTCCCAGCATCCCCCGGCATCTCCTCGGCATGCTGTAGGACGCTTGTCGTGTTACAGAACGAAGCACCAGCACGACACGAGAAACCGGAGATTAATATTATCTCGCGCGTAGCGTGCGCCGGGGATACGCGAATCGCGAGTTCCTACGCATCGCCGCATGTACTGGCAATCTCATCTTCCCCTCGGGAGAAGCCTCTTTGTTGCTTCTGGTATATACCCGTACGATAGGACGTAAGTAATGTGAAATCATCATGAACGTCCACGAACGTGTCCGAATGAAGAATATCTATTCGAGAATGTCGGCGAAATAAGAACAAGTGAATATTCCGTTCGGTTTCTCTTATAAAAGTAGCGGAAATTTATTGATATTATATAGAGTAGAATATTGAATTGGAGAAAAGAAAGATATTGTAATTCATTCTAAAACAATGTGTAATTTCGTAATTTAATTTATGGGACATAATTGCAGGCGCGTGTTATCACATTGAGTAAAATTGTATCTTGAATATGTAGTATGTAATTTCCGTTAAAATAATGCAAATCTATGGATTTATAATTGAAAAATATCAGCCTCGTGCGGGCGTAAGACTACCGTTTCCTCGAATGGCCTAAAGGTATTATTATCATCGTCCCACACATCACGAAATCGTGACCGCGTCGATCCCCCTTATCCCCGAGAACGTCATCATAATTTTAATCCGACGATTATGTGGTTCTTTCGATACGTAATCTCAAGCCTGAAGACATGTATCTCGAGATGCACTATGTCAATCGAAGGACTTATAATTTTCATATGTAGATCACCCATATGGGAGGATGTAACGCCGTATGCGTCGCGTGCACACCAAGTCCCGACGCGTGTACTCATATATTACACAAGTGGTAAATTCTATGTTTGATTGCTTCGCGTAAATTTTGCAAATTATATATGCAAGAATTGAAAAAAAATTATGTTATTCATATGCATTCCACAATCGCTGTATGCCGGCGATCGGGTTTCGCGCGAATAAACAGAGCGTCCACGTAAATACAACGGTACGTTACAACGCAAGAGCACCGTATTTTAATTTGAATTACATGTATCGCTGCCATGAAATACTTATCATGCGGTAAGAAATAAATGCTGAATATTCTGCTCTTTTTATTTCAAATTAATAATTAATGTGATCTTTATATCATGGTTTTTTTTTGTTGCTTAATTTATACAAATAATATATTGATCAAAATGAGAATGAATGTTATTCTCCAAAACAGATTCAATAATTGTTTTAAGTAAAATGATAAACATTTAAATTTGTATCGATGAGAAGAATTAAATAATTAATTTTATTTCTATATAAAAATTAAAATGTGCTGTTAATACTTATGTTTGTACATATAATGATCACATATATTTGTCAACTAAAATAAGTAACATTCAGTTTCTCAATTAACGAGAATTAATGTTACACCATCCTAATGAATTCACCAAACAAACTACTATAACTCTGCATTTTGAATATAGTAATCTAATTTACATTAAAATAGACGGAGTTTATTGCGAATACAAGATGTTACAAAGCGATATACCTACGCTTTAAAAGGAACAGATAAAGAGAACGATATCATCCCCCCATATCATAAAATCATAATTTTATGTTCCTATAATTTCCTACCGCGCTATGATGTTCTCTCTTTATGTAACCAAATCGAGCGAACAGGTTATATATCTAATATTAATAATCTTCAAACAATAAATACACATTGCCTCGATAATAGTTAATTGCGTGAATAGATTACTATTATAGGTAACAATCGCGTTCTCTGTTACGAACTTGTTGCGACCGCGTTTCGAAAAGTAATACATCACATGCGGTGCAGTTCGCGCCGCTATACTCGCCGAGTCTCGCCGCATGAATGATACCAACGGCGCACAGCGACCTTGCGTACGCCCGTAATGTATAGCTATCAAAACAAGTATCAAATTCCAGCCAGCCTTGTTCCCATGAAATATGTAACGTACTAATAAGATAGTTATACGTCGAATATTCTGCATTTTTTAAATTATACGGCATATTTTAAATAATATATAGTCACAATATATTATGAGACTTTCGATTTTATAAAGTATTCGATCCGAAGGATATTTACGAATAATTTATTAATCAAAATGAAAGTAAATGTTATTTTTTAAAATGTTAGACTTAATAATTTTATCAAATGGAACGGTTTATATAAACACAATAATTTAAATTTTTATTTAAAAAAATATTAAAAAATACGTTTAAGTTATAATATAACATAAAATTTGATATTTGATTAAATATTTGCTTAAATTCTAATTCTAAAAACTTGTCGCAATTATATAAATAAGTAAGTATATAAATACATATTATAATTATATATATACATATATATATATATAAATAAAAAGAAATCTTATATTTTTTTAAATTAGATTAAATAATTTTAAGTGAAATAACTCATTATTTAATTAAAAAGGATTAAGTAATTTATGTGACAGATTTTGTTATCAATAAATATCAATATAGCTGATTACTATATATAATTTCCTACATAAAAATTCAAAAGATAAAATTGAGTATTAAAAGATGATTCTTGAACATAAAACATAAATTAAATATATACTTATATATGTAAGCATAGTTTTCGAGTATGAATTTTATACAATACTTATAACTAATTTTGATTGTTTAGTAAGTAAAATATTATTCCATCATATCAAAAATTTTTAATAAATTTAATCTAGAAATGCGCTATTAAAGTATCACGTAATGAATATGAAACATATGTGAAGATTACTACGAATTATAAGAAAAAAATAACTCGCGCGCGATTTATCTTACTGCAATGATTTATGTTAAGTCCAAGTTGTAAAAATACGCTCTTGCTCGTCAGCGCAAAATGTATACGCATTCAGTCATGTTCGTCGCTATGGAATGGAATGACCCAATCGGCAAAAAGCAATCGGTCTGAGTTATTTATTACGGCTTTCGGACGAAAGACCCGTGGTGGTGGACACGGAGGTACGTCGGACCGGAAGATACCTTATCTGAGACACACTCCGCACACTGAGGAACGCGCCCCGTATATACTCGCATCCTCGCCGTGGGCCCGATACTGGCCAGCGATAAGACGTCTAGTATCTGATGTGCGTACAAAAACAAAGGCAGCAATGAATCTCGGTATTCTGCTCCCATCACCCCGCACGATCACATGTCCCGTGATAACGAGGATCGATCTCGTTGCTACGCCGATTTATATCGAGGAAGTCGATGCCTCGTGGCGGCCGAAGGCGTGAAAAATCCGCGAGTATACGCGCAGACTTGAGTACAGTTATCGGTGTCGAAGCGAAGACACGCAGGTGATGATCGAAAGACCACCTAAGTGTAGATCTATACGATAGTTTTCGTAAGATGTGATTAAGGGAATCTGTGGATATTGCAACTATCGCAGAAAGTACACGGTGATATCTGCGAGATGTGTGTGTGTGCCTTGCGATCATAGATCCTTAGTCTGCAGTTTACCAAATAGCTATCTAAAATATCGCGTATAAAGCAAAATCTTCCATCGATGTCTAAGAAGGAAAATGTGAGATAATAAAGTTGAACAGAGATAATCCGATACATTGTTAAACCATACACATCTATAAGTTGACTGAAACTTTTTTCATTGTCGTACAGAAAGAATGATTTTATTAAAGTATTTAAAAATTTTATTACACGAAAAGAACGATTTGCTAAAGTATTATATCTGAAAGTTTAAGTAGTTACAGATCTGAAAATAATTTTGTTGGACCATCAAAATAATTATATAGGAAACTCAAAAATTATGAGCGACATTGCAAAAGAATTTTCACATTCTAGCCATCAGTTGAGCGTTCTATATAATTATTTTAAGTCCAACAAAATTATTTTCATATCTATATCTAGCTAAATCAGATACTTTTATACGGAAATAATGGTTTTTCTGAAATTTTAAAAAATTTAACTATGAAAATAATTTTGTTGTAAATTCAAACTGGTTGGTAGAATGTTAGAATTTTTTATAGTATTGTTCATTATACTTGAGATTCCTAAATAATTATTTTGATAGATCAAAATTATTTTCAGATTCGTATCTTGTTAAATATTTTGATATTTCAGTAAAATCATTCTTTCCGTGTGCGAGAAACGAGCAAGTGAACTTGAAACAAGAACTCAGCGGGTACCACCCATTTCCGAGGATATCCCTCGATTTACAAGCTTCCTCGTAGCTATCATCGCGGAATTTTCCGCAGCCACTAGCTCGGCAAATCGCCGCCCGATACGGTCGGTGGCGCGAATCGGTAGTCGGACACCGAGGCAAACCTCGATGCATACCTCAGATCGGTACATTAACCTCGGGGGGGGGAAAAGGGACGATAAATTAGGCGAGCCTTATCGGTGATCGTTTGCACGAGTATAACGCTCCTCGCCCAGAAGCTACCTCGGCGCATACAGACGCATCCTTCTCGCACCTGATGCATCCTCAGTCTCTCATTGGCAGAGACGAACCGTACCTACTCTCGACTCGCTCGGGCGTACTTACATGCGGGGGCTTGGTTTTGTTTGGTGCATAAAAAACAGACATATTGGTTTTACGGTTCCCTTATTTACGAGACCATAAACCTTCCTCCTCTCCTCTGGCCGCGATTGCGGCCTTCAAGCGCAACAACGCGAACCAGTTGCTGCGATTCCAGGGTAGAGAGACGATGCCAGTTGGGTGGACTGACTTGACGAAGGGAAACGAATGGAGGAACGCTTACACCACGCGGGTATTAATAAATTCCGAAGTAAGTTACACTTGCGCGTCGACAGATGCTCGGGATTAATGGGATTCCGCGCTGGTGACAAATTCGCAAGTATATACATATCTGCGTTGGCTGACAAGCATGAAAAAGGAGAGAGAAATTGTATCTGTATTTATTATGTTTCGAGTCAGACAACAGATTCTTGATAATCCTCAGGTAAATGTGGACACATACATGAAAATGGCTAAGAATTCTTTCTAAAACTGATTCAATATCTTTTTTCCATCAGCATTTTCTTTATCTAAGTTCCTTCCACATTGCTTTTATCGAAGAGCTAACGACGATAAAAAAACGTGCTTACATGCAAAAAGATTTCAAAAGAATTTTTCTCAGTATTCATTAATGGATCTATTTGAATCTTTCATGCACGGAATGCACTTTAAGCTTACAATTACATGCGCGTCATGATAGAAAGGAATGCGTTATAGAAGCAACACGAGACTCTGCCTACGATAATCGACAATAAAGAGCGATCGTAAGCCTTTATCAAGTCGTAAGCTTACTTGAGATAAGGTCGGCAACCTACTCAGTTCTCACTAAGGTTGATGCCTCGCCTTAGCCAGGAACTTCGATATACCATACTGCATTCTCCGCGCGGAAGAGTTTCGTTGATTTATCGCTCCTTGAAACGAGCCAAATTACACCGTTAAATCGTCCCGAACGACAGTCGGCGTGCAGGCGAGTCATTTCGCGCGATCGGTGTATCTCGTACATGTACAGGATGTCTCACAATCAATCATATTACCTTTCAGTAATGAACAATGTATAAGGGATCAAGAAGAAGTACGATTAACAAATATAATAGAAAAAAAGAAATATGCAGATATTAAAAGTATAATAAAATATTTAAAAAGTTTTTACTAATTTTTAAAAATAACTATCGAGATTTTATCGCTAAATTTAATTCACGTGTCATTTATCATCACTCTATGTAATAATACTCTATGTAAAGATGTATAGAAGTATCAGTTATTGTATACTGATTTTAGTTCACCAATGAAAAACATTAATGAACCTGCAATATTACTTTCAAACGCATTTTTTTAAATTCATATATTATCTATCATTAAAGAGGACTACAGTTAATCGAGGACACCCTGTACAAGTCCGTAATGTATATCCGTGGAAGACAAAGCGAGATTGGTGAGCAGGGGTCGCGTCATCAAGTCACGAGTTGCAACGAGCGTGCAAGAATCGATGTCGAGGAATCACAAGGGAACGAAGACGACGATGACGACGACGAGACGAGATGAGAGAGAAAAGGGGCCGCGATCAGAGTAAAGGGACAAGGGACGGCAATGGCAATCACAAGTCTGTTATTGTGAGTGGTCTTTCGAAGGCTAAGTACAATTACAGGTTGCTTCGAGAATGAAGCAGTATGCCCGTGCGCGCGCGCACGCAGAATGGATTGTTCGTATCTTCGATCGTCGAGGAATTAGGCTTGTTACGGACATACGATGAGGAGCCGTGAAGTTCAAGTACGAGATCGTCTGACGTTATTATCGACGACAAAATCAATGTCGGGATCGAGACGTTTCTGCATTTCTGCAACCATTTCTGTATTTCTTAATAAAGATCGTCGAAGATATACGCGGAAGACGGTTGATGCGCGGACGTGAAATGCATCGGATACAATCTTTAAACCGGCCACCCGGCGTGACCTAAAGTGACATACCGGTTTCGTGCTGTTTATATACAGGTTTTTAGTTGCAGCGAAATGCGCTAAGAATTGGAAACGTTAAACGGGAGAAGCAATTTTTACAAAAGGATACGAAAAGCTCGTGTTTCATGCCGTTTGTATCTCTCAGACTCAAGGCTGAACAGCACCAAGCGCGAGCCAATTAAAAGAGTCTTTTTAAATCCGATCTTCAAAACAACATGCCGAGATAAAAGATTACGTACAGTTTCGAAAGACACATTCGTCGTGAGAGTAAAGCGGAGGGAGCGATGACCAGGCGAAGAGCCCTCGGTGCACCTCACGCTGAGGATAGAGGATCCACGTGGTGGATCCTGCGGCCGAAACTCCAAACGCCCGACGCGGCATTAAAAGTTTCGGGGCGTGGGCAATAATTTACGATGCCGCGTGGTAACTATCCGTAAGTACCGGCGAGAGCAACGCTAATGTTCGTCCTTATGTACTGCGCGTGTCCAGCTGACCGGGGAAGAGTAAAGAGGGTTGAAAGGAATATCGAAGAGAAGGTCGGAGGCGTTCGCCTTTACTACGCATAAATCTGCGGTCTCTCTTCGCCAACGTCGCGGCTTTATGGCCTTTCCACGAAAACCCGCACTCTCCCGAAGTCTCCGTCTTCGCGGCCCTGAAGCCACCGACGCAACTACGCAATGTAGGTCTCTGTGTCCTCGACTAAACCATTCTCGTAGTGAAGCTGCGTGCATAACACTCGGTCACAGCAACGACATCTTTTTTTTAATATTACGAACTTATAATTATAATTAACTTAATTGCGAAAAGTATAATTTCAATGTGATAAATAATAGATTTCTAAGTACAAACAAATTGCAGAAGACAAAATTTTGTTTGATAAAATAATTCGTCAAGATGTTCTATTGTATTATACTTTGTAATAAGATAAAATAGAATAGAATTCCCCGCACTAATTAAGTTCTCCGAAATAATTCGCTTATGCAAAAACCATAAATTGCGTATGCACTTAATAACTTCCGATTATAAATAATTGCGTATAAATGCGATAAAATTATATGTAAATAAAAGCGCCGAATCATTGTATCTCACGTCATTGCCATAATAATAAATTCTACCGAGTAATTGCTATATCATTCATTTACTTGTATTACTGCCTACGCACGCAACTTTAATTAATCATTCTCAAAATGCAGCACGCCCGAAGTTTGTTGAGGCTTTCTCAATTAACATCCCTTGTTCTGAATTAATAAAAAATCACGTCGAAATTGAATCCCTGCACTGATACCTCGTACAAATTACTACGGGTCATCCCTATCAAGGTTGCGCTTAAACAAACACGAATCTCCAATTTAGTGGATCGTCTGCCTATCGGATAACCGCGGATACTTGTTCATCTTTAATCAATAATATACACCAGAAAGTAATTAATATAACAATTAGTTCGTGGCATTTACACACTGCGGAACCCCGCCCATCTTTGTGCGCAATACGCACCTATCCGCCTCATGTAATAAGACTTGTATATAATAAGGGAAATGAAACCTGTTATAAAACATCGTTTAAATTTTATTCTACACATTTTCTACTGTTTCAAAGACGAAGAACAAAAATGCACAAAAATGCTTTTATCTCATATTAATTTAATAATCCAAAAATGACTTTTTTCTTGTAAGAACCTGTATATCTTCATGCAGATTTAAATGTAATGATCGTAATTATGTCATCCAATCACTGGCCAAAGCAAAGCATTTTTCCGGGAGCATCTATAATTTAAGAATAAATTGTGAGAATATGTCTAGTCATAAGTAGATACTTCCCATCGTTTCAGGAATATTGCGAGAAGCGGCTCGCTGACGGTAGAACGCGCGCAGACGTGAGAAGGTTTGAGTTCCCACAGACGCTGAAGAAACTGGGAGATCGCGCGTCCTTGACGTCGACTAAGTCAAAGAGTGTCCCGCAGACGCGCCGAGTCACCATAAGCGATTCGTCATTCGCGAAATGGGAATTTTAAGTACCTGTCGCCCACCTTCGGCGAAGAGATCTACGGTGCTAACGTCAGTCCGCATCGCGACGAACACTTCGTGCGATCGTAAATATCTAGCTACAGCGACAAAAGTATATATTTATACGTCGCGGAAGATAGGAAATTTTTCATAGAAAATTTTATTTATCACTATGTGAATATTTATAAAGTTTCAGAGAACGGGCAATATGTTTAAACTGATATATTATGTAATTTTAATCTTTTGCAATACGAAATTTTCGCTCTTCATCCACAATCTGAATCTTCCAAGAAGATTCGGATTTTTATATTATTTCGAACTGTATAAAAATCTGAAAAAAATTCTTACATATTTGTGAAAGCTTAACAACAAGTTTTTACCATTATAGAAGTCGGATTGTTACTTATTTTTTTTCAGAATTAAATTTATCTATCAAAATTTACAATAAAAAAAATCGACTATGCCTTTAAAATCTAACATTGCCGAGAGAATTAATCCTTGGTACACACGATTAAGTGTATTCGTGTCCTATACATTTCTTTTCTTCGAAAAACTAGGCGCATCAAGAATAACATTTATATACAATTTTTTTTAAATATATAACCTTATAAACATTAATTTCTAAAAAAATTGAAGTATATGTAAGAATCACTTAATAATTTTTGTATATTTGTTAAAGTGATGAAAATTAACCTGGGACACGAATGCTCATGGTGTTTAGTAAAGAACCGCAAAATCATCGTATGTACTAAGGGTTAAAAACGATTGGTAGGAGGCAGTTTCGCGACACGCGGCACGGTTCAAGCGCGATTTACAGCTCGATGTGAGAATCCACATCCGGCAGCACGACAACGCTCCCGACTTCGGAACAAAAGGACCCAGAGAGAAGAGGCCTTGGTACCGGCCACGTGGAATCGCAGCGGCGGATCGTTAAAGAAATATCGAACGTCGTACGCGCCTCCCCGTCGCGGTCGTTCCATGCGAATACGCCGGAATCGTATCTGTAATGCGATCGCTTTGGCACTGTATAGCGATAGCATCATTAACCCTCCGTGCACCGAACACTGAATAAGATCTTGTTACGCGATATCTGACCCACGGGGCCCGGCGCGGAGCTCTCGACTCCCTTTTGCCCGCACAATACTCGCTAATTAAACGAGCGGGCAGTCCGCCACCGCAGATACCAGAGCGCGATTGCTTTGTTTTCGTCCGGGACCACGCCACGCTTCCTCCGGCTAAATTAATTGGAGACGAGAAAATAAATAGAGGACCGACCAACCGCCCCCGCCATTCCTTGTAGTAGATGACCGTCACCGGGAGTGAAGTAAACTAAGGTAAAAGTCGCAAAGTGCGAACGATGATGGAAATTGCTATATCTTCAAGATGTGCTCCCAAACGAACACAAGAAAAAAATAAGCATAATCTCCTTTTTTCGCGATTTCACGCATAGTTTGAACCTAGCATTCTTCGTAATCTCGCATTCCTTGTAATCTATTTAACTTTTAAGTAGATAGGTGGTTTAAAGATACGTAAGTTGATAGGTAGGATGCTAGAAAAGTGGGATGCTACTCTTCAAAAAATTTTTTAATTTTACTCTCTAAAACTTTTAGAGTAAAAACTCACTCTGGAGAATGAAATCTCATTCTTAAAGATTAAAAATTAAGCCACTCCTTTTCAAGATTTTCACTCTTTAGTGAGATTTCATTTCAAAGAATTTAGAGAGTATAGTTACATGTTTTTTTACTGATATATTATATTATAGTTAAACTTACATTAGTTATATCCTGAGATAGAGGAATGTAAAAATAACGAACTTTAAGACTTCTGGTATATCTAGGCAATATTTTTTATTTTTTTTCCAAAACAAAATTTTAAAGTAAACTATACTTGAGATGTTGTAGCAGTTGTGTGATCACATCTAATATTCGAGTTTATTGCAAGAATTATATATATTATACGACATGCAAATTATAATAACAAAAATTCAAGTTTAAGAACGATTTAATAGAATCTAATTCAAGTCCTTTTTCTCTTGGATACAAGTTTCAATTTTCGGAAATGTATAAAAGATGAAGCTAATAGAACATAATTTTTACAAAAGAAAATTAGGACATTTTTAATCCATTTTTATTTTTATAATATTCCTTTTTTTCTAAATTATAAATAATAAAGTGTTAATTTGTTGCACCATTTTCAACCACTTCTTTAATAAGATATTACATGGAGGAATTATCTCTTGCGACCGTGTAGCGGTAACCGTCGCGTGTGTTACTTTTTTTCTTAGGGATCAAAGAATCTCACGGATAGCTCGCGCTAAGCGATCCGAAACATTGGCGTGCCTCTTCGGGAACGTTAACCGGATGATGTCGGTTTTTCCAGCGTCGAAGTTCACGTATCCGCAGGCGTGGTCGAGCGCACAACCAACGACGGCAAAAATGTACTGGCAAGAAAAGCACCTCGCATCTACCTGGATCATTTAGCCAGCAAACAACGCGAGCTGGATTCTGGATTACTTCTTCGTGCTTTTTGCATGTCGGTTTGCGTCAAATGCCACTTCCTGCGATTTTATAAAAAAAATTCCATAACCGTTTGCGTAATTCTAAGATGTTTTAATCTCCTACTAGTTTGTGCAACATATGGCACATTAATTTCTCGCTTATAAAAACCGTCGATCTACCGATTCGACTACATGGCTACGAAAGAACGCAGATAAAAAATACATTACTATAAATGTATTTGTTACGTTAGTATTTGTATTTGATATTCATAGAATCGTTCAGAATGATGTTCTAATGCGAAGAATTATGTGCACTCTAACAATATAAACTTAATAACACTATTAAAACGTACGCGTGTAATCGGGTTGCACGCGCGACTATTAGACACCCCTCATCAAGGTGCTCATTAATTATTAATCATAATAACCACGGGGCGTTATCTCGACGATAATAAAACGAGAGTACATGGCTTTATTCTCTAATGCGCTTTGGATTTAGTTTTTCAGTCCCACATGCGCGCCTACAGACAGAGCATTAATCAAACAGCTCATTAATTACTAAACATGGCGACACGCGTAAACTGATTCGACGCTCCCAGTACGAACATGTCGAAGACGATAAAAGGCTAGTACGTCTCGTTAATTAATTATTCGATATCAGTTACGCGCTACGAGCGGACAATGTTCTTGGCCTTATTAAAGCGTATGCAAATGAGATCTGTTCATCAACGACGCCCAATTAAAGGAGCCAAAATGAATCCTTGGTCCGTCGAAAGATGCAGCGAACGTGTGAATGAAGGACTGCGGTTCCCTTTGTAGACGACAATTAATGTACGAAACGCCGAGAAATTGATACCAGTATTGTTAATCGATCGACGTAAATTTTGCATAACGTGCTGAGAAGAACAAGTTTCCGTATACGTGACAAGTTACAATGATGAATTACATACGTCGATTAGCGATCGATACCAACGATGAAATAATAAATGTTCACGTGAACATCGATATTATTTCATAAAATTAAGAAAAATTTGATCGTATTTCATCAATCAAATTTGAAATTAATTTAACGCTTTAAATAATGACATTTTGTATTGAATCAGCGAGAATAAATCATAAATTAAGACTCGATTGCACCAAAATTATTTTGGCTTTAAGCGAAACTTAAACATGTACGTCTTTATTTATTTAGAAAAAAAAAGATAAAGATAGATGTTTAAATCTCGCTTAAATTCAAAATAATATGTAACCGAATCTAAGAGAAATAAATTTTTCGGACAATGCAAATCTTAATGCTTAAATATTTTAGAACGAATTGATTTTTTTTTTTTACCAAAAATAAATTTATTTCTTTTCATTGATTTAAGACTTCAAAGTCAATGTGTGAAGATATCTTATGTTTAAGTTATTAAAAGAACTTGTTATTAAAAGAACTTGTTATTAAAAGAACTTGTTATTAAAAGAACTTGTTAAAAGAGCACAGGGCGTAGACAGCATGGCGATTGGCTTCAAGGACAGTAAGCCGTTCTAACGGCCCGTTCGCCATATGACCTTTAACGAGTCTAGACATTCAGTCGCCTAACTATGTTGAATCAACTGGACTATGACGAACGTAAGTGTGCGTTGAACGATTTAATACACGAGCATCCTCGAAACACCTGTATCGGAGCACTCACGCCACTGGTTTCTGCGCAATCTTCCTTAACAAGCACCTGTTTATCTAGATATAACATACAGGCGCACCTATTTTTGATTGATTACTCCCGGTTATTCCGGAGAAAATAAACTTGCCGGGGCAGAATTTCGAATCAGCCCCGTCACTTTACAATCACATCTAATATTTTGCCGGCGTTCCTCCTGTCGGCGACCGCTCGCAATTTCGAGAGTGACTGCGCTTTTCGCGCATGTGAACGCAGCTGGAGGGCCCGAAGGTCCCCTTTTCGAAGCGCGGACAGTAATCATCGACGATGGAATCGCGAGGGACGTAACGATCCGCGAACGAAGGTTTGATCCGCAGCCTGTACTTAGGTCGCACGACGAACGAATACACCCTCAAGCCGTTTCACCATTGTAGTAATTGTAAGCCTTCGCCTTCGGGACGGGGCTACAAACCGGATCACCGCACCGGAGCGATCCAGATCGGAGATCACGGTCGCGCACCGCAGGACTCGTTCCGACTCGCAGGGTCACGACGAGCTATCTCGTTCCGCGGCTCTGTGATCCTTATCCAATCAGAAGATTGAAGTTTTTGTAACTCATTAATTGTTGATTATCGCTGACATTATTAACGTTTCAAACGCTTCATTCTTTCCACTATTTATAGCAGAAGGACAAATTAAATATCTATAATCAGCGTTGCTCGTAAACATCAAAGATACCAGATATCAACTTCTCTTTAAAATCAGGAAACCATCATTGAGTAAAGATTTACAAAACCCTTTAGGGATATTTAATTTTTTAACTAGAAAAAATACGTATACAAGCGCGTTATGTACGTTAATGCTACCGTAAACCTTTGTGGGCACGATTTTGTACACTCAAATTATACAAAATGCGAACGCGATAAAAGACGTATCATTACTCATGGGTTACATCCCACGATACCGTGCCTCTGATTACATAAACGATCGACTGATAAATACCCAAGGAGTGGTATGGAACCGAAAAGCAGGAGAGAAAATTGTCGAGAGTGTACATGCGAACCTACGCTGCAGGGAAGACTGCCCTACGCGATCGACGGGAAGAATTCCCTCACGATCCACTATCCTGAACCGAAGCGTTGGTTATGATCGTAAGTACGTTCTTCTCGTGAAAACGCGCGTACGGAGAAATCTCAAAGCAACGCGCCAGCACGATTCTGACACGCGAATCGGTAGCCGCGAGCTTGCGATCCTCGGGCATGCTGCTGCTCTCTCTCTCTCTCTCTTTCTCTCTCCCTCTAAATGTCGAGTAATTTTCCTTGACCCTTGCTCACGAAATTTCCGCCGTAAGAAGAAACTTGAAACGAGTAGCGAAATAATAACGAAAATAAAAGCAACAATAAATTTAAACTAAGTAAGAACATATGAAACTATTATGAGAATATTACCTGAAGGACTTGTCATTATAAGACGATTTATCATTATAAAAAAAAATTACATTTTATTTGAATAATCTATATGTATGAGTCCGATATAAGTCATATTATAATGAATAAGTCAAGTCAAACATCAAACCGTCTATCGGACCGTAGGAAGAAATTTCGCCTAATTACAACGATATAACGATAATATCAAGGCGTGTTACGAGGCGCGCACAAAAGACGCCCGAAGGATACCATCACGGATACGCGAGACATCGCGATATCGAGATGAAAAGCACATATGGAACGAGATAAATGCTCGCGAGTGGTAACGCTGCTTCGGCAATTGCCTGGAGGCGCGTAATCAAACTCGGTGCTGTTCTCTTAGCGAACCGGCGAAACGATGCGGAGTACGTCACAGTTAATGGTCTACCCTGAACCCGTTACCATAAAGACTCCATTCGGCCCGGCGAAACCGGCACGAAAAAAGGCGCGTCGGAGGGATATCTATGCTGAGTGCAGGCAGATATGCGGTTGCAGGTTGCGGCAAAGGTCGTCGGGAGGCTCCGAGGTGAGGAGTTCCCACACTTCAGAGCTGCCTGCAGCACTAGAAGCGCATGGGTCAGACGCCTGCGGCAGCCGTCCTGGCCAGCGCGATGTTACACGAGACGAACAGAACCTTTTCTGTTATTAGAGTATTCTCAGTTTCACAATCCGGTTGTGAACAAGTTTAAAAATAATCCGGAGTTAGAATTCAGTATCGTAATATTTCTATCGCATCAGTAATGTTCTGAATGTCAAAAATATGTCGTATTTTAACGAATGGTGTTTAATTTCAGTATAAATCGTGTATCCTGGAAAATTAGAATAATGATCGCGAATAAGACATTTGTCATAATTTAAAAGCAATATCGCCTTTATTCGATATTCGATCGAAGTCGCGATGTTAACGGAGGAATTCGACGCATCCGGGAAATCGATGGCGAGCGAATCAATGCCTCGTGTAACAGAGTCTGAAAGTGGCTCGGGGCTCGGCGCGTGCAGGACGTGATTGTGTCGCGTTTCTCGTCTCTCTCATCCCCGATCGAGCGGCGAGTTTCCCTCTCGTTCCATCGCTGCCACCACCTCTCACCACTCGCCCCTACTACAAGCCGACTCTTACCTTTTCGACGTTCGACTCCTTTTTGCTTCTCCTTTGCTCCTCGCTACGATGGAGAGGACGGCTCCCACCGCCTCCGCTCGACCGCGACTCCGCAGGCCCGGCTCGTGCTGCTCTTGCTGTACCTAGCAGACCTCCATTGGCGTGGATACTCACGATTTTCTCGATGAATCCGCACGATTCGTGAGATCAATGATATCTGAAATTCAGAAAAATTCATTTGCTAGTTATAATCTGAAGGGTGATAAAGGGATGATGAAATTAAAAAATATCCCGGTGCGAAGTAAAAGATTTGCGATAATCTATCCGAATCTCTAGCTAAATAGACTTGTTTCAAATTTATATTCTATTTAAAACATCAGTTATTGTGACATTTGAATTTTCAAAGATCTCTAATGCTCTAAGAACAATTTGTATAAAAATTATAAATTTCGATGGCCTCTCTTTGTTAATAGAAGTCTGATTGAGAGATTATTGTCGACCAAAGATTAAAGTTCTTCATCCGTTCAGCGGAACCTGTTGCGACAAACGTAAAAACATCTGTCTGTCATTAAATGTACGAGGTAATCAACAAACGTTGACCGGATATTTCTACGCTGATCACCGCTACTTTGCTGCCGATTGGTTCATGTCATTCAAAAGAGGGAAATTTTCTTATTGGAAAGGACACTTAAGATGGTCTTGACAAATCGCCTCGTTAGGTTCGATAGTTACGCCAGTGCTCCTAGGCAAGGCGCGTGGCTGGAATGCGGCGCGGCGGAGCTGTCGCGAGCGACTGGAACTCGCCGTACGCCACTAGAAGTGGGAGAATGGGAACCAAGGTTCCGAGGAACGATACTCTCGCGAGTATCGAGGATCTGAAAAAAATATTTGGAATCGCTAGAATCGACAATTTTTTATCCGTGGCTTGAGATAGCCAGCGGCTTATACTCGAACGGCTATAAAAACTGAAATCCTGATTAAACCCGTACAAATGTAGCTCACTAGCTCCTTATAAGAAGGAATGAAACCAAAGACACGAGAAAAATATGGTTAAAAGTATAAGTAAACTAGGGGAGATGCCTCTGCTTGTAATCCCCGTGGCGATAAACATTGCTGATCACAGTGTTAGATTAAGGTATTAAAACATTGCTGTGCATGAACACGGCGGTTTTATAATGATACTTTCATGGACGCCCACTGAGACTTTTATAATGCACCGGCTATACCCTGCCAATTACATCTTCTAACCCCCTATGCTTCCCAACGTTTAGGAAATAAAGCTCATCGTTATAATACGTCCTTAACAGACTATCGTCGCTACGGGTTTCGTTCTTTAATCAGCGATTCTGTATAACTAGCGAATATACGGTGCTTAATAAGAGGGACCGACTTAATTACAAGGATATATGGCGAATGTTGATCCCGTTCGGCCCTTCGAACCATACACAACGGTCAACTATATCGAACCGAAACCCAATTTGCATACCGAGCTGGATACTCTTCTCCCTTTTCTCCCTTTTACGAATTCACCGCCGCGTAACTCCCGCGTTGTAAAAATATTATTTCGTGCGCCAGAAATTCCAATGTGTCCTGCTACTTTTTTTTTTTGGTACGTAATGACGATTACTGATGCCTGAAAATTTCGCGATTTCAGCATCATCGGAAAATGTATCGTGTAAAGTTACTGTGCAAAAGAGAATAAATTCTCACATATCCAGGGTTGTCATAAATTCCTCATCCTAAAATTCCATAATTTTTCCCTGACGCTTTTAATAATATTTTGAAATTTTTTGTATTTTCGTTTTTACATTTTTCTGATTTAGAAACCGTCAAATGTTTTATTAAGAGAGCAATTTAACAGTGCAATGTAAATTACTATTAATGTTGCTGACACTGTTTCTACTTAATTGTTAAGTTGGTAGTATTCCAAAATTGCGTAGATGTGATGTACGCATATTAAACTTCTTTAAAGCTAGGAATTTTAATTTTCCAGAAAATTCTGTAAAATTCCCTGACTTCTCCTTTTGATTTACAGTTTTCATGGCAACCATAATATTCGGTACAAATATAAAAAAAATTTCTTATCTCAGGATAAAATTTTTGCACCTGCTGCAAAAACAAACAGCCTCGCTTCGATTAAATTTTGCAAAGAAAAAGAATTGCGAAGCGACATCGAGCTCGCGAGAACGTGCGCGTTCGATGCGCCGTGCGAATCATGATTTATGCACTGATGCCAGGGCATATGGTCCAGAGGATATCATTGTTGCCATCTCACAATGGTACGAAATGCAATACTCACGCTATCGGGTGCGCTTTCGCATAATGTGTCATAAATAGGCGGCGCGTACAACGCCGTTCGCATACCGCGCTGAAACAATAACCATTGTGGTGGCTGGTACTGTTTATAAATAAGCTCCTATAAGCCCGAGCGAGTGCTGGGTATATGCGACCACCAATGGGCGGGACTACGTGAAGCTCGAGATTTTTATCTGAAAAGAACCCAGGCGCGCAGGTGGTCTTATCAGAGAAACACCTCGTCTAAGCGCGATCACGTTTTTATCGCGAAGCATCGTGAGAGATAACTCCGCCAACGATACAGAATATAGAAACGCATTTACTTATGTAAGAAGTATCCCAGTTACAACTTTGGAAAATTTACAAAATCAATAAAAATTCATAAGGTTCAACATCTGATGAATCTAGAAACAGCATCTCTCATAGGATCTCGGTGCAATCGACGTTGTATTATTGACGAGGAAGCGAGTCTCGCGTGATTATCTCAATCACCCGCGTCTATGTCATCATACATGCGAGAAATGGCATGGAAGAAGTGGAAATAAGAATCTCTCCCAGGATCGTGGAAACGCCTCGAGCGAGGGATCCGTAAAAACATGATGCTGCGTAGACGGCACACCTTTGCCCCGCGAACGGCGGATACTTCTGGCGGTTTAAGAAACGCGAATGTGTGGAGAGGAAGAAGAAGCTGCGTAAGATTCTCGGTCTAGAGGTAGGTGGCAATGCACGCACGCGCGAGCGCGGCTGCACCTGCGGCGTTTTTCACGGCGATTAGAAACACTGCTGGGGAACGACTGCAAGAAGCCAATAGTCCTTTGCATTGCAAGAAACGTGAAATGATACGCCGGGAATGCGCGACACTGGCCAATAACGGGGAAGTGTGGTAGAACGTAAAAACGAGATCTACAATACTTTGAAAAATCTCCTTTCGATATTGAATCGAGTTTTTTCGTGATCTTTGCAGAATATCGTGTAAATGTAGTAAGGATATTTTATCGCTTCTTTGAGTTGGTATCAATTGCGTCTATACCATTAGATTTGAAAATGATAGTTTAAATGATATAGTTTGACTTTGACCGTAAGTAGTAATAGTAAAAAATGAGAAGAAGATTAAGATAAAAGGAGACACAAACCTACGAAGACGAAGAACTAAGATAAAAGGTAGTAATAACAGTACGGAGATGAACGCGGCGAATTAGGATAAGGATGAGGATGAGGATTCTCTGCAAGATAGCCGCAGTTAAAGAGTATGATAGGAAACGTAACTCCGTTGAATATAAAGTTCAAGAGAACGGAAACTTCCATTTAACGGTAGCTACTGCGGTTCGCCGCTTATCATCGCGCTTAATCCAATTCTGGACGACAGTTGTGTCTGCGGTCGCAAGCAACTCACGCGTGAACTTTGCTACTGCGGTAACATGGATTATCGCGAGATGCACCATCGAGAATCACACAGTTCGCGGTGATCGCAGTGTTTTTCTGAAAATCAAATAAATGAAGGAGCTTAATTCTTTGTCTAATTAGTAGAAGCCGTATTTTCGAAAATATCGTACGTGAAAATGTATGAAAATGCTTGGTATACGTATAGATTTCTTAATATTTTTGTAGGTTCTCAGTATTTTTCGAGAATAAGACCTCAGAGCGAAAAAATATCTCAAAACGGTGAAGCAATGCTAATGAGACGTGCTCCGAATATTGTATATGTAGGAAACGGTTTGCACACTATCGTGCAATATTAATTCCGAGAACAGCGACTAAAGGTCGAATATGACGCGTTCACCTGACTGAGAACGAATGTGAATGGATTATTCACTGCTGTCGCTTACGTTACTGTGACTCATTTTACGTCAATGAGAGTCCGGTTTCATAATTAATAAGTACACCGAAGTAAGCGACTCCGTGTTATATCTAGCACGAATCTGCACCAAGATAGGCTATTTAAATTGATACCTTGCGAAATGTCTCCCGTAATTATTACTGTAATCTGTAACGATACCTAACGATTAGTACACGCATACTGCAGCGTTATTAAGAGTTAGCACAGAGACTAATTTATAGGCGTGGTACCCGTCCGTTGATGGTGCAGTCCGTTTCATTAAGATTCTCACGAAACGTGCTACCTGCGCAATATTAATCCGCCTCTCGTAGCTTCCCTCGAAAATCTGAGAGATAAGCTTGGCTAGCCGGGCGAGTCCAAGGGTACGGCAGATAATTATTAATGAGGCTGGTTCTCCGGTCTCGCGGGCTAATGACCAGAGGCGATAACCGTATGGTAATAATAGCCCGGGCCATACAATCGTGCGCACTCAAAAGCAATTTGCGACTTCTTTGTTAGCAATAATTAACCAAGCACGTGGCTTGCACATCTCTCGTGGACCCTCTATGCAGCAAAAACCAAAGCGATAAATCTCATTATAATCTTTGGCACTATCACCTATTTTATAAGTACATGAATCTTATGAAATAAAAGTAGTAGTTGTAGAAGTATAGTAAGAATAGTTGTAGACTTTCGGTTATAGACAATATTAGATCTGTTCGCGTTGCTTGCACTTTTTGCACTCAAGTATCTTCGCTTTCTCTCTTTTCAACGCCTGAATATATATTTATCCCATTTCAAATGCAAAAGTTTTTGGGGATTTCAAGTAACGCGAACAGACCTATTGATTCATTGCAATTATCCAACAACGTCAATCGTAACAAAAAAATGAGTTTTTTTTTATTAAGCGAACGCATTTACGAGGTGACTCAGGAACAAGTCACCTACATCCCTAATGCCCTTTGGCATCATATTCCGTTGAATTGACTCACGTGCGTGGGCATGGTATGCAACGCGCGTACGATGTGCAACGCGAAAAACGCTCCGAGATTCACGCACACTTTCTGGAATGACATTAAATCCACGTGTACACGAGACATCGATGACATCACGTTGCGCATCGTTAACCACGCCGCGGGCGATCGCAGAATGTGCGAAATTTTTCACGAGGATATCGCCGATGCATTTGGTTTGACAGCGTCACTAAAATGTAAAGATTTGTAATACTAATTTTACAAGATAGAAGTAAACCAACAAAGTGAATATCAAGATCAAATATGTTATTGAAATTTATTTAATGTGTGCATGGAAAGAATGATTTTACTGAGATATTTGAAAATGTAGCTTATACATATTGGATTATCAAAATAATTATGTAAAATGTTCAAGCCAATTGTTAGAATATAAATTTTCTGCAGCATTGCTCTTCGTGCTTGAATTTTCCACATAATTATTTTGATGGTCCAACACAATTACTTTTAGATCTGTATCTAATTAAATTTTTTTAAATTTTAATAAAATTGTTCTTTCCATGTGTGTCTATAATAAATCTTAAAACTAAGTTTTTATAAAGAACTGACAAATTTCGATACATAAAATTAAAAAAAAATTAATTTCAAGGTGTTGCAAATATTTTCGAGCAGTGATAAATTTAAGCTTAATCTGAATTCAAAAGAATTCGACCATTCAAAAGAACTCGACCATTCGTTCCCGTAATTGACGTGTAATAATTGCTTGCGCCTTTAAAAGAGATAAAGGCGGCTTCAATTTACACCCAAGGCGTGCAATTTCGATAATTTTACGTATTCTGTTTTTTTTTTTTTTTTTTTTAAGACCGATAAATTAGACCCATCGAATTCTTCGCTCTGCTCGCGGCGCCAATATAGCCCGCGGGACTTTATGCATGCGTACGTCTATTCGTGTAGCATACATTAGCGACGAAACATCGTGATTAACGTCGTCTCGAAGATAACGTCGCCTGGGGCGCGAATTTATGTGAAACGCGACAACAAACCGGCCGTTTAATTGCCGATTCTCGTGCCACCGCGAGCGGCAATTTCTAACGCGAGTTAACCTGGAAATTATATGCCATGCTTAACGGGTCTCATGGAATTATATTCGTATCTGGCTAAGTCACTTGCAAGCCCGCCGCCTTAATCCTACCGAGAGATTACGTTCTAAAAGCACTAATGAAAGTCCCACATGCATACACATATATAAACGCCTTATTACATACTTCACCAGATGCTGTCCAGCGCGACGGCATCGGTTTACTGACGTCGTTTAATCGGTTTCAGCTGCATCCTGTACTAATTATCATCAAGATGACACAAACGATCGGTTACTCGTTGCATGCGCCGTGAATCATGACACCGTGTATATTGGGTTGCGAGGATTAAGGCGTCTCAGCTCCAGCGATTCAATATCTATTAGTAAAAGATCAATTTGTTACATCTCTTTGTAATTTTTATTTAAATGAGATTAATTTTTTCATTAAATGTATTTAAAATATCTAATCATTAAAAGATATAATGAAGATAAAAAAAGACAGAAGCTTTTATAACGCAGCACTATTTTCGCGAAACAATTCGCAAATGAAATCGCGAGACGTATTTCCTTTGTTACGATTTACGAATTCGAATTTTTAATCGTATGCGAACAATTATAAGATATGACGGCTTTTGATATTTTCTAATACTTGATCACTTTTTCGAGAGGTATAAGGATGGAGCGGTACTTGCACTATCTACTTGCTGATTCGAGTGTCGCCACGCAAATAACAATACGACGCTCGGTGGCCTTGCGTACGCCACGCCGTAACATATTCTATAATCAAAACAAATATCAAGACCGGTCAGAGCGCTCGCCCCACTGTAAGATTTAAACTAAATAATACGTTGAATATATATATATATATATTCAACGTATTATATAATATATGTATATATCCTGCTCCTTGTATCTTAAATTAATTTCAGTGAGATGTTATTATATATTTTACATTTTGTTAGAAAACTTGTCAGAGTCATCTTTATAATGATTAATTCTTATTAGGAGTTAACTCTTATTAAGATTATTTTTTTTATCGTATTTGACTTATTTTTTTCTTTTAATGACAATTTAATTAATAAACATATATTGTACATATGATTGTTTTGTCGATGCATAAAAATCGAACTGAATTTATGCCGTTTTTTTTTATTATTCATTTAATCAGACGATTCAAAATATACTTGATTACCTAAATTTATTTCGAACTATAATTTATAATTTTTTTTTATTTTGACTTTCAGTACTGCATAAAATGCTTTACGGATCACTTCGATCAATCATTCAAAAGGTTCAGAATATATCATATATTCCTTTCATATTGTATTTAACGCACTATATTTTACCCAATATTTAAAGCACTTAGCCATAATTGTCTAACAATAAAATTAAAACAGGGGGGCATATTGGGTAAGTTGCAGTTCAAAAAGAAAAATCTTGAACAAAACCGATTAAGAAACGAAGAGTTAAACGAGACGCATTTGTCATCCCGTCCCCATATAATTTTACGACAATTCCGTTGTACCGGGCGCCGTGGGTGTAAGCAATTTTCCAGTTCATCTACCAATTCGGCCTCAGACTCCCACGCGATCCTGACAAACGTGACTTCGGGCTTCAAAGTCTGTTCCCTTTGTATTTGGCCAGCCAGCGTGACCGAGGAATGCGCGTTGACTTTATCTGCTCGGCGACACTCGCTCACTCGCTTCCTTTATCGCTCAATTAATCCACACATACAAAACAATTGACACACCGATATATATTATACTTGCCACGAAAAATGCCAAACGTCACACTGATAAAATTGTGGTCACACCATTCAGATACAATCTCGATTTCGAGCCCTAACTTGATCTTGATTATAATAGACTCGAGGTAGAGTATCGATTTCCTAAGATTAACTCACGCGCAATTAATCACCTCATTGAACGACTGGTTGAAACGAACCGTAAAATATTCTATGCAGTGCTGAAAATTAAAATTTAAAAATTGATAAATTGAACTCTAGCTATGAAATAAATCAGGTAATCTTTAAAAGATATAACTTAAACATGAAAAAAATGTATTTTAAATGGCTTTCGATTTTTATGCATCGACAAGAGGCATATAATATATAATATATGTTTATCAATTATAAATTATCATTAAAAGAAAAAAAATAAATTTTAAGAATTAATAAGTCTTAATAAAAATTTCTCTAACGAAGTGTAAAATAAATAATAATATCTCACATATTAAAAATGTAAGATGAAAGAGTAGAATATTCAATGCATTATTATTTAGTTTGAATCTTACAATACCTTGATATTTGTTTGGTAGCGATACGTACGCAAGACCATCGAGTGCTGTATTGTTATTTGAGTATCTCTATATCTCTATATCTCTCGAAATAGCAATTAATACAATTATCAGAAAATATCAAACGTCATCATATCTTATAATTATTCCGATGCGATTAAAAATTCAAATTCGTAATTCGTAACGAAGCAGATACAAGTATATCGCGTAATTTCATTTATAAATTATTTCATATATGTTTGCGATAACTATATCCTTAACGACGTTTGGATATAAATACATCGTGTTGCGCTTCGAACTTTTATCTTCAAAAATTTAAGTATCTGGTAATTATTGCGTAAAAGTGAAACCTCACCGATGATCTTGACCATGACATATGTTGTCAAAGTCATGACCTGAGTAACCTCCAATAAGTTTTAGCCGGCGGTCGCCATTCGTTAAAAAGTTATTAACAAAAGAAGTTTAAAAAAATAATGTCTCTTTTCTACTATGCAGAACAAAAATTCTCTGCTTTAAAAACAAAAATTTTCTTTGAAAATGTTTTCTCATCATTTTTGTTATTATATAGTAGCGCATAGAGGCGTACGACTTTATACGCGAAGCGATTTTTACCCCACCTCTCTCCCTGCTTGGGGGCGCACGATTTTCATCCGAAGCGACTCCCACTCCACCTTTCCTCCTGCCCAGGGGCGCACGATTTTCCACGAAAAGCGAGTTTTATTAAGGTAGAGTGGGAGTCGCTTCATGTGAAAGTAGTGCGCCCCTAAGCAGGGGGAGGTGGGGTGGGAGCCGCTTTGCGTGGAAGTCGTGCGGCCCTAAGCTACTTCCTCTCTCTCTCTCCCCCCCCTCTCTCTCTCCTATATTCAGTTTCTCGTACTGTGTATTATTCGTACTTCCTTTCCACACAGAGCGAGGTTTACAACACAAAGCGAGATTCTGAATTACCATTTATCTTTTACTTCAAAAATGATAATGTGTTTGTTTTTGCGGCGTACACGAGATATGTACATAGTGTGTATAAACAAAGTCACATTTCATTCATTATTTGCGTGATAAGACTCAGACCGACATTATCATTTCTTTGATAATATTTAAATTTTTTACATAAATATGATAGAGAACGCCAATAATCGATCAAAGTTAGATGTTTTGAATACAGTATATATTCTTAATTTTAAATTTAATTATCTCAGATGTGACTGTACGCCTAACCGTTCGGACTTTAAACACAATCAACCTAAGATGCTAATAATATATATACTTAAATTTTTCGTTGATTTAAATATAACTTGCTTATCATTTTTGAATTGAGAGCGCCGAGTAATAGACGGATCGCTGGTCAAGTAATGATCGAGTAATAATCAAGTAATGACAAACGGTGGTATAAATTCAATATTCGTCTATCGCATTCGTAAAAATTCTCCGCCGCAGCGTATGAGACTTGCTCTACTAATTTAATGAAATTCACGAATGTCAAGCGGATCATATAGTTTTGTACTTTTTTCACATTATTCGTAATATAATAAATTATTCGTAATATAATAAAGTGCAACATCGCGGATGGGAGTGCCATGCAAAGTGTCACGCAATATTTTCGATTCATATAAAATACGTATAAGGTTTTCGTGAATTTCGTATATAAAAAATCTGAGGAAAGAGAGAGAGAGAGAGAGAGAGAGAGAGAGAGAGAAGTTCTGAAAAGAACATTGAAGAACTGTGGAGCAACCATGGAATGTATGTTTGTGAGTGAACTATTTTTTTATTTGATTTATGTTTATTTGATTATACCCTTTGGCCATACCCTTAATAAAAAATATATTTTTCATTAAAATATATAATTTATCATAGTACTGTCCGCAAAATATTCGCTATTTTAATAGCATAACTACCCTTTTAATCACTGTTGTTTGCGATCACATTTCACGCAGGTCTCAATCAAACTTTAGAAAATTTATGAATCGACTCCTACGACTTTACTGTGCGAGAAAGTAAGAAAAAAAAGATTCGCTTGAGAGGTAGGAGGTACATTACCGATGAAAATTTTAGACTTAAACAGCGACGAATGGTTTATGCCTGACAGCGTGGTTACAAAAAAATTTCATACCACTTAACGTGACGTATCGATGTCTTGGCCCCGGAAATTGGCGGCCGCGTTTTGTACGCGTCACGACAACTTCCCGAGATTTATTAATCCACTTTAGCCCACAGGCATACACACCTATTCACAGAGATTTTCTAGCGCAGTCGGGTGATTTGTTTTGTGAGAACATAACGCATACAGAGCGGCGACAATTTTTATAATAAAAATGGTACAGAGGTGAACATTTATTAGAGGGACCATTTTTATTCTCTCCAGCGCGATGTCCGCGGTCACATTTTGCATGCGTCTCGATAATTTTATGGAATTCAGGCACGATCGTAAATTAGATCGATTTATACTATGAGAAAATCAAGCTAGAATTGCAAATAGGCGACCGAAAGCGACCGTGATTTGTCCACGGCACCTAATTACAGTCATAATGATGCTCGCATAATGCGATGCTTACAGCTAATTTAAATGATTGAGACGGCATAATCGTTGCGTTCTCATCGACGGTAGAAGATCATCCATCGCATTTTTTCGCCGTATTCATCACATGGGCAGCTAGTAATTATTCTATTATATAGCGATTATATTGCATGCTGCAGTTACCACATCACGCAAGTTTGACGGCGCGGATTTCATCACGAGACAATCGTGGGAAATCTAATTCAGTCAATTTCGTGTTAGCTATGCATTACAAAAAATTACTATATAGAAATAATTAAATAAAAAATCTTTCTCTTTTTTAAAATGTACAAATTAAAACACTTTCATTTCTTTTTTCATTAAAAATTAAAATATATCACAAGAAGTAAAAATTGTGACTACAAAAATGTTATTAGGGGATATTCTATCACATACTATTATAATAAAGGATGATTTTGCTGAAGTAAAAAATTAGATATCTCATATATGAAAGTAATTTTGTTGGACTACCAATACGGAATTATATTGGAATTCCGTATAACTTAAAGTACCTACAGAACAACTGTTATCGTACTCGCGCAGTAACGGGGTATCTGAAACAATGCAAGTACTCGATTCGATTACGATTCCGCAGTTCATCTCTCATTCCCGCCTACAGGAAGCGCGTCAGAGAGGAGGCGGTTTGAAATTGCCAGCTGCGGCTTATGGATTTATAAAGGACCGACCGGCTGAGTTCAAACCAACGCGACGTGGCGATCTGATCTTGTCGATTCTCTGAGCCCGGTTTGTACGAGTGTGTGTCAATCGCGTCGCTGTGTTTCTAGCATATCGTTCTTCGGTCGAGCGAGAGCCTGCTGCTGCTCGGTTCCCATGAAGTTGCTGACGGCGTCCGACGGTCTGCATCTCATTGATATTCCGGGCAACTCCCGGTGGAGGGAGTGCTCTATTTTACGAGCGGCTGTATATGATCTCGACAAATTGGCCTTTGCCGGATTTCGACGCGAAAAAAGAACGGGTGGCGGACCGCTGATAGTAACGACGAGCCAGTTTCGCCTCGTTTCAACCACGCATATTTACAAGTTCATAATTCGTACCTCGGGCCGGAAATTGCTTCTGCACGTCCGCTGCGAGATATACGTTGGACGTATCCGTTAGTTCCGAAAGTAAGTCTCCCGTAAAGTCGATAAAAATTCGGAAGTTAATAACAAAGCGTTGAAAGTCGTGCTGGCGCCGTGAGATGAAGTTGTGAGATGTGATGGTCTAAATTATTCCTCGTGGATAATTAGACGGGCAAGGGCAGCTCGCGAGGGATCATTATCATCGCGGCGCGCATTTTTCTCAGCACCTAAGCAGGCGTTCACTCTCGTCAAATCTTTGTAGTCATACATCAGTGTTACGAGAGACTGATCGTCGGAACGGGAGCCGACCGGGCCACAAACGCGCCGGCTTATTTCGACAGAGTCATTCCGCACGCAACACTGTGTTCTATTCCCCGACGTAGGTAATCAGAGCGCTTAATTATCAGAGCCATTTCGTATACAGGACGCTCTGTATCGTTAGAGGCTGCGTCCACATACAACATTCCTAAAGATCATAACGAGACTACAACAAAAAAAAGGCGGTCCGTGGACAAACGAGCCTCGATATAACGAAGAGAAGAGAGAAAGAGGGAGAAAAAAAGGAAGAAGTCGATAAGGGAGTTCCGTGGACGAATGAAGTGGCTCTAGGCTAATTGGCTTCCGTTGCTTTTTCATGGGCTACTACTTTTTCCATAAATTAACTTTACGCGACGCTTTAATTAAACTAGGTCGTACCCCCGAAATATTTCAGATAGAAATGAAAGAAAACGATCATCTTCGCTAGCATATACCTTCTATATTACCGTCAATTTATTATAAATACCAGTCGGAATTAATTAGAACGGAGCTTGATTTTGACAGGATTCTAATATCTCTCAGATGTGATCTTAACAACGATAGCAAATTTTATATTAATGTGAAATGTTATATTTTCATTAAACGCTTCTTAATTTAATTCCGGATAACGTATTGTGAAGTAAGGTAGGTTGAATGGATACCATATTTTACATGAATGGGTTGAATGATCTCACGTGTCGAAATGAATGAATATTCAACGTGTGATAACTCTATCTCCGGCGATCAAGTAAATTGAGATTCCCCCTCAATCGTACGAGGCGCCTCGTTTGACTTAGGCGACCGTGTCAGCTGGCGTTCGCACGAGCGCTCAATACCGAAAGACATGTATAGAATTCCCCATTGTATGCCAAATTATCGCGGACTTCGGCTACTTTCGCCGTCTGCTGTATCGAGTTCCACGCTACTGGTATACACCGAAGTCATTTGATCTCTAGGTGGTTTACCAATCTGGCCACCTGTCAACAGCACATATTTAATCTGTCTAATAAGCCGACGTAGACATATTATAAAATCCCTTTTATCTATCTATTTTATCTGTCATGCTTGAAGTAAGTTATTCGATACCACTGCATAAGCGCTGCCTTGTAAATATAAAATATATTTCCCGAGTTCTAAGTTACTTTTAAATTTCGAATATTTGATATTTTATTTTCTCTACCTTTTATCGAATACAACGAACAAATTTTTTTCTAGTTATTGAAGATCATATTATATCTGTACGCAGTTTCTAATAACGACAAATGTCAAAAAAGTAAATTTCCCATCAGCAAAAATTTGGAATTGTTCAACTCCTCTAGAACAAGATTTCGGCGAAGAAAAAGCCTCTTCAATACTATCACGAAGTGGTATTTTAATCTAACGACACACGTCCGCGTCCGCTCGGTTGATATTTTCTGTTCGTTCTCAGAGTAACTCTTGGTTCTTGGTCGCTTCTGTCAGACAGCTAAGGTCCATCCCGATTCCTTAATTGGACTCCATGTTGGAGTCCAATTGTTCATTATCACAATTTCGATAATACTTGAGAAATTTCTCTCTTCCTCCCTTTCTTCTCTTTCTTTCTTTTTCTCTTTTGCTTTATCTTTCAACCTAACTTATATTATTTCACTTCATCTCTTTTTTTTTTCGATACATCGCGAGCTATTTTATTTATCTAATTACCGTATTACGTATGAACATGTTGCAGAAATACGTTTGATTTTAGAAAATAGTCACAGATTAAATATACATAGAAAATCATAGTAACGATCGTTTACTATAATCTTAAAGGAATATATGCATATGTAGAAATTTAAAATTCCAGTAATAACATCAAAGCATGAATCATTTCTAGGAATCACAATAAACAATACATAAAACATCGACCAATGAAGACGTCTCGGAGAGTTTCTAGCTTAGATCGAATTTTTAGTTAACCCCTTCGCGCACCGGATACGAGAAACTATTAAAGAGTAACGGCTTCTCTGGTGATATTCTATCTCTAGTAGCACAGTAGTGCCTTTCTCTTATCTAAGCCTAGATCCGACACAGCCACTCCCTTTCTCTATGCCCTCCAGGCATCGTTTAATCCTTACAAGGACTCCCGCCGACACAAGATCCTCCGACGATTTAAAGGACTAGCTATATCATATCTTACCCCCTCGGCAGTCTTAGATCTTACGGATTCGGAGATTTTAATAATCCCTACGATCTTCTTCGACGGCGGCTATTACGTCGAAGACGTTAATCTCTCTGGCTTTTCAAATAGCCTTTTCATATTATTTTCATCGTGCCGTGCTGTTTTACTAATTTCTAGGCATTCTAATCCTCGGAAATTCCCGTAACTCTTACCATGCTCGGTTACATGAATACACCGCATACATCGTGCCATCTCGTTGAAAAATATTAATTTGCTTTGTATTTTATTATAGATATTAATCTGAAAGGTCCACGCTAAAATACTTATACATAACCTCTCGTTAAATTGGAAGGACGCGCATAACTCTGTGCCTTTTGCGAACATGCGTTACGTCCACGTGTGCTCATTATATCAACTAAAAGTTTTACTTTTTTATCGACTAAACTAATTATTAAATAAGAATACAAGAATACAAATGTGCACATGCATAAAATGAGGGGCAGCATTCTACTTTTTCTGGAAATTTAAACGATATAATAAAAAAAATATATATATAGAGGAAAGTCGCCGATACTGATATAGGTTTCTTAAAGTGACACCCTTTTATTTCTCAGAAACTAACTATTGCACTTTATTAATAAAATCATGATTCTATGAAGATGATCTATTTAGCTAATTAAAGAAGTACAAACTCATAATTCGTATATTTGTGGCTTGTTTCTATATCAAATTAGCTAAAAACGAATTCTACGAATGCAAAAATAAAATTCTTACAATTTTCTTTTGCAAATTGCGTGGTTTAAATAATAATGACTATATTATTGATAATATTACATAATTTTTTAAATGCTTGTAGTTTCCTAAATCAGTTTTATTTATATTATTTTTCTCTTAGTCTTTTCATAATACGGTTTTAAATTTAAAATTAAGGCGTAGTGTAAACCGTCACACCTATAAAACAGACTATGAGCTAACTTAATCTTTATAATGTTGCTTTATAGTGTCAAATAAGTCTATTGGAGCTGAACTCAATCGTGCATATATGGAAAAACTCTTGAAAAACTATCGCATTACATATTTGTATCTTGCAAAATAGCATAAAATAAATATGCATATAATTCAATAAAAATGTTTTATTGAACGAAGTGAAAAGATTCTGGAAAATGTTATATACATTCACTTGTAGATACTTTATATACAGGTAATGTTTGTAAAATGAAAAGAATATGAATACGTAGCATTACTGCCTACTGTGTCAATTCTGGAGCCCATTTTATCAGACGATCATTTTTGCTTACCTTACAAAAAAATTAATTATTGCAAAATTGCAAACAGTATTATAAAAACTGCTTATACTATCTGATAGAAGACACTTTTCAGTTTGTACTTACGTTTTTAAAGTTTTATTTTTACCTTTTGTTTAAGAAATATTGTCCAAAAACAAAGTGGTATGTCGGTATCGGCGACTTTCCTCTATATACTACAGTACTATATATACAGGTGATCGATGCGTCCAGAGCGACGTACCAGACTTATTGTTAATATTACGAGCACGCTCGCGCGCAAATACAATGACTGGGCGCAAAAAGGCCCAGGTGATGCTCAACAACGTCGGAGCGGCGAGCGAATGATGGCGGAAGGGTAGTCAGCGAGGGAAGGGTCTGATCACGGTGATCACGGTGTGTAAGATTGTACCAG
>NW_017257338.1:5122050-5132050 GCF_001594055.1 Mycetomoellerius zeteki
TGGAAAAACTCTTGAAAAACTATCGCATTACATATTTGTATCTTGCAAAATAGCATAAAATAAATATGCATATAATTCAATAAAAATGTTTTATTGAACGAAGTGAAAAGATTCTGGAAAATGTTATATACATTCACTTGTAGATACTTTATATACAGGTAATGTTTGTAAAATGAAAAGAATATGAATACGTAGCATTACTGCCTACTGTGTCAATTCTGGAGCCCATTTTATCAGACGATCATTTTTGCTTACCTTACAAAAAAATTAATTATTGCAAAATTGCAAACAGTATTATAAAAACTGCTTATACTATCTGATAGAAGACACTTTTCAGTTTGTACTTACGTTTTTAAAGTTTTATTTTTACCTTTTGTTTAAGAAATATTGTCCAAAAACAAAGTGGTATGTCGGTATCGGCGACTTTCCTCTATATACTACAGTACTATATATACAGGTGATCGATGCGTCCAGAGCGACGTACCAGACTTATTGTTAATATTACGAGCACGCTCGCGCGCAAATACAATGACTGGGCGCAAAAAGGCCCAGGTGATGCTCAACAACGTCGGAGCGGCGAGCGAATGATGGCGGAAGGGTAGTCAGCGAGGGAAGGGTCTGATCACGGTGATCACGGTGTGTAAGATTGTACCAGTTTTTCTACGGGCTATTGATACCGTGCAGACCGTTCCCTCGGATCTCCTCTTCCCCCTTGTATATGCATGAGTCCGCGAATTTCTTACGCGGTCGCACGCCTGTTCGTAAAACGAATCGCCGACTATATGCGTACAGCTTTATGCGTGTTTTTCGCTGCTTGAACGTCGAGTCGTTAAATGGAAAGAAAACAGGGGGGAAAAAATGCAACGTTCAATCGATCTGCACAGATGGAATATTATTCGAGCATATTCGCTAAATGTAATCGATACAAAAAAATGAGAAAGGTTAAAATTATCACATAAAATTATTAGTACAAAAAATTGTTGCTAAAAATATTAAAAAATTTAAGTAGATACAGATCTGAAAATAATTTTATTTCAACCATCAAAATAATTATGTAGGAAACTCGAGCATGATGAACAATGTTGCAAAAAGCTTCGACAGTTTAAATTTTTGCAATCAGTTTAAGCGTTCTACATTATTTTGATAGTCCAAAACAAAATTATTTTCAGATCTGTATCTTTTTAGATACTTCAGTAAAACCGTTCTTTCCATAAATATTTTATTATCGTTTATTATTACATCATAGATTTCGTACCGAATAAAATGAAACACTAATGCTTTTGGGCGATCTGTCAGACTGCATGTTCGAGAAGACGTTCGTGAACGAGTGCGCTTTGCACGGTCGTCAAAATTAAATACAAGTGAAATGCCAAATGGTTAAGATGTAAGATCTTTATCAAAGGCTATTTAATCGACTGTGATGCGCAGCACGAAAGGCTATTTTATTTTGAAACAAAGAAGCAGGTGAACGTAAGCACCCAGCGGAAGTAATGTCTCGTGACGGGCGAGGCACAGTAATGAGATACGCGTTAAGACATTGCTTTTTTTCCCTCCCCTTCTGCAAATTTGCAACGCGATGTTAGCATAGGCCGATGAACAAGCGCATATCGCGTGTATCGCCACGCACGAGCGCGGCGAGTGGGTTCAGAAAAACTGCCGAATACTCCTCCGCGCGTAAAGGAACGTCTGTTATAACCCCTCGTTAGCTCGTTACCGAATGCCACGCAATACACGAAATCTCGCGATCCATCTCATGGAACATGGGGTTTCGTGCCAGAGGACGCGATCCAGCCGCTTGTTTCGCCAAGGAATTAAGGTTTTATCCGACGGTAGAAAACGCGCGGCAGGCGGGAGAATGAATTCTCGCGAGCCGGGAGCCAATTATTGGCTTCTCGGCGCGAATCTAAAAGCACCTCTTCTCTCTCTCGTGGTAGTCGATAGGATCCACGATCGTGCACATCCGCGAGCCCACTTTCTTTCCCTCCGTTTCCCTATCCTTCTCTCTCGTTCGAAAACGACTGAAGAACTGGAACGAGCCACATTCGACACCTTCGCGGCCTGATTAACGCTGCCAGCGTTAATTATGTTTCGAACAGACGGCCTAATTGCCGACAATGCTACGAGCAGCGAGACGGGGAAGAAAGGGTCTGGCTCGCACGATCGACACACCGCCGTACCGCCGTCGTCGTCGTCGTGCCTCTCTAAACGAGATCAACGGCTATGTTTACGTGCTAAACAGCCTAATGGAAGCGAACCAGAAACTGGTTACGGAGGAGTTTCGGGGAAACGAGGAGCCCGATGTGCAGGAGCGTGCAGCTCCTACGTGACGAAGGGACCCAATGAATTTTCGTAGAAAACGGGATAAAAAAAAACGTTTACGCTTCTTTATCTTTTAGCCGCTCTCTTTTACGTATTTCTTTAAATTAGATTCAGCAGCAACCCATAACACTTAAAGACTCGATCATGAGAATCGATGAATTTTTCAATCGATTCCCTTTGCAAATTTATTCCACGCGACTCAACGCGACATTAAATCTGGCTGCTTCGAAATGACTCGAGCTGGAGGAGGAGAGATAAAATAACGCAAAAACCAACTCTGCCCCACACGTGTCGAAGTGAACTGCAATGCAAAACAGAGCGCGGGAATACGTCCACGAGGCGCGGAATACATAATATATGCGCAGCGTGCACTTTCCGTAACGTATGCGAGGTCGAAAAATCGTTGCCGGAAGGTTTCTCGTTACCGTCGAGACATGGTAAAAATTTCCACCGGTGCGAGCAAACATTCGCGCCGGCTCGGCGTGGCCGGGTTCATCGTAAAACCGCGAGACCGTTTAGAAGCGTTTACAGCGAGTTTACGACTCTCCTCCGTACCCCGTGCACCAGAGAGAAAGGGGTTGTAACCCAATAAGAACATACACGCGTGCACGCACGACGACGCGGAGGCCTCGCACAAAAGAGGGATTTTTATGGTCTCGCGTTACCGAGTTGGAACCCTCTCTTGCGCGCGCGCGCTCTTGCTCTCGACCCGAAGGAGCCGGAACGAAGCACTTCGTGAACTAGGAACAGGTTCCGAAAGGAAGAGCGATAGACTCCTCGTGCTAGAAACGCTCCGCTACTTTTTGTCCGGCTCGTTAAGTCGAACGCGATGAAGATCTGAGGAATACGTAATGTTGAGAACACTCAGCTCGAAGGATTTGTTGGTAACTTTTAAAGAAACACTGAAAAAATTTTATTTTGATAAATTTTGATTTCTTCTCCCGATTAGAAATTCCTAGAATTTTATAAGGACAGGAGCACAGATTCTTGCACAAACATTACGTATAAGATATAAGAAAATTAACCAATCTGAGTCTTTTATTTCACCACGGTTGTCACAAATTCCTAAAATTCCATAACTTTTTCCTAATTTGCAGACAAAATTTTATAATTTTGCCTGATTTTCAATAATATTTTTTTGTATTTTCGTCCTAATTTGAAAATCATTAAATATTTTGTTGAGAGATCAATTTAAATAGCAATGTAAATTACTATTAATATCGCTGACACTGCTTACATTTTTATTGTTAAGTTGATAGTATTTTAAAATTGCGTAGGTGTAATATAAATGTATATTAAACTTCTTTAAAGTTAAGAATTTTCCAAAAAATTTTGTAAAATTCTTTGAATTTTCCCTGATTTCCAGTTTTGTGATAACCCTGTTTCATGAAAAGAAAAGAAATAAAGAACTTTGGTTTATTTTCTTATGCGTTATGCGTTATGTAAGACTCTGTGCTCTCCTAAGAGTCTCTCTATCGTCGCAGCAGCAATAAAAATACAAAAATAAAAGTGTTTGTAAGACTTTTAGATGGATTAAAACGAGGAGATACGCACGATGAATACACAACAAGAACTTTATAGATACATTTCATTATTCTTAGTTTTACGATTCACCTGCTTCCCCGAAGACCTTACAAACGTTGTTATTATAGAATAGGATTCGCGAAAAAACAAGCAGTCGCTGATCGAAACGATGCAATGACCGGCTGTTAAACCGAAAACATGCTCACGAGATTCATTTATCGCATTTCGTCCTTGTCGATTCGTATCAATGACAGATTTAGGGAAAAGCGGTATCAAGCGAGAGCTGCTTTAATTGGCATAATGAAATTCCACTCTACTCCCCCCCCCCCCTCTCTCCCCTCTTTTGCTTCTCTAGAGAATATACGTATATATGCTGCGAACGCGGTGAATTTATTTTGCGCGCTCTAATGAATTCGAAACGCGCAATTATCAACGCGTAAAATTTCGCGCTAAACATTATCGGAGCCCCACGGTAGCTTGGCGTTGTGAAAAAGCTGCACGGAATACGAAAGGATAGCAATAAACGCTTCGACGAATTTTATTCTCCATGCCAAAAGCGTCAATGAAAAAAAAGAAGGATGCTTGCCGTAAATTTACGATCGTCCATCCACAAAGTTTATAGGAATTTGAGAGTTGCAAAATTCAAATGTTAAATAAAATTATTAAAGTGCGATAATTTTTTTCTAAGAAAAGACAACTTTTCAATAGATAATTTAATATTAAATTTTTAGGATGTCATTAAATTTAAGGAAGCAGCCATACAGATGAAATAGTGTATCTCGCATCAAATCTCAATCATACATTTTAATCGGGTTCAACATTCTCGCGCTTTCAAGATTATAATAATTACTTATGTATACAGCAGAGAGTAAATATCGACATATCGTACATTCTATCTTTAATATGACCTAGTTTTTTTTTACCTTATTAACGTAAAGATTTTGTAAATCTTGCTGGATTCTCGAGATCATTGTCTTGAATTATTTAATTTAATACAAAAAAAATAGAACTTGTGTGAGTTACAATAAATAAGTGTAACCAGAGACAACAGTATCTGCCGAAATAACCATGATTAATAATGGAAAGAGAGAAGGACAAGGAAACCTCAGAAATCTGCTGTTTTTCTTTTGCCTCAAAGAAAGTTCTACTCGAGAATGAATACGATCATTAGTCCGTAGGGAAACTGCGAGGAGTACTGATCGAGATCCATTATTCTCTGTATATTTTCGTAGGATCGCAAGGATCGCAGGATGCGATACCTAGACTTTGATGAAGAAGCATGAGGACCCTCGAAAGGTACGCGTTCTCACTGACAAATTGTCTTCGCTTCGTCACTGGACCCTCGAAACCGTTTCGTGTTTCGATACTCAATCTGCCCCGTCTCGCAAGGTGAAAGCGAAGAGGACAAGCAACGATTCGAAAAGGGTGGTAGTTCATTAGTCAACGAGAGATGAGCCTTTGTTAATTTTTGTGCTTGTGACTGGAGCGGCTGCAGGTTGATCGATCAGAATCAGAAAATCAATCACGACTGTCGGCTTAGAAAAAAATTTAAAGAATCTTCTTGAACGCATCTCATTTAAATTACGTTCATTCTCTTAGAGATAATGCAAAACTATTTAAAAAATATTAAATGACTGTGCGTTCTCTTAATTTTATTCGTGACTGCTATTAATATAGCAAACACATTTTTAATGCACTTAAAATATAATATAAAGTATTCTTATTTTACTTGTCTTATTTATATTTTACTAATATATAATGTACATGTTTTGTAATGTTTCAGATCTAATTCAATAACTCAGCAATGATGTCCAACAATTCACGACAGATCTGCCCGCCCCGAAATTACGCCGTTAACTCTGCACTCCTCCGATTTCCATCAAGCTGGCCAAACAAAATCCACCGTATCAGCTTATAAATCAACGGCGGTAATCATCAGTACAGCAGTGCAACGCGTGAAATGAACATGATCGACCCTTTTCTAAACACGCAGACAGATTCGAACTCCGAGCAAAGTAGTAGGTAAGTAAGTCTAATCAAGAAACCTGCCGCTAGTGAAACGTGAAACGCACTTTTAACAATTGTGTACACGCACGCACGCACGCACGCACGCGGTGTACAATCTCATACCCGTGCCCTCTCGCACGCGCACCTGTACCCGTACCTGAATCCCGAGACAGCGTTCCTCTCGATGGGGGCCATACGAGTTTAGTGCCCGTAATCTTCCCGTCTCCTCTAGGGCCGTGCCCAACGGACAAGACAAGCGAGAGAGCGTCTCTCCTGTAATTTTCACACCGTTCGCTCAGTTGGTTTGCAAATGTGCGAATGATAGCTCCGTTCGACTCAACTCAACTCGACTCGACTCGACTTGGCCGAAGATGATTGCAGCGCGCGCGCGCTCGTTCTCTTTCTCTCTTGGGGAAGAAGGGCGAGGATGAAGAAAGGGCGGAAGCATGATTCGTCTCTTGTTCAACGAGAAAACGGACGCGCGATTTCGGCGCCGTGCCGGCGAGAAAGGCGCCTTTTGCATATCGGCCCTCTGGATACATTTAGCCCGTTGGGATCGACACGAGCCAGGCCCGGTGCAATTTCGATACCCTCGTTAGCGAAATTCGACGAACCATCTACCCTTCGGAAATCTCTTGGCTTTGAAACCCGCAATGTACAGTTGTTTCTAAGTATCATTTTCGGAGCTTCATTGCTTTAATGTTTGTGAATTTGTACCCTCGTTGCAATAAGACGTATCGTAAGGGAATTGTTCTTGTCTCCCTCTCTTTCTCTCTCTCTCTCTCTCTCTCTCTCTGTCTCTCTTTCTCAATCAAACTCTCGAATATAGCGTTTAGTATCTTTTTCTTCGTATCGCTATATGTATTAGTCAACAGGGAATTCATTCCTCGAATTTTGTGAGCAGTGTAGCGTGAAACGATAATAAAAACCACGATCTTTGTGGCGATGAAAAAACGTATAGGCTTTAATCAACGACTGGAATTGCGGTTTTTATCTTGCGACAAAGATCGCAATTGGCACGAAACCCGTTCAAACTTATTAATTTTTATACTAAAGCAGCTTCATTTTCGAGACTCGCAGCTACTCATTTAGTTGCCGAAATGAGCGCAATCGTAATAGCCTCGTTAATATATTCATGATGCTGCAAAGTGCTATGCTGTCTACTTTATTATTATGCCTTTTTTTTTCAAAATCATTTAACGCCAATCTTCACAAATAAATTCAGTGAAATTTTAATACTAACTTTAGGGAATGAAAATTTAATGTAAAAAAGCGAACGATTCGATACACGAGGTGGATCTCTCTTATATGTAAAATGTTGCCGATTCCGATGCCCTCCTGGGTGTTTTATTTACGATTACACTGACATCCGAGAACGCAATTTTGATACCTCTCGCGGTAATAATCACGCATCCGCTTTAATGCACAAAATTCGACAATTGCTCCATAATGCGCGGTTACATCTCGGAATTACACACGGCAACAAGCTTGCATATCGCCGACGATGAAAAAATTGAATTATCGCATGCAAATTGACGTATATGCAATTTCGATACTCTCGTTAATAAAAGTGTTCGAAATACGCAAAGTGGAAATTCTCAGGAAAAAATTTCGATGAATGATTGCGATGGGATTGACCTTTTATTTTTTTCATCTCAGAAAATAAGAGCGTTGCAACTTCCATTCGCTTCGAAACAACGAAGATAAATCGCATATCCAAGAAATATTCAACATTCCGCTTTTCGTTTATCCTTTCATTTTCGAGTACATGGTACACGTCAACACTCCTACCAGTTTCTTGAATAGAAACGCTTCACCGCGAGCCATTCGGCAAACTTTACAACGTGGCGACTGTCTGCCAGATGATTTAGTGCGCTGAGCCACTCATGAATTTGCAAGAAACAACGAGGTGTAAAGAGCACCGACGGGTCGACGAATCTTGGCGATATTCAGGCCTGGCCGATATTCAGGCGACTTTAAGTGCGGGTATACGGCCAAGTACGGACATAAACCAAGAAACTACCTCGCATAACCACGACCTCGGCGTAGCTTCGAGATGCTTTCCAGAGTACACCGTGCGATATAATCCGTCTCGGACATTGTCGGTTATATTTTGGACCGACAACGCTCTCGTCTCTGTTATATATGTTGATCGAAATGCAAGATCCTATCTCCTTCGTGAAAAATATGTCCCGCGGCTTACAAGTTTAGTCACTCAAGCGCGAAGATTCATACGGAGAGCTTCAACTTTTCATCTCACATGCTGTATATCTAAAGATAACCGAATTGAAATCAAAGATCACTTAAATACATTTTTAATTAATTTTGTTTCATATACTATGTAATAATATATTCTTATATGCTATATTTTAATTAATTTAATTAATGCATCTTAGTTCTTTAAAATTTCGCTACATTTACTAGTCTCTATTTCTTCTGCAGAGATTATCCTTATGAAAGCAGCGGCGTCTCCAACACAAAAACGTTGATACAATTTTCAGTCGCGTGGCTTACATCAGGACGCACGCCATCGCAGGCTCACTTTATTGTAATAGGAAGGGCTCCAGAGTCCCCGCGCGTTACTTTCTTTTTTCGAAAGAAACGATTAGGGATCCATTGTACGAAACCCTAGTCGCGTGCGATAGTCACGCCACGTTACGTGCGCGTCAAGGTTCATCGAGGCAATCATCTAAATCGTCCTGACGACTGCAACCGCCGTATCCCGCCGCGTATTCGCGCGAAATCCCATCGTTATAGATCGGAGATGACTTCACCCGGCTGCATTCGTTGGTCCCGACGGTCTAAACGTGCTATTACTATGTTAATAGGCTGATGGCGTGTCTATCTGCGCCATTATATCGCGCTGTAATTCTATACACGCAGAAATAGAAAAAGGCCACGAAGAGATGATGATTTTCGTAAAATTTTTAGTGATACGATACAATAGCTACGGAGACAAGAGACACTTCATGAATGGTCGAGAATGGAAGGCGTTATTAGACGATTATCGAAAAGAATAATAATGTGCACAAAATAGTTCGCGTCTGTACCTCAATACTGCTACATACTAAATTTCGATTTATAATTCGACGAGTTTAATAATTTTATTCTCCGTCAAAGCCTATTTGTTAAGTTCTAAGATGGCAATTTAGCGTCTAATCATCACTAAAAAGATGACAATCAACAATGACAATTATCATAATAGCAACAACGAATCATAAATAATAAATTAGGATCTAGATTATATATAAAAAATCTAATTGTAAGATTAAAATATCGCTCCCATTTGAATATTTGGAATGACTTTTGTAAAGTTAATATATTTTTACAATTTCGAATTGATAAAATTCTAAATATCTCTCAAAGAGTTTTAGAATTAATAAAAAAAATTCCAGTGACGTTTTCATAAAGAAAATAAATTTCTATAATGTTTTTTTCAAAAATATAGTATTTATTTAAAAGTCCAGAATATTTTTAAGAATTGAAAAATATTAGAATTAAAATCTTTAAGTTAAAATTAAAAAATTGAAAATTTTTTGCACAATGATAATTGACACATTATCGGAATATTTTTACGTTTTTTTATCGCTAAAATATTTCTTTGAAAATATCAAGGATTCATGAATTCTTTGGGGAAGAATCAGAACTCCATCAATTATAAAAGTTCTAAAAATGTGACTGACTTTACGGAACTTCTAAAATATTCACTCTTTATTGGAAGAATACTCAAATTTGTTTTAAAATGGATCCCATTGTAATATTTTGAGATTATAACGGGAATAAATTAGTTTGTCTCTTATAAAAATAAATTACATTCGTCACAGACACGATTATAAGAAACGCCAATAAAAAATTAAAACTAATAAGAAATTCCTAATGGAAGTTCCTAAATCGAGTTTCTTGCCGAGTTAATTCAAAAGTGTTGTAGTGCTTTGACTTACACATGATTATCGATGATTCATTCGGATCATTAAGACGAGAATCGAGCACCTACGAAAGATAGATTAATCTTCTTATAATTATTCGTCTTCGATTCCTACTGACCCTATTCAATTTTTCATGCATAATAACGACATCCTAGTAAAAAAACGCTTAGAATATATGTACAAATCAAATAAGACCGTTAAACTTTAAAAACTAACATAAACAC
>NW_017257338.1:5133260-5139728 GCF_001594055.1 Mycetomoellerius zeteki
CTCACCTTCCGCTAAATCGCGTCGGAACCCGCTGCACCTCGATGGAACCGCATGGCACGTCGGGCACTCGATCATACTCCAAACGAGGGCCTGAGCGTCGTTTTTGGCGGGCGCGATAATCTGCGCCGTGTAAGTGGTGGGTATCGGCGCTTACCGGTGAAACCAGGCGGCACTCTCGACGGCCTTACAAGAAAATTGAACAACATTTGTAACGCCACTTCGTAGCCGGCGACGTGTACTTCTATAACGAGCCGACGAGGAATAAAGAGATCATTTCTCAACGGATTTCTTGGAAGTTACGCCTTTGCCGAGCATTCCGCTGTGTTTTATTTCTCGCGAATATTAACGATCGTTAATTTAAAGATACCTATAAATATCGAGAATGATAAGAGTTAGAACTTTCTTCGCTTTATTGCGCCGCCTCGAAACTTTAATCCATATTCATAGCAAAAAAAAACATTTCGTATTTGTGTTGGAAACTACTCAAATACTTGTTAAAATATAAAATATTGTATTGAATTTTTAACATATTCGAGTGTTAATTTAACACAATGTGATATGTTATTTATATAGTTTGTGTTAAATTGATATTCAACATTTCTTAGTGTCAAAACAACACAATTCATGAACAAACGACATAAAAATAATATGTTTTAAAACGTAAATTCTAAATATAAATAAATGATTAAAATATATGTTAATTTAATATATCATAAATGTTAATTTTATTGAAAAAAATATGCTTCTACGGTTTTATGAATTGTGTTAGCGTTACCTTTTTTGTTTTTTATTTTTCTAATTAATATTTATGCTACCATTTGAAACATGTGAAATGTATTTAATTTAATACAATTTTTCCAACAAAATTTTCATGATATTTACATTCAAACCATGATGACCTATATATATTCAATATTTAAAATACAGGTAGAATAATATCTTTTATAGAGTCTTGCAATAAAGTAAATTAAAAATTAAATTAAATGAAATAATGTTTTTAGTTTGCGTTTTTAGTTTTTTTTAATCTTTTTGAGCATCACGTATTATAGCCGACTTAAAGTGTGACTGTTCTCCGTGATACACGATTTTCTGGAAATGGTCACTCACCCAAAAGATTCATGGATATTAAAGAAATAATAAAGCTTTAACGAAAGATAATATCTAAATAAATAAAATCTGTCATAAATATAAAAACTGTCAGTTTCTTTTTCGAAGATACTTTTGTTGGTGAACAATAAGGTTAAAAAAACAGGTGTCACGAAACCATCAAAACGTCCATTATCATTAATCGAATATACAGGTATTCAACTGCGTACAAAATCTTTTTAGAAACGCTTCTTAATGTCATTCTAAAAAGAATGATTTATGGAATATAACTATGTATGTATTCTTTTCAGTTAAAATAAAATTGCAAATCTTTTTCGTCTTGTTACAGAAATATTTTAAGGCTTCAGGAAAATAGCTAAAAGTATAATAGAAACATAAATATTTTATTATTGCCACACGTAAAGACTTGTCCCAACTCAAGCCGATCGTGCCGCCTGGCTGTTATTATTTTTATAAACAAGAAAGTTTTTTTATTAAAAAAAAGGGAACTTTTATTTTAAAAATATCAGTATACCAATCGGCACGATCAACTTCAGTGGGGACGAGCTTCAACAAATAATATTAAATAATAATGAAACGTTATTACTTTTAATCGAAATGCATTCATTGCTTACGTAAGCTATTGATAAACTAGAATGATGAGAACCACAATCCACTTGTTCATTTCTAGTACATCATCATCAATTACAGAAAACGGTTGCGGTTATTCAGACCACATTAATCATCAGTAACTAGATCGGATATAACGTTAAGCAGATGAGACGCGCGGATTCAATTTCACAAACATCGGCCGAACCTTCCTACCGATTCATTTCTAAGTTCGTATAGCAGCACGCACCTGGTATCATCGATAATCGATAATATAAGAACTTCAATAAGCGAGTACACGTACTAGGCTTTTGCTATCGGCACTTCGAGGATAACCGGACGATCGATATCGCTGTGCGTCGACGAGAATGAATGTCTGACGGTTTGCAACACATGAAATTACCCTGGTAATGGATTTGTTATAGGCGTTCGAGCTCGCAAGGCGTAAGGACGCCGACTGTAATCTTAGGTATCTGCTGAATTGATGCGGTTGTTGCGAAGAAACCGGATTAGCTCGACATATAATTTTCGACCATCAGTAAACGATAAATTGTGACAAACACCTGGTCTCAAAATTGTGCTTTCTTATCACTTGTTGCCACCTTCGCAAGCCACAATTTCGGAATCACTTAGACAGTCGCGCCGGAAATTTCTTGGAAATCTCTCGCACCGCTTTACAATTCATAAATGGTTTGAAAGTCTTAACATGAATAATAATGATAGGAATTGTATTATCATCGTAGACAAAGATATAGAGCTAGCGACTATAATTGCACAAGACGACAATTACAGTCAATCATGATCAGAACAATGGCACTCTCGATCGTAATTGGAATTTATCTCTTGCCTTAATCATATCTAAAGGTTGATATCTAAAGATTTAATCAGCAATTCAATTGGTAATTCAATAATTCAATCGGCATAACAAAGCATTCAGGCTCTTAATGCGAAAAAATTTGCACAGCGACTAAAGTTTATTTTATTTTGTTGGTACAAAGAGAATTTTGAGAAGGAAATCAACAACAGGATTATAAGATAAAGAACCGGATAGACAGCTGTCGTTTGCATGCTGGAATGTGTCCGCATCGTGAATGGCAGATTGAACATTAACACAATTGGATCTAGGTAATTGTTACTTACCACATTTTATACCGTTCTGCGCGCAGCCGTCACGGTAACCGTGTTACATACTTAATCCTTTAATGTCAGTCCGTCATGTTCATTTGGATTGCTAATTTTCCTTGGATTCAGAAAGAGAATGAGCGCTTCCTCGCGTTTAGCACTGTACTGCAAGCAAACCTAAATAAATAAAATAAAATAACACCATTTCTCTCATTAATTATTATACGAAATACGTGACGCTTAATATTCTACACAAATTTTATATTCTCGTTTAAAACTATATTATTTAGGAAATATTGGATTTCAAATTTGATCGTCGTATGAATATAGTTTTAATAAATAATAAGTTAGGCAGTAAGTAATGTTTTAAGATGCTAGTAACATAATTATCAGATCGACAATTAATTTAATTGTGATATTATTTCAGCTTCAGTTTTTATGATTTTAAGTCCCACAGTAAGCGCACAATTTACATAAAATGTATTTAGAATTTATATATATAAATATTATTAGGCATGAAGCTCCGACATTGATCTTCTCCTTCAGCTTTTAATAAAATTAACTGTTCATATGAAATAAGACAAGTGGAAATCTTAATATAAATTATCCATATTTTGTTCGCATCATCAGCAACGCGTACCGAATTTATTGCAAAGACGTATCGATGGATCATGTACGAAAATAATCTCGTAAATAATAGTCGATGATTAGAAGCCGCGTAGAGCGTAATAATTCAGAAGGTGGTATTTACGTCCCGTTGCTCGTGTTACATCGTTCCTCGCCGCGTTTAGTCATCCGGTTCCTCGTTAGGCAAAAGGCTGATTTCCGAGGAGGCCGCGGCATTGGCATCGTCCCGATAAAAATTAATATTTCGGCGAGATGAAACGCGGTTTCTAGTGCGATGTCAAAGGACTAATGCCAGCTGCCGACTGGCAACGTATGCGATCTCTGTAATTAACGCGCGGCTTAATGGCAACACGGCCGATCCACCTGTAGCCTCGGTCTACACAGGTCAACCCGCGGCGGAATCGACGCCGTATTAAGCGGAATGACTCGCACGAGACAGGCCCCCTACCGGTAGTCCGACAATTAATACCTAATTATTTCGGTGATGAGAACCGTGCGTTCTCATCACACACGTGAAACAGATATTCTTGGCGCCGTATTTGGTTGTAATCATATAGGATTCGAGAGCTAAGAGCATGGGGTTAAAAGAAAGAAGGAGGTGGGTGAGGTAAGAAAAATTATTAAAAGAAATTTCTTGACATATGGTGAGAGAAGATTCTACCAATTAACTTTTACTACGTGATTCTTTCTCTTTAAGATTTATGTATTTTTTATTACTATTTTAAGATTCTTGAGATACAAAAGATTCGTTAATTATGGAACGTACAATTATTCTTATTGTAAATAACGAGGGGATAATCATTTAATGTAATCGTAGGACAAAGTCTCCGAAATCATTATAAAATTTATTCCGATGTACAAGCAGCGCAAATTCCGATGTACAATCCGATAATTACATACTGAAAAAAAAGATTGGCTGGTGTAACAAATTAAATGGTAAAATATAGCATAGCATTTTTAATTGACTGCAGCAGCTAATTTTTGATTGCAGCAACCAATTTTAGGTTGCATTAACCTATCCGCAATGTCAGTATAGGATTTCGATTGGCTGCTGCAACCAATTAAAAATGCTATGCCATATTTTACCATCTAATTTGCTGCACCAGCCAATCTTTTCTTTCAGTGCATATGCAACTACGAGAAATAATTGTGTGATATTAGATAAAATCGGTTATTTTATCAAATGACTATATATAGCGAAGAAAATTATTTGTCATCAGATAAAATCGTATGAAATCAAATGAAATCATATAATCTGTGGGACACTGTTTCAGCTAGTGATTACCCCCTCGGCAAATAACGAGAGAATGCAAAATCGGATCGCAAACGTTTACGGTACACAGAATTTTTGGTGTAACAGACAGAAAGAGAGTGTATTTAATATCCGTTTCTTCAATGTAGTTTAATTTTAATCTCGGTTCAACTAACTCTTAATCTTTTTCTAGTTCTAAGAAAAAGATGAAGAATAAGTTGAACCGAGATTTAAGTTAATATGTGATAAAATCGATTAATATAAAGTATATGATACCCCTTGCGACATTTATCTAATTGGTCGAAGGCAATCATCGGTGACCCACGTGGCAAGAGATCTCGGGTCTTTCGTGAATAAGAACTGGTCGGGTAAGCATAAGACACGCGATACAATGGGCGGGCCCCCCTGGTGGGCCCCGCGAGCGCCGCAAACCTTATCTGTCGAAATCTACTGGTACTGAATAGGACCCAGGGGCCTGTTAGAAATATCGCATTGGCCGATCGCAGATAGGATCGCGATAACAGCCCCTCTTTTCACCGCGAAGGGGCCCCGGACAGGGAGTGGACGACGGGCCTGGATTACAGGCAGCTGGTGAACCTTGGTAGTTTACAATAAACTATGCTTATAGCAAATTCGTCCGAGGAACGAATATTGACATCCTCCACACTGACGTCTTCCTCCAGAAAGAATCGCGAGGATCTTCTTTGTGGCAAAGAAATGCTTTCTTCGTTCTCTGAGTTTCAAGGATAGAATCTTATTGTGTCACATCGACTATTAATTCATGGATTAAAGGGATGAATATGTTTGCCACGCGCGACTGTACATTAAAGAGTTTAAAGAGCAATAATTCCACGCAGATAAAATCGTACTTTTACTCGCGTACAATCTAATGTCAAGGTTAGTTAGTTTCAACTCTATTTCGTCTTATTCTGTTATTCATTCTTCTGATATAAAAAAAGAAAAGAGAATTGATGTCGAGTAGCGTAAGAGTTCACCAATGAGATGCCGTGTGCTGAAATTGTCGCGACGTCGAGCTAGTTATCTGATCATTCGCCAACGTGACCGGTCACGTCATTGAAACACCTACGCTTCCACCGAGATAAGCATCTGAGATAGCAGCCTATAGAGTCGCAAGATATGGCCTGGAGCCGTGAACGCTCTAGACGCCTGCCTTTCGCTATCTCGTGAATATGTTACGTCTGTGCACGACGCATAGGTCACTGGACTTGTCGACGATCGTCCTCGATCGCTGTTCATGTCGATTCGACCGTTCTATTTGAATTAGCAACATATTACTTTTACCACGACAAAAAATAAGCTATTATAGATCCTAATAATACTATTTTTTCGACACTTTATGGCAATCACTTCAAGATTTAACACTGGGCTGCGTTCAGAAACTTCACTTGAGTGTATTATTTTTATCTTTGTTTAACATTCGGTAAAGAATAAAAATAAAATAAAATACTACATGGACGTATCCGAATGAAGTTTCTGAGCGCAGCCTAGTGTTAAATCTTGAAGTGATTGTCATAAAGTGTCGAAAAATTAGTATTATTAGTCCACATCTTAGAAGTACCCACTAAGTACCCAGTAAGTTTGTTACTTACTGAAAAGAAATGAATAAATTACTACAAAAGTGATAAAGAAAGTGATAAAAAACTAAATATTTCAGTATGTGTAATGGATATAATTATTAAAAGGTCAAAAAATTTCAGAATTAGGTATATCTTATACAAGAGATATACACTGAAAAAAAGATTGGCTGCTGC
>NW_017257338.1:5139833-5164107 GCF_001594055.1 Mycetomoellerius zeteki
ATAGGATTTCGATAGGCTAATACAATCAAAAATTGACTGATATAACCAATTAAAAATGCTATGCCATATTTTACCATCTAATTTGCTGCAGCAGCCAATCTTTTTTTTCAGTGTAATATTAATTTAAAAAATAAAAACGATCAATAATGACCGTTGGTATGATCAATCAGTTGGTATCTACTTCTAATATTAAAGAGAAAGATTTTCTTTTATTTGCTTTAGCACTATCGATAATTTTAACATGTGATATTTTGTTACATATAAGCTTAACATTTATAAACTTAGTATTTAAGTAACTATGGAAAAATTCCATAGTTAAACTATGGATAAATATGGAAAATTTCCGCCAGCTGGTTAATTGTAAATTGTAACATACTGCTATTCATTGACAGCTTCGCAATTACTTTATAAAAAATAGAGCTAAAAGACGATACTGTACTCTCGTTGAGGATATCCGATTGGAACATATAATCGCTACGATGATCCTCGAAACATATTGGATTTCATCGAGAGCGCGGGTAACCGTGTACCGATTTCTGGAGTTACTCGGGTGTGTCCGCCCTTTCACGGATAATTTGATCCCGTTGACGATAAAGACGTACAACGCGCGCAAACCAAGATCCGCGATCAGATATCTCGAAGGATAACGAGCGGGAATGTACGAAGACTAATTGCTAACGCGCTTCATCCAGGCGCGCGGTCTGTACTTGGATTGAATTCGTGCACACGATACCTCAAACGCGGAAGAGGTGCAGACAGGGAAGTTGTTTCGTGCTAATCGAGACACAAGGTTGAAACCACTTCTCAGCTCCTTTCTGTCAGCAGATCAACACGTTTTCCGGTAATTCGAGTGAAAGGAGAGATCGGGAAAGGTTATCGCCATAATACGAACGTGTTATGTCATGGATGTCACAAACCGTGATTATATATTTATTAAAAAATATATGTCATAAATTTATTTCGAATATGTAAATTCTTGGAAAATTTGACGTTAAAAAGATCTTTTATGCTTGCCGTTTGCTTTCAAAAATATGTCCTAGGAAATTTGATCGTTCGATCCTTCGAAGAACCTCCGAAAGAGCTCGGGTTAAGTAAGCAACTTAAGGCATGCACTTCCTCGGAAAGGCAATTAAAACTCGAAATCCTTCACGATGCGACACGTAGAACCAGTCGTAAAAAGCTATCCGTTCTGACATGCCGCTGTTGGATGAGCTATTTTACGCGAGGAAATAAAATTGCCGATTTCCAGTAAAGTTTCCCTGAACCAGGAAATTTAAATCTCCTGTAAAATAGACTTTAGTACCGACCATAAAAGTTTAGAGCGGAAATGGAACTGCGTAACGGGTGGACATGTTCAAATTGATCCCAGATGCGTTTTTCGATAAATGATACAGACCTGGATTATACACTGAGAGAAATGAATTTGTTATAGTTCATCAAAAAAATAGATTAGATATAAATTGCTTCTATTAGTAATAATTAGTTGGAATAGCAAACTGGTATCAAGCTCAATAAATTAAAATAATAATTTATTGTCACTTTATGTACAAATCATTTGTTAAAGGTACCAGTGGCTTGTTAAATTAAAACACACACACACACACACACACACACACACACACACACACACACACATACACACACAAAATCCTTTCTCTCGCAAGGGAACGTTTTTAGGTGTAAATAATTGATCTCGATGAAACTTGGTATTTTGTGAAGAGATTTCACTTGTATTATGTGCATGATGTACAAAAACTGTGTTTTAAGCATTTCTTCACAGAATTCCATTATTGTAATGATTTTGTGTGTCATAAAAATAAATCAATTACTCATTATTTTTAATTCGTTTGTTTTGGAGACCACTCAAGGACACTTAGATGATCTTATTTTTTTCAAATAACCAATTTGGAGAAGATTTTTAATTTGGAGAAGATTTTTCTTAGGAAGCATTTCATGCGATATTGATTAATACCTATTAAAAGTTCAGCACCCCCTAGCAGCCAAGAAGGGCAATTTGGGCAAAAAGAAAATATACGTTACCCTACAGTTTAGATCCCTCTACACACCCACCAAGTTTCATCGAGATCAATTATTTACACCTAAAAACGTTCCCTTGTCAGTGTACATATAATAAAATGTGTAGAATAAAAATCGAACTAAAAAGAAAATATATTTTAAAATATATTTTATAAAAACTGATATTTGTAAGAAATCTTTAATATAAAGATTTTTTCATACTTGTGAAAACTAATTTTCGTTAAGACTATCTATAAAATTCGTTAACGTTGACATGATGACGTGAAGAGAGTATTGTAAGAAAAGGGGCAAAATATTTTTCTTCCAAATGCATCCGACGACAAGCTGCACAATGACCGCTACAATGGCGAACTTTTAACACGGTTACAACACGACATCGTACAAGCATAATCCACGGGGTTTCTACCGGTATCTCGCCTCGATCTCGATCCCGCCATCGGATCTACAGCCCACAGATCATCCCAGATAGACCTGTGATCTTCGCCAGCTGCACCGAAAGTCGAACAACTTGTATTTTACGCCAAAGAAAAGGTTCGCAAACCTCTGCAAAATTCACATCTGTAACATTTCAAAGTAACGCTCATCCTTTTTTCATACTTTTTAAACGATGCCGAGGATATGTTTTATCGACTCATATTGTAATATTCCAAAATGGCAAACACAAAATACTTGAAAATCACATATGCGCTTAAGGTGCATTATACGAGATTTAAGCTTAATTTACAGTGTGCTCTTTGTTTCCTCTTTCTTGTTTTTTATCACTTTTTATCTTGTTTCTTCGTTTCCTATTGTCCAAGATAAAAGTTGATCAACTTTGGAAAGATACGTGACAAGAAATACGATTGTTGATAAAACGGTCAGATTGAAGAAAAAAGGCAAGAGGTAAAACACAAGAAGCAAAAAGTAAAGAGCACATTGTAGATCAGGTTTAAGCTCGTTCTCAGCATCCAAGAACCGAACAATGCCTGGCCATTTTAAGGGAGAGTTTCCGAACGTACATTTTATTCCAGTAGCGTAACAAGCGCAAGGGCTTAGCTATGGCCATGTTTCACGTTCTCGAATTCAGCATTCCGATCCACTTACGAGTTCATGTTAGCATCATGAAACAAAACGACACAAGGGTTCCTAGCGGAATTTGGATCCAACCAACCAACCAACCAACGTTGAGAATAATTTATGGGAGAAGAAAGGTGAAACAAGAAGTATGATATGCAAACAAACGTTTCAATTATTCAGATTAAAATTCGGTTTGTTAAAACTTCCTTTGTTATCGCGGCAACATCTGAGAAGAAAAGAGAAGTTCTTCGAGACAGATTCGCAAACAGATTAGAAAGACGGCGCTTCGTGACTCTAACAAATTGAATGGTCCGTTCGTGAGCATCAACCGTACCCATCTCTCGACCGTAGATCCAATATCTTCGAGAAAGTAAGCCCGGCAAGAATATCAAAAATCTCCAATGAAAGAAAGTTGGCGCGAGTAACGCGAAAAGTCAACCGGTGTCGAGATGGAGATACGCCGGTGAGTTTCGGACTCCTTGGATTCTAACGGATCTTCCGTAAGCTGTTTAGTATTCTGCTGCTGATGGCTACCTATCGGTCGCCATCTCAGTAAAATATTGCACTTTCGCTGACGGCTCAATCCGGTCAGAAATTATGGCCGTCTCATGCTCGTCCGAGTAACGCTACGCGTTGTTAGCGTAATTAATGAATGGCGTCGTCGTCACGTTTACGCTGCAAAGTGAATGTTTGTATGCGATACGGCACGTTGAAATATATTACTTATATAAGGAAATAAGGGTATAAATTGTGTACGAGATCGTCGCGTTTCGTCACATCGTCACTCTTCTTTGTGGATGTTTGCTGTATGTAATTGCCTGAGATTTCTCGAATATTGTTTTTTGGGCAGAACCATTGCACCGTTACACAACGATCATGAATATCGTATAATAATACGGTAAAAAGAACCGATATGTCGGACACAAGAAACACCAATTTGGCAATAATTAGCGAGATGGAAAGCGCGCGCTATGCGCGTCATAAAGTCGAACGGGGTGCGAAAGGCGAGGCAGATTTAAAGTGGGTTAAGCACACGAAAACAAGTCGACGCGAGCCCTGTCGTAAAAATTTACGAGGAACAATCTCGGAAGGTGGTTCGTTAAGCGATTACCGTGCGATTTACGAATGCGCCGGGATAAAACTGAACGCGGGACCGTGCTAAGTATCATATTAATTTAATTCAGAGTTAAATCCCGATAATCCGAGCAGCAGATTTCGCTGTAGTGTTGCGGTTTCACCGACTAATGCATGGATTATCGAGTACTCGCGAAAAATTATGAGGCAGTCTTAATAATTGCAGAAACCAGTCGTGTCCCGATTGACCCATTTCGATCTCGACGTCTGCCATTAATTTAGCGAAATTATCAGTTCTCTGACAAAGTTTGCTTTCATTTTTCGACGACGGTTTGTTTTTATGCCTTCTTTGCTGTATGAACGCCATATGCTGAAAATATTTAATATGTATTCCATAAAAAACGAATGGATATTATCACATTAGCGATTGAGGCTGAGGAGATTACCGTGAAAGCTTTTTAATGTATAAAAACTTCAACTGCTTTTAAAAACCCCAATGGGAATAAACGAACATTATTGCGATTAGATAAAGAGCTCGTTATTTTATCTGATGGTGAAACGTAAAATTGAACCGTCCAATCCTAAAATCAGCTGGATAAAAACGTTCCCGAAATAATCATTTAAGTATGATTAGAACGAAAAATATGATAGTGTATTATATCCATTCGAATGGTGATCGTAGGGCTTCCGGCTGCTGGCAGCATCACGGACCTTGGTTCCTACAATCGACACCTTGCGGCGCCGCTTTTAGCGCCTTTAAAAGATCGAATGTATGACATTAGCGAACGGAGAACTGCACTAAAGGAATGAGGGGCCTCACGTCCGGTCACCTTGACCGCGAATAATTTATGCTAATCGGCAGCCAAAAAGTACCGGTGCCCCTATGAATTTGGCACCGATCGGCTGGTCCTGCGCGATGATGATTGTTAGATCTGGTTTCGAGCCCTCGACAATAATGGCAGAATAATCACACGTCAGGTGCCGGATAGAGCGGCGCACGGTCTTGGCGCTCGCGCCTTCGTGAAAAATAACTTTCAAAATTATAATACATGTATATTCGCATAAATTATAAAACTATATGAAATTATCAAACGATTAAATTATCAACCGTAAAAATTCTAAATTAATATTTTTAAATTAATATAAAAAAAAGAGCTCTTAAAATAAAATCACCTATAGTGTCGAATAAAAATTCATGCGCAACACAGAATGTGTGTGTATTACCAAATAGCTGTTATTGAATATGCAATACACCGCATTACTGTAGAAATTACATGGGAATATCGTGCTGTAACACCAGCAGACATCGATAATTGGATCTAAGGTCCGATAGAATATTACGATCCGTGGAAATTGATTCTGATAGAGAGTAGCGTAGGCTAGCGGCGCTGGCTGAGTTTACCCCGAGCAAAGTATGGTAAATGGACCCAAAGTTACTGAGCTTGCTTCGCTGAAAGGGAGCAAAAAACGGAGCACTGTATGAAATTCATAATGGGTGGCGGCCCCTTTTAAGCGGGCCCGTTCGCTATCTTCCCAGCGTAGTACGTAGGTTTGCCGAATATGAAAGCGGAATCTATTACGTAGCTACTCGCGGGCCCCATTAAGCAAATTTGAAATTACGCTTGCAAATTTTGAAATGCAAATCGTCGGCTGGTGGGGGTCGCGTCTACGCTTTTTGCGACTATAAATTTCCGCTTTAATTGGATCGGATTATTGTAATTCTGGTCCGGCTTATTTATGGGGCCCGTTTCAGGCCTTAAACTCGCTCTGACTTCGCCCGCTATTCCCAATTCCGTCTCTCCGCGCCGCACTTAGTACCTCCACCTCTTCCACGGCCGTTCGAAACTAAAGGTTGAATCGGTTATTAAATTACGGCTGGGCTTCGCGTTCGCTTCTGTCGGCAGGTGAGCAAGGAGCGACCTGCTTATGCACGCCAAGGACGGACATTGTTGGGGACCAATTTATGAAAGATGCAGCAAGATTGAGTACCGCGCGACTCTATCGTTCATGCTCAGTTTTCGATGCTGACAAGTTTATTATACGCAAGAACTCGAAATGACTGTTCGATCGCTGTCCAGACGGGATAAACTCGATAGACTTTGAACCGTTTCATATATGCGAAATATTTAATTCATGCCGATGACTGCTTAACTCGTCGCAAAAAAATGTGCCGCTATAAAAGAGGTACATATGCCGCGCGAAAGCGGCATGAATAGCCGGTGAGTATTCTGCATGACTAAACACCGAACAAAATGCGCGGAACCCTTTTACAAGCCATCAATCAATAAGTAACAGAACGTAAGAATCGTCGAGCGTATCTCGGGCCGCGGCTGCTTACGCTTTTTTTTCGACGTCGATTCTGTTATCCGACGCGCCTCGCGGCTTCCCATGCTGACTTGCAGCAACAGATCCGGGGCCCCGACCTTCGCGAAAGGTAAAAAGAAAAAGAGAAAAAGCGCACGCGAGGCGAGAAAATTTTAATGGCGCCTCCGCCAACCGTTTAGACACAATAAACGTCAACAGACCCGGTTGCGCCCTCCTTACACCTTTTTTTCCAGCGAGTCATTTTGATTTCGGTTGCACGCGGCCGACATCTGCACGGAGACACAAAGATCTCGCGCGATCCCCTTTTAGCAGGTAGATATTAAAATGCGCCGAGACTATTAGCGCACGGTGATATTTCAGTTTTGGTTGAATCGCGCTAATGGTGGCTGCCGAAAAGGGTTACTTCGACGAGATATTAAAATTCATGAAAATTATGCGCGACCAGAAATTGCTACGTCGGCATGCCATGTGTCGATTTTTATGTTGCGCTCTATAAAAATTAAAATTCATGATGCTATTCGTTAGAAAAACGCTACGCAATATTCTCTACTGCTATGCAGGTATCCTACACGTTTAGATTCAAAATAGACTAACACTTTGCTGCGTGAGAATATTTTTGATAAAGTGCATATATGAGAAAAAAGAGTTATGTTGAAGATAAGAAGAGTACTATAATTTCATCATATAAAGAAAACAAAGGTATTTTAATTTCTTAACAAACAAGCAATTAGAAAAAAAATTTTTAGCGCTTATGATTTATCATGCATAATATGATTGATTGCAATTACCATTATTTAATTACAATTTAGTCATTTTTTGAGATATTTATATATTTATAGTTGTTTTAATCATGCAAATATAATCAATTGTGCTATTAATAATATTCACACACACTGCTTGAAAATCTTTAGTTTTTTCTTTTATTATTACCATATAAATAGTAAGTGAATTAGAAACAAATTCAATATATGTAAATTCACTATAATTGCGATTACATTTACTAAATAGAAACGTTTATTTTATTTATCATTTATGTATTGATATCTTAATTAATATTTAAAATTATTATAATTTATAGTACAATTTTTTCATATTTGAAAGCATATATGATCATTATTATTAATATTATAGCAGTAATAATCATAAAAATGGAGCTCTTAATCATAATTATTTTACCGTGCAATTACAGTCATAAATATACTTGTTTCTAGTAGATGCGTTCACGATTTAAAAAAATAAAAAATAAATTATACATTAAAGAGTGCTCGAGGTCATTTGACTCAGTTGACTTATTTTGACTAGTGCTATGTTAAAAACGAAAAGTAGACAAGAGTACCAAACGTTACATAAGAATGCGTTGTCTGCCAAATGCATTTCTTCGCGTCTACTGCATCGTACTTATTCTGGCATTTTACACGGGTCGGTGCATCGATTAACCTGCATTACGAGGAGCTCATTGCTAGTCATGCACGCTGCATCGAGAAGTCACGAGTACAATGTATAACACGCCGGTCCGAGAAAGAGCGAAATTTTAACATATCTACCGGGTGTCTCGCATAATCATAATTCTCATAATTATACTTCATACATTTTAGTTTGTAATACGCATTGATTTCGGTGACCTTCTTTATATTCCCAAATTTCAAAAAAATATGACATAATTGTTTAGCATCATTTTCAAGAATCTGATTATTAGTGATACTACTACGTTCTTAATTTGCCAATTTCAGAAATCAATCATCCTAAGGATCCTAAATTCATCAAAGGGATCAAGAAATTATATAGTCCGGAAATCCCTGTAGGATTCAAAAGTATCGCGACTTAACGGGTAAACAATACAAACGCTGCTTGAGTTTCGGCTCGTTGCATGATGCGATCTTAGATTCGCATGTCTACCTGTTATGACTCAGCTGATCTTAGGTATCTCAAGCCAAGTACACGGAATTACATCTCGATGCAGCTCGTAGGTAATCGTGGGATATTCGGGTCAATAGCCTCGCCGTGATCTAATCAGGGTGCGAAGTGTGTCGGGCGCGCTAACACGCGGACGAAGGATCACAGATTTATCGACCGCATCGATCATCGTTGGACAGTATCGCATATCGCGCATTACGAGACGAATAAAACCATGTTAGATGTGCAAATCAAGTTCCTCGTGTATGTTCTGTTTTTTATTTAGATTCTTGTGCAGATCAGTAAGATGATAAAATGTATTTCATGCATCTTCACTTAAGAATTGTATCCAACTTGATTGAATTATCAGATTAACTACATAGGTTTCATCGTGTCGTCATTAACGTGCCGCTATTAACGCATGCAGAACGTTTCATATTTCTTTGCGTCTTCAGAAAGTAATTCATATGTCCAGTTATCATTTTTAAAAATATCTCCTTTACGAAGGGTTAAGAGAACGACTCGATCGACTCGCATACGATTTCGAAAATAGAATTCGTCCCGATTGGTCGCGATCCTGCTCGCTCTCTTCTTTTTGTTTTGTGAGGTAAAACAGTTCCTCTGGGATCGGTGAATCCGACAAAGGACCGGCCCGAAAATGTTGAAACCTTAATTTATATGCGATTTCGCAGTCGTCTACATTCTCACAAAATTCTAAGGACCATAGTCCCGCATACAAGGAATTGATTTCGATGCAGTTATTTCGCGACTGTGCTCTAGGAGGCCGGACCGCCTTTTTTTCAAAATGTTGTCGTTGTACATCGTTTCCGATGCTAATAGAATACGATTTCTGGATTATTTTGCTACGTCGTGATGAGAGGAGAAAGAAGGGATACGATAAAGGGACGCCAACAGTAGCCACCTGAGTCGAGGACAAAATACCAGGAAGGCAGCCTCCATGTCCCCGCAATTTACATTCGGTCGGATCTTCTACTTAGGCCTAATCTAATACCGCGAGTCGGCAAAATATTTATGGCATAGTATTTATATAGTAGAGTACTAGTCTATATAACAAGCTGACAGTACCATGTCGTACGATGTATCGTTAGTTGGAGAACCACCAACGACCCTGACTCTGCTAGTCGCGATTCTAAATCACACGACGAGTCTATAATTTTCTCCTTACAATCTGGTATTCGTAGCAGGCTTTTAGAGGCGCTGAAAGTATCGTAATATCGAGCGCCACATGTAGAGTCTGTAGAGATAAAGTGAAATTACTTTCTATTTCTCGACCGTTATTGGTAAAATACTTATAATACATCTGAATAGAATCTGGAGAAAAATATCATAGGAATTCCAGTGATAATATCATCTCCTAACATTATTTCTTACGACAATATCATCGTGACTCGAACATTATACTCACGACAAATCACTTTGTCGGCGCATAGTTATTAGTTATAAGCAGTTTTACTTCTCTCTTTTCGGTCCCTTGATGATTGTATTTTTCATATGTCGCGCGTAAGTCGGGTTAAATGAATCGTTAAATCCTTTCAATATTATGACTTGCCAGAATAAAGTTGGATTTGCATAAGAGTTCGTTAGGTGCCACAAATGGTGATCCGTCTAATGTCGGAATATTGTTATTCAAATAACCGTTATAGGTGCAACGACCTATGCTTGATAATCCACAATGATATATCGTATATTAATGACGAACTGAATACTATATGCAGATCGGATTATAGATAGATGGGGTGTTAAATATCTATCTCACTATACGAAATTAATGAGGGCCGTATCATGCTTGATCGATCAGACACATTGATCTATCGCGTACGAAACGCATTGATCGAATGACACTGATAAACCACTTGAATTTATGAGGAATAGAATCGAGTTCCGAATGTTTTACTTTCATCATGTAAGAGGATCGGTCAAAATTAAGTTCCACTAAACTTAACTCATATCTGATGTCATTGTAAATACATTTCATTCTGTTATTCATTATGACACATTGTATTATGATGTGTGTATTACTATTATATTTTCCAATACAATTTTATAACGTTTTCACTGATTAGCGAATTATTTTTAAAGGACAGAATTAAATATTTAAAAAATAGAAAATTGCGGAAAAGCAACCTCTATCATCTCTATCGCCTCGATCACGCTCTAAAAATTCACAAGTAGGTACAAAGCCGAATCCAGACGAAATAAACAAGTGCGAACAAACACAAACAACTTGACTTAATAACAGCATCGATCCCATTCATTGAGGTAAATTATTCATTTATGACTTGTACATATTCATTTGTTTAATCTGGACGCAGCATAATCTCAAATGGTTGCGTTCAGCAGAAAAATCAGCTTTGCAACTGTTGTAAAATTCTTTAATATGGTTGGTCTTGTGTCCTTAGTTCTTTACTGGGGATCTAAATGTATAAACCAATCATATTAAAGAATTTTACAACAGATGCTGCTTTCTCTGTTGAATGTAGTCAATTTGACTACATTCAATGACAATCACAAACAAGTACGAAACAACTAAAATTAAAAAAAGGAATTTTATAAAGAAATTATTTTTCATAAAATTCTTCGCAGTTTGTTCCGCCTTGACGGTTAGATACGAATAAAGCTTATAACGCGTGCATCCGTATAAATACATAGAAATGAACCAATATGAGATTCATGAGTACACATTTGTACAGTTGCCCCGTAAAACCACATTGCATTTACGAGAGCCGAACCGAATTTGAGTATGTAAATCGCAACGACATTTTTACAATGCGCTGGCTATGGGCTCAGGCTTCGAGAATCGGAAGGGTGACACCATAAAAATTCTCATGTCACGGCACACGTGTCGCAAGAGGGGTGCTTCCTCTCCCCGCGACGGGAGAGTTCTCCTCTTGTACTTTTCTATCGCATGTTATTATATATTATTTTTATATTTTTTCAATACTTCAATAAAATATTCACATGAGAAATATCTATAAGACAACCACGAGTTGATTTCTGGTAATATAATTTATAATATACTTGTCACTTACAAACAGCAGAGCTAAGACTAACTTTTCAAAAAGTTAGAATGCTCATTGAAAGAAATACTGTTAACAAAAAAAAACATTTATATTATAATTTTGTGCTAATTATGTACTTTTAATGTACAAATTATATAACTTTTCCAACTAAAGTTAAATTAAATCGATTTCTTAATAAACGTTAGAATAATGAAATCAGGATTAGAGCATATAAAGATCACTAAATCCTTCGTACATTGAGACCTAATTGTGTTCATGTTAGCGTGCTGCTTTAATGGACGTGGTGCCTGTTTCTGCAGCGTACATATTTTACGAATCACTTTTTACGAGCAGTCACGCCCACTTAACTACGCACGTACCTGTTGGCACGATAGTTTTCCCGCGGTTTTTTTTTAATACGATGATAATCTTTGCCAAATTAGTATCAAACATATTTCTAAACTCGGTAACAATTTCTGTTATTATAGAATGCGGAATACAAATAAACTCGTAAATGTTTTGTCTATTTTTCATTATCTATAAGTCTTCACTGATTATTTTAGAGCTTTACCTAACAATTTATGACTATATTTAATTTTTACAAATCTAATCTATTGCAATAATGCATTAGTTTGTTATACACACTAATTTAAAAAACTTTTGTAAGGTCTTATGATCGGTTTTATCGTAAAATGGCAATTCATGGACAGGTGTGTCTGACGGTTAGCTGCATTACAGGTGCACTTTCGAATTTAACTAATCACGCTACCTTGAAACACGATCTAAAAATTCCTTCACATAGTAATAATCGTTACGTAACCTTTTGTTAAACGTCTCCTCTTTCCTGATTCCCAAATGGATGGAAACTTATAACGAATACCTATTGAAATTTCCTATAAAAGAGCCTAATTATTGGAATTATCGATAGTGGTCTTCCTTGTAGAATGATTCCAGATTTTCACGGAACAACCGTGAGTTTAACGATAATTTTAGGTTCGTAGGGACAAAGCGCCCACACGAAGGGATTCTTATTAGTGCCGCTAATGAGCCACCAATCCGCACTCATTTTCATAATACCATGTAAAAGTTTATATTATAAATAGGTGTTCCGGGAATTCTCGAAAATCATGTGTGGCACGCACTACGTTTATCCCGAGTCTCGGTCATCGACGATCGTTTCCACCTCCGCTCCGATAAAACCATAAGCTTTCGTTTATCTGATCCAGTTTGTTGCTTCGCGACGCGATACCGCCACGAAAACGATATTCTTGAAGTACAAATCGCGCAATTTACCGACACTAAAATTGCAGGAAAAAAATACTCGGTATTATATAAGTTTGATCCTGTAAAATCAATATATTACGTATTTTATAAATGACCATTTCTGTTATAATCAAAACAGATAGAATTGTTATAATTTCAACAAGAGTTTAATTTATATTTATTTAATTTATTTATATTTAATTTTCTGTCAAATATATCTTTTTAATTTCTTTGTTAACTGAGGTAGCGATTGTATCCTAATTCAATTTAAGATATAATATAATAAGACTTGTAGTTGTTTATTAGAACATTGAAAACCAGCCACAGCTCTTCGATCTTAACAACACAATAAATCTCGAATATAATACAAATGTCATTCCAACTGCTATAAAACACGTTTGGACATTGATTTATATGACTGTAATTATTATACTTAAAGTAAAAGTATCAATTAACCTGCTGCGCCTACACATCCCTAGTATTATTGTCGGCTTATGATTCTGCCTCATTTAAAGATTTTGGATAACGTTATAGCTGGGAGTTCTCAAAAATACCGTAAAACATTATATACTGTTTGGGACATTCTGAGTGACTGTCGAATGGGAGGTGCACAAACTATGTAATTGTATGAAATTACAGGTCAGAGGGACCTCCTTCGTGGAGTCACGACGTTTTCTCTGTCAGTTAAGATACCTTTCCCTTCCGTGCACCGTAATTATCGCAAGGTGCAAACTCGGAAAATCTTCCATTTTTCGAAATATCAGGTTGCGTAACCGTAAAGAAACAGCTCTATGAGATAGCTTTTTCCTTTTTGTAGCCATTTCATGTAATTTACACTGATAAAAGTATAATTTAATTACATCTCGCAACTATAAACGATTTAGACGCCTTTACATAATAAAAGTTATTAAGATCGAAAATATGTAATGTCATAATGAATATAACACGAAAATAAAGTTATATAAGTTGCTGTATCTTAAAATATTTTTTGTCACGGAAATCATTAAAATGACGAGAGATTATAAAAACATGTTGATTTCAAACGATGAATATCTTTAAGGTTCGAAGCGTTGTCCGGCATATTGATACGGTCTTCTCTTTTCTGAAGACGAGAGACGTACCTGTGCATCCGCTGATCATCAATGATATTTTGGCGCCTTGATGACTGCATCGCCAACGGACGTAACCGATTGCAACGGAAAAATCAATCAAAGAAAAACAAAAGAATCGTATAACGTAAGATTTGTTTAGTTCTTTTAATGATATTCCAATCTTATATGCATGATGCTCTATATGTTTGTTATTTTATCATAAATGACAATAAGAATAACGCAAGTTTTTATTAGACACATAACTTTGTTTAATCTCTTAAAGAATAAGTGTAACTTATTATATACATATAAGAAAAATTGATCTAATTTCGTAGAAAATTTGGACGTCGTTCAAAATTGCTTCATTAGTTTCTAATTTATCGAAAAGGTTATTTCTGTGAGAGACCTCCGGGGAATAAGTTCCGAAAAATGGCACGAGAACGTCGCGCGATGACTATAATTTCAAATTAGTCCCCGAACCGGCAATTACTTGTTAATACGACATGATTATATTTTGAATAGGCCAAATCAGACTCCCTGACGAACTACGAAGCTTGTAGGAAAAGAGGTTACTATCGTCGGAGAATTTCGAATAGACAGCTGCCATTTACGATGGCGTCTCTAGGACGACTTTCGGAACATCCGCAACGACCGTCGGAGGAGCCCTCGAAACCGTTCTAGGGACTTCTTTTCCCACCCTGTAATTTCCGCGTTCCGTGTAAGGGGATATTTTCGGAAATTGCATATTTTGGATAACCATCCTGCAGGCGTCGCCTGGTATAGGAATTACTCCCGATGGCTTTTTAAACCGTTAAATTAACGGAACCTCGGCGCCTCTTTTACTATCCAAGACCCTCGTTTTCACTAAAGGACAGAAAGTTTCTGACATGGACGAAATATGTGCACAATGCGATAATATGGGGGTGCAGAAGTCCAATTAGAAAGCTGTCTAGGATATAGATTTTGATTATTTCAAAGGTTTTTGATGAGCTCTTTAATCTTTTATTTCCACTATCTTTCAACAATTTGATATCGTATTTGTATTCTCAAGTTAATTAAACAATTTTATATAAAATCAATGGCAATCTCATACATGAAAACGTTTTCACACAGAAAAATATTCTATTGTTAATAAAAGTGATTAATAAATTTACTTTCTTCCTTTTAAGTGACAGTTATCTTTAACAAAGAATATTTTCTTGATAATAATCTTAAAATATACTAAGTGTAAATTTTATTATTTTTTTATTTAGTAAAGTTTATATTTTAAAAACTCATTATATAATAAGAATTCTTTGAAAAATATCACATAAAATTGATCGAAAAAAGTGTACTTTATATAATAAGCAAATCAAATTTGTTTTAATTTAATAATCTTAATTGAAGTATTAAACTTACTACGATTCGAAATATATTTTGAATAAATTTAATGCTTGTGACGAATTTATGATACATTTACGAATATATGAATTTTTGAATACTTGAAACAAGTAATTATTATATGTGTCCAGTAAGTATTTTTCTATATGTTAATTCATTCAATTTTTAATTGATACTGTCGTATTTCCTGTGTACTGATAAACAGATCCGGTTTAGAATAAGAGAGCCTCTAAAAACACTGTCGAGAAGACTTTTATGAATAAGATAAGCCGTAAAATTTTATACGAGATTCAACTCCCCGAGATTGGCCTCCCAACTTTTGAAAAAATTAACTTTCTGTAATCAGTCAATTGCTCAGCATACACATGTATGCACATTTCGAATTTTCGTTTTACTTTTGGTGAAAAAGTTACTTAAAAGACAATTTTGGGAGGGCTAATTTTACTATAGTTAATTCTAATATTCGTAGTTGGGGGACTAGTGAAATTAGCCCCCCCAAAATTGTTTTTTAAATAAAACTTTTTTACCAGAAGTGTGCAAACGAAAATTTAAAATGTGCATACACGTGCAAACGATGAGTAATCGAATGAGCTAGAAAGTTAATTTTTTTCAAAACTTGAAGGCTAACACACGAGTCGAGATTCGGCCATGTGATAAATGTATTTCGTGTAGGAAATGACCTGAACTGCTTTCGTGCCTCCTCCGCCCATCCTACGTCTCACGAATTGAACTGCAGGTCGAAATACAAACGAAACGCCGCAAAGAAACGTTCTTTGTGATGATCTTGACCATTTATGTCTGCGCATAAAAGAGTTTCGTTAATTCAACATCCGATTTTTACACTGTATTTGCCGAACTTTGCCATAAATATCCAGAATTTAAATCATACGTATACAAATTAGATTTATGCAAAAGTTTCACATTCAATGCAAAATTATCGAAAAGACACAGTTGAAGCTTCTTAATAAATTCGTACATGCCTAGATATACGAGACATATAGACACGTTTCACCATTAATATTCTTTCGACAATCTACCTTTTTGACATTCACGACGTTTCTTTCCTGTGCCATCGCTCAACGAAAACCTATGCATTAAAACAACATGTCCGAAACAATTGAATCTGTCCGGAGTCTCATGTTTCCATTGTTTGATGTCCGATGATCTCGACAGAATCTCTAGAATTTATCGCCGCCAACTACTTGATAGGTGCCTATTGGAGTCCTATCCAAAAATATTATATTACAACCTTTGACGTGTTCGCAATCGCCGGATCTTCGTGACGGAATACAAAATATCTAATTCGAATTTGATACTCAACAATCTATCTTTATAAGAGTCCCTTATTATTTAAATTAAATATTAGTGAAATTTTATATTTAATAACTATTTTTAAATTCATTTTAAAATAAAATTATTATCAGAAATTGATTGCCTTAAAACGAATTCAGAATTTTCACGATAGAATATTTCGTCAAAATTTGTCATCGAATTGGAACGCTTCAACGAACCGATTTAATGAAATAAAACACACGTTGTGCGAAACGTCCCTTCATGAGATTTACGAAGCGTATGCAATTTACTGTCGCAGACGCGATGGATTACATGCCTTTACGAGTCGCGCTGGCGCCTCCCCGAGTTCCGGATCCTGACAACACCAATTTCGATTGGAGTCACGAGGGCGAGGCTTTCCTGTTTCCGTGATTCACGATCGTGATGTGTGACGGTTGTTTCCTGGCGCCTGCGGGATATACCCCGCAGGCCAGGACGTCCAGAAGTCATAGGAGATATCGTCGCGACACGTGTTGTCGTTATGATCGTACAACTACATTCGTATTCAGACGGACTCATATCGTTCGTTCATTAATAAATTGTTTATCGCATGCTCAACCGACGCGACGTCGACGAAACAACTGATGTTTTAGGAAGTCATGTCTTAACGGCATTCTTATGGCTACCACATATACCTGATGCGATTCGTAATTGATTTTAATGAAGCAAACCATTGTATCTTATACATTATTATGATTGTCAGATACTATAAGGGAAATAAATTTTTCGTGATGAAAGAAATTGCTACGACTTAAAAAGATGACAGTAAAGAGGATGACTTTATGAAAACAAATTTTTGCTAAAATATTTGAAAGTTTAGTAATTAATGAAATAGAAAGGACTCACTCAAAAAAAAGTCATAAAATATAAAATTTTTTATATTTCTAGATTTTCTTATTTATTTCTTTTTTATACTTGCCGTTTCTACAAAGTTAGCTAAATATAGACTTCAAAATAACTTTGTTTGGATCATTAAAATAAATATATAGGATACTCAAACTAGTTGTTATAGAATGTTAAAACTTTTACAACCTTGCCATGAATGCTTAAGCGTTCTACATAATTATTTTGATAATCCAACAAAGTTACTCTTAGATCTGTATCTAGCAAAATTTTTAGATACTTCGACAAAACCGGTTTTTCCGTATTTTTTTTAACTTTTAACGTATTTTTCTTTTTAACTTTTAACGACAATTACATCACAGGATAAAGTAAGTTTTTATGCTGTGTATACATATATACACACTGCGTATTCGCAGCATCACAGTCTTTGAAATAAGGCGCGGCCGCGTTTACTGGCGATTTATCCGCGGTAAAGGGTGAGAGGCGGAAGGTGCAGCGGAGAAAGGCGTAAAAAGGGCCTGTCGGGAAGGCAGAAGGGGGGGGGAGCAGACGGAAAGGAGCGCCCGCGGGTGCGGGTGTCATTGTTGATATACAACGCGGTAAATGTGCGATAAGTAGACCCCATAAATTCAGTCAATCAGACGAGCCGCCTCGCGCTGCGCCGCGGCGGCCCTTTCCCTTCACGCACGTGGCAGCGTACCTGTGTGCAAGCAACGATGCACGGGCAGCACAGGTCGGTCAGCATTACGTTCATGAAGCACTGCGTGCACGCACACACGCGCTCCCACGCGAAAACCTGAATCCGACGTTAGGATTGTTTATCCGCGAACATCGAACGCATTCCGACCGTTTCAGAATTTTGCCTTGCAGAAAAATCTCTCGGTAAATGTACAAAAACGTTATGCGATCGTGTATGAAAAGCGCGCGGGTGGTCGGTAAAATTTATGATATTATGGAAACCGAGAAAGAAATTCGAGCGCCCGCCCGCTGGATTTCTGCCTGCTTCGAATTGGAGCAAGAATGAATAAACGCCAGACAAAACTTCGGTACGTCGAGTATTTGAATATTTAACGTATTGAAAGCGAATTTACAACAGAAACATGTACGATATCAAATACTATATATATGTTCGAAACTCGATGTACAACGCTAACTACAGAAAGTAGTTTTGTAGAAAGTATAACACTGTATGTTATAATTTATATGATAAATGTATTCTTCACAAGATTTGGTACTCGAAATAAGTGCTACATTCGTGCTCGTGAGTGCGCTCGAGCAATTACTCAACAACGTTAATCCTGTCAGCACATTAGTAATTCTTAACTCACGTGACCTTACCGCGGTATCTTCCCTCATTAATTGCAATTAAGTAAATCCCAGCGTACCTTACCACGTTGAGCCATTATATCGGATTCCTTGCAGCGATGCACTTTCCCTTTGCATTTTTAGCTAGTGTGCAAGTATTGTATACACACATTGATAGATAAAATATATATAATATTATTATTATATTCAAGAGTCTTAATTGCAAATGAGTAAAATATCAATTCATCGACAAGCGAGGACAAAACATTGCAAAGCAATAATATAAATTTTTGTATCAATGATAACACAAATTAAAGTGCATTCTGCAATTAAAGTGCAAATGAGTACATTTAACATGTGCAGATATAAATTGGAATTTTTTAAAGATTACAATAAACTTTTCATACATATATATTATTTTTCTAAACTTTTATGAGCGAATTTTACGATACTCGGTATGTTATACAATTTTTATCCATTAAGATCATAAATCATCGAAACGAAGACATGTCGAGAAATTTGTATTTCCCATTCCGGAACACCTTCGTTTGTACATCGCCAGATGTGTTAAAGTTCGTGCTTTTTTAAAGTTTGCGTTTGTTCTTTCTGTGATGCATCGTGCCGGATTATCTTATATCACAGTTAGTCTAAGCTGTATCGAAACATCTACCCGTGATAATGTCCGGATGAGGTTTCTTTGTGGTCTTGAAAAAATATTTACGACCAATTCTCGTGACCACAAGGAGGAGCCCGAAGAACGCATTTACTTCGCACGCGCAGGTCCCGAAAATTTTATTTCAATAATGGTCGCAAATAAAAATCAATATATCGAGGTGGATCCGGCGGATCGACTTCATAAACGAAATAAACAGGACGGTTGCGGATCACGAAGTTTCGTACATACTAATTACACGCTCGAGGGCTCGAAAAAATACTCGTTTGCGCCTACGTGCTCCGTCAATGCCAGTAAAAAAGGGGTACTTAATTTGCGAGTTAAAACGCACTCGATCAGGATTTAAACATTCGATGCTTTGTGAAGCAAAGCCTCGGAGCGGTCCGAAAATAAATGCTACACACGCTCGTTATATGGTTTAAGTACGGTGATAATAAAATGCATGTAATTGTGCAAAATAAGTTTGACTATACAATGAGCTTTCATAATAACTCAATATTTCTACAATAATATCTTCAACCCTTCTTTGTATATTCATATGTTCTTCATGTGTGTATTCTTCTCCAGGATTTTTCTCTGGTTATATATATTTTCATAATTTTAATATATACGATTGTGTTATTCATTATTGTGTGTCCTGCATATTTCTTTTCTTCAAAATCTAGAAATATCAAGTAATTAGTTATAATATTTAATATTCAATTTTTTTAATACACGACCTTTCAAATACTTTCTAAAGATATTACATAAATGTTAGAATTACTTAATGATTTTTGTATATCTATTTATTAAAATAATCAAAATTAATCCAGGGGGGGGGGGGACACGAATGATTCATCGTGTATAATAAAAGAGCAGAAAATCATCGTGTTGTGTGTATTAAGGATTAATATTATATTAAAAGTTTTACAAAAATCAACTATATTATGAAGAGATAAAAAGAAATAAAAAGAAATATTGAGACAATAATATATGATCCAACGTTTCAGATGGTATCTACTTAAAACTAGTAGGTTGATTTTGTATAACGCTTTCGGATTTACCGTTCCATCAAGAGTCGCGATTTTTATACGGCTATCGGTCCTTCGCATGTAGTATCGCGTGTCCTGATGGTCTTTCGCCGCGCACGTCGAAGTTGCGTGCAACGTGCGGTAATCTACGGGCCATTAGCCACAATCCTATATACATACGAGCAGCACACGCGATACGCATTCTCGGTATCGAATGTCCATGGGAGAGAACCGGAGCGACCGGGACATACGAGATACTTCCTCGTACAACGACGAACCGCTTCTTTTCATCGCTGCCTCCTTCGTGCCTCTCACCGTCATCGCGTCATGCGGCGTGGGTCCTCCTCTCTTTTTCATGGGACCATCACGGGGGGTAAAAGAGACGCGTTCGCGCTGCATATAACAGCTGTGACACTCACGTCAATGTGGTCCACGTGCAAGTGGAACGAAAAAAAAGAAGATCGCAAAGAGGATGTCCCTTTAAGACGAGAAAACAACGCCTTGATTAAGTTGTTGCGCATTTCTGCATTGCGAGTAAATTCTTTATTTTTTGTAGGATTTATTCGATTTTACTGACAATACAAAATCATATTATCATGTAATATTTTAGTATTAATATTAAAATTTTAATATTAATGTAATTTTAATTATTTTAATATGCTCTCTAAATCTGAATCAGTGGATAATCACTGATATCAGTGCCAAGTATGCCACTGGGTAATTAGTGACTATCCACTGATTCAGATTTAGAGAGTAACTTTGAATATTCACGTGATATTTAATTTTCATATTTTAATATTATCATCGTCATCGCCGCGTTCCGCATATTAGCAACAAAATTTCACTTTACATTATAGAAATATTTATTCATTTTATCTTCCTTCACTTTTCTATATTTTTCAAATATAAAATAGCCAGAGGAGGGCATCTCTTCAAAATTTCAAGACTTCTCTTTTGTTCAGCTTGTTAGCAACGGTCTAGTATAGTCGTCCCTGCTTATATCAGCGCTGATATTTCGCGCCTTACCCGGCAGCGAGATTCCGATACCACCCTCGGTTGTCCCTCTTGGCGGAAATACATAAATTAACGCACTTACGTGGCGCCTGCGGGTCCCGTTGTTGCCCCGCTACACCTGCGTTTCAGGGCGCTGAGCGCTGACAATTACCCGGCAATCGATGTATCGCCTCGGGGTGGAAGCTCAGCGCCAAAAACAGCCACGAAAACGAGAGACGGCGAGAGTCGATGGGGAGAAGGGGAGCACCGACGTATATATGGCAAATTGCAGGTAATTGCCGGCCATTTGTTTGCAAGAGCATACAGTGTTCTCCGGGCTGCTCCGACCTCCGCCAATCCTCATCGCGACCATCCACAGGAAGCGGCAAGAAGGGGCATTCGCTCTCTCCCTTCGCTCTCTCCCTCAAAATTGCGTGCTTCCTCGCTTATGGTTGTTCAGATAGCAGCGAGGAAATCACATTAGGTACTCGTATCGCGACAATATAATAATCTTTCAATAAATAGTACTTATGATTCAAAATAAAAAGAATTTTTTTCCATTAATATTTGAAAACTTACTCTCTAAAAGTGAATCAGTGTATTATCACTGACTTCAGTGCTACACTTATAACTGTAATATCAGCGAATTTACTGTTTTCAATAATAATACACTGATTCATTTTGAGAAGTTATGGTTTCTACAGATTGAATCTGCAGAAAATCATAACCTCGAAAATGAATCAGTGTATTATTACTGAAAAACAGTAAATATTCGCTGATGACTTCAGTGCTATACTTATAACTGATGTAATTAGTAATAATACACTAATTCACTTTTAGCGAATAGATAATCAAATATTTAGATTGAACAATTTTATATGTTTGTAGTTACTTTAGCTGAAAAGTCCATTTCACTTCCTCGAAAATTGTTTCTGCGCCCATGCTGCTCATCCCCTACCATTCCCTTCGAGTTCCCTATCATCCCCTCGTCTAGTCTGCTCTCCATACGCCCACGAAATTATACAGCACGTCATTCTCCCGCGTACTCTAAAACTTCGAAGGCGAAAGTCGTGAATATATCCGCCGCACTCTCAGCGGCTTCGGGAATTTTTTACAGCGGGAGAGTCGGCTCTTGTTATACGTGCACGAGCGATCGGGGAATTACTCGCGATTAGCCCCGCGGATACTGTACCGAAGATACCGAGGTAACATCAAGATTTTTAAGGGACGGTTACGAGACGGAGAAAGTAGCATGAGGAAAAATTTGCGTTCAACCGTAAATTGCGTTCGAGAACTCGCATCATGATTAAAATAATTGCACGAATAATGTATAATACGAGTACAAATACAGCCCTTGGATGATATACGATAAAAATCATTGTAATTTTTTTACGAAAAGCCTTGCAAGTTAAATTGTATAGGTTTCGTACCTGCGGTAGTGAACATTTAAATCTTTCACATAATTATTAGTTGTCAGAATAAGATGCAAAAATGTGTACGGTAATCCAGTTGTTTTTATAACCCAAAAGTGTGAACCCTCTTGGAATTTCTCCATCTTTGTGGAGATTAACGAGAACCTGAGTGCCCCTTGTCGAGACCTTTTTACATCCTGTAGCGACGTCCTTATCGGTAATATAGAGATATAAATGTATTCGATAAGAATGGAAGAAATTCGCGAGCAGAATTGCATATCGAAGATCACGGCCATGGCAAGTTTTCAGTCCTTATCCGAAGCAAAGCGACAGGAACGAATCGGCCGTGACTTTATTATCATCGCGTGGGTGAGGCTGGCCATCTCGATGACCATTGTGGTGCAGAGTTACAACTGCGGTAACATATATAAAAGAGTCTTTAAGTGCTAAAAAGTCATAATAAATTGTAAAACTTTAGTTTATCATTACCGAAGAAATGATATATCTGAAAAACAAATTTACCTTCAATGTTTAATAAAAATACGTAATAAAAAAAAACGTTTCCAAAAATAGAAAGCATTACCAAACATATGCATCTCTTGCGTATTTACGATACATTAACAAAATTATCGCAACAGATATTAATCCCACGTTGAATATATCGATAAATCTGAGGCTTATTAAACGTCATCTCAGCCGACTTACGAAGGACGTAATCTGGCACCGCGCGTTTATTTTCGCGAAATATCGTCGGACATAAAAGCAGAGTGAGATTGGACGATAATACCTCCGGCGAGAAACAAAGTATAAAACTTACGGCGCGCTTTCGTTCTGTAAATTCGCGACAGCGTATATATATATATATGCGCGCGCGCACGCATGGCACGCACGCAAAACGAAACCCTTCCCTGTGCCTGGCAGCCGGACGATTTACAAAGCTGGACGCGTGTCTTTTCGGCGTGGAAGAAGCCGACCGATCCGCGTGTGTGGATTCGGTCGCAGCCCATTGAGTCGACTGGAACGCCGGTGCCCACGCAACGGGCATCCATCAAGGTCCCAAACGGCAAAGGACTTTGTCGAGTAATGGCGACTCTACAAAAAGTCCGAAGGCGTGGACGAGATGGAAGAACGGGGACGCGAGGAGGGAATTAAGGGGAGAGAGATGAACGGGCCCTGGGACCATTCTTAAGGGCCTCATAAAACCAGCAAAGTGCCACGCCGCCACCCACGTGCCTTCTCAGGAGAAGCGAGAAAATACGTCCGGGGTGCAGCGAGACGAGGCAGCTGGTGTATCGCGGACGCACCACTTTTTTCGCTTCTTTAATTTCACCACGCCGAGTGGGATTTTTGCACGCGCATCTCATTGTACTCGCTGACGGATCTCTTGATTATATTCTGAATAATTTCAAGATTCGAGATCATACATAACTAGTGTACACTGAAATAAAATATACTAAATCATTTAATAAATCATTTGTTTGAATAGTACACTGAAAAAAAAGATTGGCTGCTGCAGCAAATTAAAGGGTAAAATATGGCATAGCATTTTTAATTGGTTGTATCAGTC
>NW_017257338.1:5164225-5166717 GCF_001594055.1 Mycetomoellerius zeteki
CAGCCAATCTTTTTTTTCAGTGTACCAACTAAATATTTACTAAATATAAAGATACATTTATTTGAGAATATTTATGAGAATTATTAATTTAACAATAATTTTTTTTCATTAGGTAAATATTTATTTACTGTAAATAAATGTTTAATTGACACTATTCGAATAGATATTTATTAAAATTTAGTACGTTTTTTCTTACTTATTGTTAGTGTAACAACGCAGATGTTCTATACTTTTCATAAATACAGCATCGATTATTTTATCTGTCGAAGAAACAAGTTTGCTAATTTCATTATTTAAATATTTGAAATAATTAAAGCTACAGATAATTATCAAAGCATCAGTACCAAATACGATACGCATATTTCGAAAGACCTTTTACTCTATATAGATATATGATAGTATTTAAAAACAAGAATCTATTTTTCACGTTTTTGTAGGCTGTCTCTAGAAGAACATTCAATAGCGAGTCCGTTTGAAGAATTACCTCTCCTAACAAGAGACCCTCGAGAATTCTGCAAAAGAGCACCGAAGCGAGTCAAATCTTAGCAAAATGATGAATGAATTGAGCCCCTACAAAGTCAGCGAGACCTTTAGATTTTACTCGTGGTGTTGCACTGTTGTTGAATTCGCAGTCCATTCATGATATTCCTAGGAACCTTGAATGAACTTGATGCTCCTTGTAACCTCAAGAGTTACTTTAAGTACGAACAAAGAAAGAGCATTAGAACATCGAAATAAGACGATTGGATACGCGCAGATGGTTAGTTTCATCTTTAAACATTTGCTGTTAACCAAAGAATGTTAATAAAACATATTTTTACAAATGAGTCAAATAAAGCAAGTATTAATAACACAGGCCTGCATGGTTATTGATTGGGATTTAACAATGTTTTCTTACGTAATTTTTTGCGCTGAATCCGAATCCGGTTGCAGAATTGCTCTATCACATCAAGATTTCGAGATATCTTAACCTAAAACTGCCAAAAAAGCCGTTTTCAACTATATTTTAAATTAAATTAGAAATTAAGAAAATTTTTGTTGTCAAATCCATCAACGTCATCATTTACTACTATACGGCCCCTTCAAAATCCATTTTGAACCATCTCAAAGTGATTTTTTTCTTTTGGAGATATACTTATTCAAAGTTCAATAAATTGTACCTCATAGGAGCCTAATCCATATACCGTTGTATTAGAACAAACGGTATTTCTGGACAGATTAGCTGACTCTTCTACCTTTTGTCACAGAATATTTTTAAATCTGCGAGAATTGTTATACTTTCACTGTTCATGTCTTACTAGAATTTTATGTTGCTGTCTCTAAGTGTCGTTGAACCACTAGAGACAGCAACATAAAATACATAATGATATCGTTGATGGATTTGACAACAAAAATTTTCTTAATTTTTAATTTAATTTAAAATATGGTTGAAAACGGCTTTTTGGCAGTTTTACGTTAGGATATCTGGAAATCTTGACGTGATAGAGCAATTCCGCAGCCGGATTCGGATTCAGCGCAAAAAGTTACGTGAGAAAACTTTGTTAAATCCCAATCAACTTTCAATACCTCCAATTTTGCAGGCCTGTATAATAAATAATAAAATTTTTCATTCGTCTTTTAAGAATTGCTAGAACTTTTCGTTTTTTAAAAACAGACAGAAAAACATACGTAAGTTTCGTTTTATTCAATAAAAAGATAAATTAATTAACTAAATATTTCTAACAAAATTACATAATTTTTTATTAAGTGAATCATTTAATTACATATCAATGGCTGTGCTTGATACAAGATGCTATAGTTATTTATTTTTATATGTAATTATTATATATAATAAAAAGGAATATAAAAAGGAATATTCAAAGTCCTTTTTGGAAAGTTTTCTGCGCGTGTCTTCGCACGTCTTGGTCTTCTTGATTTCCCAATAGTTCCTTAAAAGGATACCAACGGAAACAGCAATAACCTATGCTCTTTTTCCGAAAAGCCGCAAAATACGCGAAGCTGATGCTTGGTCAATAAACCGAACAATTACTTAGCCAATAATGGATGAGGAAGGCGATTCATTCGAAGTCGCTTCCTCTCGGTCACCAGTCTATCGGTTATAGTGCGAACGTAACAAAGTGCCTGCAGATGGGCCATCTGTCAAAAATGAACTTCGAGCATCAATGAACTTGAAAACCGGGGGCACGACTTATTTTGAATGACTTTCATTGAGTCCTTTTAGCCTATTCACAAGAAAAAGACTCTCAACTTCTATCTTTCCCGTAAAGTAATTTAACAACAAAATTTTATGTACTTTCATACAATTTATATATTTTTTATATTTATGTACTTTCATACAATTCTTAATATAGACGATTGAACATAATTATTATATATATATTTAACATATTTTTTATAACATCAATTTTTATATTTATATATACAAATCAAAATATATTTTGTACACTGAAAAAAAAGATTGGCTGCTGCAGCAAATTAGATGGTAAAATATG